>NC_053491.1:433342238-433684738 GCF_905171775.1 Rana temporaria | reverse complement strand
AGTTTCTGGTGCCCGGGGGCCTATTTAAAGGCAGCAGCGTTAGCCATGAGTTGCTGGATGATCTTCAGCTTCCCCTGTGAGTTCCTGTGTTCCTGATATTATTTGATTTCTTCTTACTGACCCGGGAAATGCCTTGACCTGTCTTGTCTGCATTCCTGGCTTTGACCCTTGCTACTTTGACAACAAGGGAATGATTGGAGCTTACAATGGAAAACACAGCTTTGGAGGTTTCAGCACTAGGAGTGTGCGGGTCATTAAAATGTTTTGCATTTCCCATACCGGGAGTCGAACCCGGGCGAAAACCAGGAATCCTAACCGCTAGACCATATGGGAAAACTGTTAGCATTGGTATGGGAAAACTGCTAGCATTGGTATGGGAAAACTAGAGAAAACTAAAGTGAGAAAAAATAGTGCCGTCGCCATCATCTTCCAAGTATGATGGCCAGCTGTGACACGCATGTTCACTTAGCCATTCAGCCTCGTTAGCGCAGCAGGTAGCGCGTCAGTCTCATAATCTGAAGGTCGTGAGTTCGATCCTCACACGGGGCACTGATCTCTATACATTTTGTGAGTCTTGGGGTCCTTAATCCATAAAAAACAGTACTCTTCATCCCTCAAGGCTTGCAAGAAGCCATATGGATGGAAAAGTGATTGGCAGCTCAAGCTTTCAATGCTCCACCCAGCTGAAATCTTTAACTCTGCATCTATCAGACCTGGCAAGATACAATTTCTACTCACCTTAGAACAACAGAGGCATTTTCCACCTATGTGACATGCTTCCCTTCTTTTCATCACACAGAAAGAAAAAAGCAAAGAGGAATTCAAAGGGGCTTTTACAAAGGTGTGAAAAAAATGAATGATGTCTCTGTCAGAGAATGGTTGGTAGAAGATTGTCACGTAGAAATTCCCCATCATTGGCACTTAGAAATTTGCCAATGCGTGGATTAACAAGAACGGCCTGGAGAATTCATGTGCCAGTGCGCATGTGCTTACACCAAAGCGTGACAGTTTCTGGTGCCCGGGGGCCTATTTAAAGGCAGCAGCGTTAGCCATGAGTTGCTGGATGATCTTCAGCTTCCCCTGTGAGTTCCTGTGTTCCTGATATTATTTGATTTCTTGTTACTGACCCGGGAAATGCCTTGACCTGTCTTGTCTGCATTCCTGGCTTTGACCCTTGCTACTTTGACAACAAGGGAATGATTGGAGCTTACAATGGAAAACACAGCTTTGGAGGTTTCAGCACTAGGAGTGTGCGGGTCATTAAAATGTTTCGCATTTCCCATACCGGGAGTCGAACCCGGGCCGCCTGGGTGAAAACCAGGAACCCTAACCGCTAGACCATATGGGAAAACTGTTAGCATTGGTATGGGAAAACTGCTAGCATTGGTATGGGAAAACTAGAGAAAACTAAAGTGAGAAAAAATAGTGCCGTCGCCATCATCTTCCAAGTATGGTGGCCAGCTGTGACACGCATGTTCACTTTGCCATTCAGCCTCGTTAGCGCAGCAGGTAGCGCGTCAGTCTCATAATCTGAAGGTCGTGAGTTCGATCCTCACACGGAGCACTGATCTCTATACATTTTGTGAGTCTTGGGGTCCTTAATCCATAAAAAACACTACTCTTCATCCCTCAAGGCTTGCAAGAAGCCATATGGATGGAAAAGTGATTGGCAGCTCAAGCTTTCAATGCTCCACCCAGCTGAAATCTTTAACTCTGCATCTATCAGACCTGGCAAGATACAATTTCTACTCACCTTAGAACAACAGAGGCATTTTCCACCTATGTGACATGCTTCCCTTCTTTTCATCACACAGAAAGAAAAAAGCAAAGAGGAATTCAAAGGGGCTTTTACAAAGGTGTGAAAAAAATGAATGATGTCTCTGTCAGAGAATGGTTGGTAGAAGATTGTCACGTAGAAATTCCCCATCATTGGCACTTAGAAATTTGCCAATGCGCGGATTAACAAGAACGGCCTGGAGAATTCATGTGCCAGTGCGCATGTGCTTACACCAAAGCGTGACAGTTTCTGGTGCCCGGGGGCCTATTTAAAGGCAGCAGCGTTAGCCATGAGTTGCTGGATGATCTTCAGCTTCCCCTGTGAGTTCCTGTGTTCCTGATATTATTTGATTTCTTGTTACTGACCCGGCATGCCTTGACCTGCCTTGTCTGCATTCCTGGCTTTGACCCTTGCTACTTTGACAACAAGGGAATGATTGGAGCTTACAATGGACAACACAGCTTTGGAGGTTTCAGCACTAGGAGTGTGCGGGTCATTAAAATGTTTTGCATTTCCCATACCGGGAGTCGAACCCGGGCCGCCTGGGTGAAAACCAGGAATCCTAACCGCTAGACCATATGGGAAAACTGTTAGAATTGGTATGGGAAAACTGCTAGCATTGGTATGGGAAAACTAGAGAAAACTAAAGTGAGAAAAAATAGTGCCGTCGCCATCATCTTCCAAGTATGGTGGCCAGCTGTGACACGCATGTTCATTTTGCCATTCAGCCTTGTTGGCGCAGCAGGTAGCGCGTCAGTCTCATAATCTTAAGGTCGTGAGTTCGATCCTCACACGGGGCACTGATCTCTATACATTTTGTGAGTCTTGGGGTCCTTAATCCATAAAAAACACTACTCTTCATCCCTCAAGGCTTGCAAGAAGCCATATGGATGGAAAAGTGATTGGCAACTCAAGCTTTCAATGATCCACCCAGCTGAAATCTTTAACTCTGCATCTATCAGACCTGGCAAGATACAATTTCTACTCACCTTAGAACAACAGAGGCATTTCCACCTACGTGACATGCTTCCCTTCTTTTCATCACACAGAAAGAAAAAAGCAAAGAGGAATTCAAAGGGGCTTTTACAAAGGTGTGAAAAAAATGAATGATGTCTCTGTCAGAGAATGGTTGGTAGAAGATTGGCACGTAGAAATTCCCCATGATTGGCACTTAGAAATTTGCCAATGCCAATGCGCGGATTAACAAGAACGGCCTGGAGAATTCATGTGCCAGTGCGCATGTGCTTACACCAAAGCGTGACAGTTTCTGGTGCCCGGGGGCCTATTTAAAGGCAGCAGCGTTAGCCATGAGTTGCTGGATGATCTTCAGCTTCCCCTGTGAGTTCCTGTGTTCCTGATATTATTTGATTTCTTCTTACTGACCCGGGAAATGCCTTGACCTGTCTTGTCTGCATTCCTGGCTTTGACCCTTGCTACTTTGACAACAAGGGAATGATTGGAGCTTACAATGGAAAACACAGCTTTGGAGGTTTCAGCACTAGGAGTGTGCGGGTCATTAAAATGTTTTGCATTTCCCATACCGGGAGTCGAACCCGGGCGAAAACCAGGAATCCGAACCGCTAGACCATATGGGAAAACTGTTAGCATTGGTATGGGAAAACTGCTAGCATTGGTATGGGAAAACTAGAGAAAACTAAAGTGAGAAAAAATAGTGCCGTCGCCATCATCTCCCAAGTATGGTGGCCAGCTGTGACACGCATGTTCACTTTGCCATTCATCCTCGTTAGCGCAGCAGGTAGCGCGTCAGTCTCATAATCTGAAGGTCGTGAGTTCGATCCTCACACAGGGCACTGATCTCTATACATTTTGTGAGTCTTGGGGTCCTTAATCCATAAAAAACACTACTCTTCATCCCTCAAGGCTTGCAAGAAGCCATATGGATGGAAAACGGAAAATTGTATCATACTTACCAGTAATTTTCCTTTCCTGGTGCCTATCCATGGCAGCATACTAGTGATAGAGCTCCGCCTCGACTCCTCCCTCAGGACTAGTGAATAGAATAAATTAAAGGCATAGCCCCTCCCCCAACATTCTCCGTAATATAGAATACCGAGGGTGGGAGCGTATGCTGCCATGGATAGGCACCAGGAAAGGAAAATTACTGGTAAGTATGATACAATTTTCCGTTTTCCTGGTGCCTCCATGGCAGCATACTAGTGATAAATAACTAGCTTGACGCGGGTGGGATAATGCTTAACAATAAGAGTTTTTAATTAGAAGAGGACATAGCAGCCTGAACTGCCCTTCTTCCGAACTCCACCGTTGTAAGAGCTCCTGGGTCAATATGGTAGTGCCTGAGAAACGTGTTACGAGACGACCAGGTGGCTGCCCTGCACACCGTCTCCAGCGATACATTAGCCCTTGTTGCCCAGGAAGTAGCGACTGCTCTAGTGGAATGAGCATTCACTCGAGATGGAGGCTCCATATTCTACGCCCTGTAGGACCTCTGTATCAGCTTCACAACCCATGATGCCAGATTCCTGATGGAGGCTTCCTTGCCCCTGTGTTTACCAAAAGGTATGATGAACAGTCTCTCCGAGATTCTGAAGGAACTGGTGGCCTCTAGATAGGCCTTGAGTGTCCTGGACACATCCAGTTCGTGGCAGGATTCTGTATCAGTATCTGCGAATATTGGTAGAGCCCAAGGTTCCAGCAGGTGGCTTGAAGAGGCGACCTTCGGCATGAACCCTCTAAGTGGGCGAAGTTCCACCCTGTCAGGGAAGAAGGAGATGTGGTCTTCCCCAATTCCTAAGGAGTGGAGTTCTGAGATCCTCCTACCGGAGGTGATGGCTAGCAGAAACGTTGTTTTCAACGTTAGGTTCCATAGGGTTATTTGTTCTACTGGAGCAAAAGGTTGGATTGACAGAGCCTCGAGGACCAGAGACAGATCCCATTTAGGAAAGGATCGTCTAGCAGGTGGACGGATCTTCAGGACGCCTTTAAAGAAGATGACTAGTAAAGGATCTTCTGCCCACCTTCTACTGGTTGCGGCTGAGATTGCTGCTACCTGAACCTTGAGGGAGCTTAGACTAAGGCCTAGGTCAAGTCCTGTCTGAAGGAAACCTAATACATGGTTTGTAGAGGGAACAATAGGATCAAAGCCCTTATCGGCTGTGTAGGATAAGAATTTATCCCAGATCTTCGAATATATAGTATTCGTTGTAGGTTTCCTGGCCTTTAGGAGGGTTGAGATGACCCCTGACGAGCAGCCTAGGGACTCGAACCTTCGCCTCTCAACTTCCAGACTCGAAGGTCCAACATCTGAGGGTTTGGGTGAAGCAGTTTGCCCTGCAGCAGAAGTTGAGGGAATGCTGGAATCTTGACTGGCGGACTCATACTGAGACGCATGGCAAGTGGAAACCAAGGTCTCTTCGGCCAGTACGGGAGTATCGTCAGTACCTGCACTGATTCCCTGAGTAACCTCAGGAGAAATTTGAATATCAGTGACCGCGGAGGGAAGGCATATGCCGTGGAGAACCTCCATGGGCATGTCAGGGCATCCACTGCTTCGGCTTGCGGATGTGGAAACCGGGAGACAAACCTGTCCAGCTTGGCGTTCTCCGAAGAGGCGAACAGGTCCACCTGTGGGGGATCCCAAGAGTTGGCAATCTGACGGAACACCCGCGGGTGGAGCGTCCACTCGTTGTTGTCGTAGAATCTCCTGGACAATGCGTCTGTTTCCCTATTCAGCTTGCCTGGGAGATATACCGCTCGAAGGTCCAGGAGGTTCTTCTCTGCCCAAAGCATGATCGGCTCTACTTCCTTGAGGAGCGACCTGCTGCGCGTGCCCCCCTGCTTCTGCAGATAAGCCACCGCTGCCCTGTTGTCTAGGCGAAGCAGAATCCTCTGACCCTTGACTTGGGATGTCAGGGAAGTTAGTGCCATAAAGGCTGCCCTCAATTCTAGGATGTTGGACACTACGCCCTGGGTGGAGAATGACCATTTCCCTTGTACTCTGGATTCCCCGCAGTGGGCTCCCCAGCCCTGTCCGCTCGCATCGGACGTAATTGTGGTCCAATGAAGGGACCCCAAGTGACGGGGTCTGGAGAGGTTCTCTGGATCTGTCCACCATTGAAGACTCCTGCGCATCAGTCCTGTAATCAGGATCGTCTGGGACAGTCGACGTTTCCTCCACTGCGTCAAGAAACCAGTCTGAAAGAATCTCAGGTGCCAATGGGTCCATGGGACCATGGGGATGCAGGCAGACATAGTGCCAATGAGGCTCAGGCATTGTGAGGCCGTTAAAACCGGACTCTGGATGATTTTGATCATTTTCTGGATGATAATCTCCCTCTTTGGTGGTGGTAACGACACTGTACCCCTCAGGGTGTTGAATGCTGCGCCCAAGTAGACCATCTGTTGAGTTGGTGTGAGTTGGCTCCCTTAGAGTTTGGAGCAGAATGGTTCGATGGCACATCAGTTGCTCTGGACTGCTTGCAAGGAGTAGGATGTTGTCCAGATAATGATACACCCTTAAGCCCTTCTCCCTCAGGGGGGCTAGGGCAGATAATAGGATCTTGGAGAATACCCTGGGAGAGGTGCACAGCCCAAAGGGTAGAGCTTGGAACTGAAGGTGAGTATGACCCACTGCAAATCTCAGGTATTTCTGCAATGTAGGCTGGATTGGAACATGCAGGTATGCGTCCTGGAGATCGACTGAGATCATCCAATCTAACGGCTGGACTGCTTGAATTATTGTCTGCAAGGATTCCATCTTGAAGCTCTCGGTGTGAATATACTGGTTGAGCCTCTTCAGGTCTATCACAGGCCTCCATCCGCCCGTCCTCTTGGGGACGAGGAATAAGGTGGAGTAAAAACCCGTGAATTGCTCTGCCAAGGGCACAGGAATGGCTGCTTCCTGGCGCTGGAGTGACACTAGAAAATCTCTTAGAGCTTGAGCTTTCAGAGGAGAAGATGGAATTTCCGTTCTCTTGAACGAGCTTCGAGGTGGAGTTTGAAAAAACTTCCAAGAGTGCCCCCATTGGATAGTGGACAGAACCCAGGGGTCCTGGCAATGGGTGGCCCAGGCCGAGGTGAAATGTTTTAGCCTGGCTCCCACCGGGAGTGTCAGGGATGGTTTGGCGTCAAAAAGACTGCTTTTGCTCCTGAGGAGCCGGAGGGGCTTTCATCTTCCTGTTCAAGAAGGATTGCTGAGTGCCTCTCCAAGGTCTTCTGTTGTCTCTGAATTGACCCGAATTTCTGAAGTCTCTTGGATCCGAGCGGCGGAACCTAGAGGGACCGCCTCTGAATCTTCGTGTTCTCCTGTCCTGTGGAAGCATACCAGACTTCCCTCCTGACAGCCTAGAGATTGCGTTATCCATCTTATCTCCAAAAAGCGCCTTCCCATCAAAGGGAATCTTGCACCAGGTCTGTTTGGATGAAAGGTCAGCTGACCAAGGCTTCAGCCATAAGGCCCTCTTTGCCATCACAGAGTGTAGCATAGATCTTGCCGAGCATCTAATGGTATCAATGGCAGCCACTCCAACAAAATCTGCCGATAGCCTGAGTTCCTCCAAGGCTTTTATTATGTCTTCTGTAGGAACGTTCTGACGCAGAGCAGTCTCAATGTTATCTGTCCATGACCTAATGGCATTAGAGACTGACGTGAGGGCGATGGCCGGTTTACAAGCCGCTCCTGCCGCTAAGTAGCTCCTCTTTAGTTCCAGGTCAATACGCCTGTCTAGGGGATCCTTGAAGGAGGTGGAATCCTCCATTGGTAAGGTCACGTTTTTGGCAAGGCGTACTACTGATGCATCCACTACAGGCATGGAGTTTAGCGCCTGTGTTCCAGACTCTGGTAAGGGATACAACTTGTTGAGCCGGCTCAAAGAGAACTTTTTATCAGGCTTTGCCCATTCGTTAAGAATGACCTGGCTAATTTCCCCCATTAATGGGAAAAGAATCTGCTTCCTCTTGAGAAAAGGAAAATAGCTTGTCGCCTCCTGAGGGGGATCATCCGCCTCTTTCCAGGAGATTGCTGACTTGACTGCCTGGATAAACGGGTTTACCAGGGAAAAGCTGAACCCTGAGGGCTCTGACTCCTCTGCTGAGTACTCCGAGTCATCTCCGGGTGAGGAGTCTCTGCCTGACCGATCAGTCGGTAGTACAGGCGGCCCGACTGTTGAGGGGCCCGGGAGACTGGATTCCACATTCTGAGCCTGTGGTACCTGCGAGGTCGGCTGAACAGGGACTGAAGCCAAGAGCTTGGAGAAGGAGTCCCTCATAGCTTTGTCCAGCAGTTCTACTGCATGCCGATTTTCCTGCTCGCGGTTGGACGCATAGTCCGTAAAGCAGTCCTTACAAACTACCTTGTCGGGTAGTGGCGTAGCCCCGCATGTCCAACACTTCTTCTTTCTGTGGCTTCTAGAAGATGGGGAGTGATCATGACCCCTGGATCTTGACCTCTGTGATCTATGACATGGAGATCGGGATCTTCGCCTTGATGAGTGGGACCGGTGTCGCGAGGAATCAGATCTGCGGACTGGGCTGTCATTGTCACGAGATCTTGATGACTTTCTGGTCCTCTTGGAGTGGGCAGGGCTACGGTGTAAGGAACTCACGTCAGAAAACAGTGAGGGCACTTTTTTTTTTTTTTTTTAAATACTCACGTATTGTTGGTCCATACCTAATGGTGTGAGGATCTTTGTTATGTGGCGAATGACTCATTGCAGAGCTTGGGCGGAAGGATCGGCTGCGAGAAATATAGAGAGGCCGAAAAAAAATAAGTGAGAGACTAAACAAAAAAGAAGAAAGAAGGCACCTGTCTGCAACCTTCAGACAGGTGCTGATATGCTGGCACCTTCCCCTCATCTCATCCCCTCTTACCAACAAGTTTAGGGCTGGAACCTAGCAGGGCTTAGCATCTGGTACTGCAGCAGCAGCCAAGCCCTGTATCTAGGTCCTTTATTAGGGATTACTTGAGGGAGCCTTCCCCCAGGACCCGCCCCCAGCCAAAAAATTGGAAGCAAGGGCAACTAGCCCTGTTTCCAGTTTCCAAGATGGCCGCCGCGTCTCGAGAAGGCACTGCGCATGCGCCGCGCACGCGCCGCGCATGCGCAGAAGCGCCGGCGCCCGTGACACAGGAAGTACTGTATCAGGGCGCCGGGATCCTCACTAATGTAGGTGCCGATGCACCGATAGTGTGGGCGCCGATCCGCACGGCCCCCCCCCCCGCCATACACGAGGGACCAGCGGAGACTAGCAGTACCTGCGGCTCCTCCCCCTGATGCAGGCCAGACCCCCAGACTACCAGGAAGCCCAGAGCGACAGGGGCACCCACTGACAGACAGAGTCTCTCAGTTTGAAGGTACAGGCATCGATCAGGATAAAAAAACCTAGTAGATACAAGGGAAACAAAAAACAACAATAGCAAAAGCAGACTAATGGATCCTCCTTTTTTTTTTTTTTAAAAAGGAAAACATACGTGCAATACAGAGGAAGTCAAAAAGAGAAAGAAATGACTGGCCTGGGGTAGTGGAGCCGATCCTTCCGCAGCTTACATGTCATTCATAGGTGCTCCTGGCAGTTTGCGTTCCTATGAGGAAACTCTGCGATACGACCCCAACAGATCCACAGAGGGGTCTCCCAGCTTATTAGCGCTAATAGCGGCCCAAGAACAGGGACTGCGCGCGGGAAAGGCTAAACCCGGCGGACGCTGCCGACTGCAGAGGTATGGACATACTTCTACTCTTCACCAGTACAAGAAGGTATGGAGGAAAAAAAGGAGAATGTTGGGGGAGGGGCTATGCCTTTAATTTATTCTATTCACTAGTCCTGAGGGAGGAGTCGAGGCGGAGCTCTATCACTAGTATGCTGCCATGGAGGCACCAGGAAAAGTGATTGGCAGCTCAAGCTTTCAATGCTCCACCCAGCTGAAATCTTTAACTCTGCATCTATCAGACCTGGCAAGATACAATTTCTACTCACCTTAGAACAACAGAGACATTTTCCACCTATGTGACATGCTTCCCTTCTTTTCATCACAAAGAAAGAAAAAAGCAAAGAGGAATTCAAATGGGCTTTTACAAAGGTGTGAAAAAACGGAAAATTGTATCATACTTACCAGTAATTTTCCTTTCCTGGTGCCTATCCATGGCAGCATACTAGTGATAGAGCTCCGCCTCGACTCCTCCCTCAGGACTAGTGAATAGAATAAATTAAAGGCATAGTCCCTCCCCCAACATTCTCCGTAATATAGAATACCGAGGGTGGGAGCGTATGCTGCCATGGATAGGCACCAGGAAAGGAAAATTACTGGTAAGTATGATACAATTTTCCGTTTTCCTGGTGCCTCCATGGCAGCATACTAGTGATAAATAACTAGCTTGACGCGGGTGGGATAATGCTTAACAATAAGAGTTTTTAATTAGAAGAGGACATAGCCGCCTGAACTGCCCTTCTTCCGAACTCCACCGTTGTAAGAGCTCCTGGGTCAATATGGTAGTGCCTGAGAAACGTGTTACGAGACGACCAGGTGGCTGCCCTGCACACCGTCTCCAGCGATACGTTAGCCCTTGTTGCCCAGGAAGTAGCGACTGCTCTAGTGGAATGAGCATTCACTCGAGATGGAGGCTCCATATTCTTCGCCCTGTAGGACCTCTGTATCAGCTTCACAACCCATGATGCCAGAGTCCTGATGGAGGCTTCCTTGCCCCTGTGTTTACCAAAAGGTATGATGAACAGTCTCTCCGAGGTTCTGAAGGAGCCGGTGGCCTCTAGATAGGCCTTGAGTGTTCTGGACACATCTAGTTCGTGGCAGGATTCTGTATCAGTATCTGCGAATATTGGTAGAGCCCAAGGTTCCAACAGGTGGCTTGTAGAGGCGACCTTCGGCATGAACCCTCTGAGTGGGCGAAGTTCCACCTTGTCATGGAAGAAACAGATGTGGTCTTCCCCAATTCCTAAGGAGTGGAGTTCTGAGATCCTCCTACCGGAGGTGATGGCTAGCAGAAACGTTGTTTTCAACGTTAGGTTCCATAGGGTTATTTGTTCTACTGGAGCAAAAGGTTGGATTGACAGAGCCTCGAGGACCAGAGGCAGATCCCATTTAGGGAAGGATCGTCTAGCAGGCGGACGGATCTTCAGGACGCCTTTAAAGAAGATGACTAGTAAAGGATCTTCTGCCCACCTTCTACTGGTTGCGGCTGAGATTGCTGCTACCTGAACCTTGAGGGAGCTTAGACTAAGGCCTAGGTCAAGTCCTGTCTGAAGGAAACCTAATACATGGTTTGTAGAGGGAACGATAGGATCAAAGCCGTTATCGGCTGCGTAGGACAAGAACTTATCCCAGATCTTCGAATATATAGTATTCGTTGTAGGTTTCCTGGCCTTTAAGAGGGTTGAGATGACCCCTGACGAGCAGCCTAGGGACTCGAACCTTCGCCTCTCAACTTCCAGACTCGAAGGTCCAACCTCTGAGGGTTTGGGTGAAGCAGTTTGCCCTGCAGCAGAAGTTGAGGGAATGCTGGAATCTTGACTGGCGGACTCACACTGAGACGCATGGCAAGTGGAAACCAAGGTCTCTTCGGCCAGTACGGGAGTATCGTCAGTACCTGCACTGATTCCCTGAGTAACCTCAGGAGAAATTTGAGTATCAGTGACCGCGGAGGGAAGGCATATGCCGTGGAGAACCTCCATGGGCATGTCAGGGCATCCACTGCTTCGGCTTGCGGATGTGGAAACCGGGAGACAAACCTGTCCAGTTTGGCGTTCTCCGGAGAGGCAAACAGGTCCACCTGTGGGGGATCCCAAGAGTTGGCAATCTGACGGAACACCCGCGGGTGGAGCGTCCACTCGTTGTTGTCGTAGAATCTCCTGGACAATGCGTCTGCTTCCAGATTCAGCTTGCCTGGGAGGTATACCGCTCGAAGGTCCAGGAGGTTCTTCTCTGCCCAAAGCATGATCGGCTCTACTTCCTTGAGGAGCGACCTGCTGCGTGTGCCCCCCTGCTTCTGCAGATAAGCAACCGCTGCCCTGTTGTCCAGGCGAAGCAGAATCCTCTGACCCTTGACTTGGGATGTCAGGGAAGTTAGTGCCATAAAGGCTGCTCTCAATTCTAGGATGTTGGACACTACGCCCTGGGTGGAGAATGACCATTTCCCCTGTACTTTGGATTCCCCGCAATGGGCTCCCCAGCCCTGTCCGCTCGCATCGGACGTAATTGTGGTCCAATGAAGGGACCCCAAGTGACGGGGTCTGGAGAGGTTCTCTGGATCTGTCCACCATTGAAGACTCCTTCGCATCAGTCCTGTGATCAGGATCGTCTGGGACAGTCAACGTTTCCTCCACTGCGCCAAGAAACCAGTCTGAAAGAATCTCAGGTGCCAATGGGTCCATGGGACCATGGGGATGCAGGCAGACATAGTGCCAATGAGGCTCAGGCATTGTGAGGCCGTTAAAACCGGACTCTGGATGGTTTTGATCATTTTCTGAATGATAATCTCCCTCTTTGGCGATGGCAACGACACTGTACCCCTCAGGGTGTTGAATGCTGCGCCCAAGTAGACCATCTGTTGAGTTGGCTTCTAGAAGATGGGGAGTGATCATGACCCCTGGATCTTGACCTCTGTGATCTATGACGTGGAGATCGGGATCTTCGCCTTGATGAGTGGGACCGGTGTTGCGAGGAATCAGATCTGCGGACTGGGCTGTCATTATCACGAGATCTTGATGACTTTCTGGTCCTCTTGGAGTGGGCAGGGCTACGGTGTAAGGAACTCACGTCAGAAAACAGTGAGGGCACTTTTTTTTTTTTTTTTAAATACTCACGTATCGTTGGTCCATACCTAATGGTGTGAGGATCTTTGTTACGCGGCGAATGACTCATTGCAGAGCTTGGGCGGAAGGATCGGCTGCAAGAAATATAGAGAGGCCGAAAGAATAATAATAACAAGTGAGAGACTGAACAAACGGAAAAAAGGCACCTGTCTGCAACCTTCAGACAGGTGCTGATATGCTGGCACCTTCCCCCCATCTCCTCCCCTCTTACCAACAATTTTCAGGGCTGAAACCTAGCAGGGCTTAGCATTTGTCACTGCAGCAGCAGCCAAGCCCTGTTCTAGGTCTTTATTTAAGGATTCCCTGAAGGAGCCTTCCCCCAGGATCCGCCCCCAGCCAAAAGATTGGAAGTAAGGGCAAAAAAGCCCTGTTTCCAGAATCTAAGATGGCCGCCGCGTCTCGAGACGTCACCGCGCATGCGCCGCGCACGTGCCGCGCATGCGCAGAAGCGCCGGCGCCCGTGATACAGGAAGTACTGCATCAGGGCGCCGGGATTCTCAGTAAATGTAGGTGCCAATGCACCAATAGTGTGGGCGCCGATCAGCACGGCCCCCCCTGCCATAAACGAGGGATCAGTTGAACCTAGTAATACCTGTGGCTCCGCCCCCTGACGCAGGCCAGACCCCCCAGACTGCCATGAAGCCCAGAGCGACAGGGGCACCTACTGATAGACAGAGTCTCTCAGTTTTTTTTTTTTTTTTTCGTACAGCATTACAAATGGATTCTCTTTTTCTTTTTTTTTTTATAAAAGGAAAACATATATTCAATACAGAAGAAGTAAAAAAGGGAAAGAAATGTCTGGCCTGGGGTAGTGGAGCCGATCCTTCCGCAGCTTCCATGTCATTCATAGGTGCTCCTGGCAGTTTGCGTTCCTATGAGGAAACTCTGCGATGCGACCCCAACACATCCACAGAGGGGTCTCCCAGCTTATTAGCGCTAACAGCGGCCCAAGAACAGGGACTGCGCGCGGGAAAGGCTAAACCCGGCGGACGCTGCCGACTGCAGAGGTATGGACATACTTCTACTCTTCACCAGTACAAGAAGGTATGGAGGAAAAAAGGAGAATGTTGGGGGAGGGGCTATGCCTTTAATTTATTCTATTCACTAGTCCTGAGGGAGGAGTCGAGGCGGAGCTCTATCACTAGTATGCTGCCATGGAGGCACCAGGAAAAATGAATGATGTCTCTGTCAGAGAATGGTTGGTAGAAGATTGGCACGTAGAAATTCCCCATCATTGGCACTTAGAAATTTGCCAATGCCAATGCGCGGATTAACAAGAACGGCCTGGAGAATTCATGTGCCAGTGCGCATGTGCTTACACCAAAGCGTGACAGTTTCTGGTGCCCGGGGGCCTATTTAAAGGCAGCAGCGTTAGCCATGAGTTGCTGGATGATCTTCAGCTTCCCCTGTGAGTTCCTGTGTTCCTGATATTATTTGATTTTTTGTTACTGACCCGGCATGCCTTGACCTGTCTTGTCTGCATTCCTGGCTTTGACCCTTGCTACTTTGACAACAATGGAATGATTGGAGCTTACAATGGAAAACACAGCTTTGGAGGTTTCAGCACTAGGAGTGTGCGGGTCATTAAAATGTTTTGCATTTCCCATACCGGGAGTCGAACCCGGGCCGCCTGGGTGAAAACCAGGAATCCTAATCGCTAGACCATATGGGAAAACTGTTAGCATCGGTATGGAAAACTGCTAGCATTGGTATGGGAAAACTAGAGAAAACTAAAGTGAGGAAAAATAGTGCCGTCGCCATCATCTTCCAAGTATGGTGGCCAGCTGTGACACGCATGTTCACTTTGCCATTTAGCCTCGTTAGCGCAGCAGGTAGCGCGTCAGTCTCATAATCTGAAGGTCGTGAGTTCGATCCTCACACGGGGCACTGATCTCTATACATTTTGTGAGTCTTGAGGTCCTTAATCCATAAAAAACACTACTCTTCATCCCTCAAGGCTTGCAAGAAGCCATATGGATGGAAAAGTGATTGGCAGCTCAAGCTTTCAATGCTCCACCCAGCTGAAATCTTTAGCTCTGCATCTATCAGACCTGGCAAGATACAATTTCTACTCACCTTAGAACAACAGAGGCATTTTCCACCTATGTGACATGCTTCCCTTCTTTTCATAGCACAGAAAGAAAAAAGCAAAGAGGAATTCAATGGGGCTTTTACAAAGGTGTGAAAAAAATTAATGATGTCTCTGTCAGAGAATGGTTGGTAGAAGTTTGGCACGTAGAAATTCCCCATCATTGGCACTTAGAAATTTGCCAATGCGTGGATTAACAAGAACGGCCTGGAGAATTCATGTGCCAGTGCGCATGTGCTTACACCAAAGCGTGACAGTTTCTGGTGCCCGGGGGCCTATTTAAAGGCAGCAGCGTTAGCCATGAGTTGCTGGATGATCTTCAGCTTCCCCTGTGAGTTCCTGATATTATTTGATTTCTTGTTACTGACTCGGCATGCCTTGACCTGTCTTGTCTGCATTCCTGGCTTTGACCCTTGCTACTTTGACAACAAGGGAATGATTGGAGCTTACAATGGAAAACACAGCTTTGGAGGTTTCAGCACTAGGAGTGTGCGGGTCATTAAAATGTTTTGCATTTCCCATACCGGGAGTCGAACCCGGGCCGCCTGGGTGAAAACCAGGAATCCTAACCACTAGACCATATGAGAAAACTGCTAGCATTGGTATGGGAAAACTGCTAGCATTGATATGGGAAAACTGCTAGCAGTGGTATGGGAAAACTAGAGAAAACTAAAATGAGAAAAAATAGTGCCTTCGCCATCATCTTCCAAGTATGGTGGCCAGCTGTGACACGCATGTGCACTTTGCCATTCAGCCTCGTTAGCGCAGCAGGTAGCGTGTCAGTCTCATAATCTGAAGGTCGTGAGTTCGATCCTCACATGGGGGCACTGATCTCTATACATTTTGTGAGTCTTGGGGTCCTTAATCCATAAAAAACACTACTCTTCATCCCTCAAGGCTTGCAAGAAGCCATATGAATGGAAAAGTGATTGGCAGCTCAAGCTTTCAATGCTCCACCCAGCTGAAATCTTTAACTCTGCATCTATCAGACCTGGCAAGATACAATTTCTACTCACCTTAGAACAACAGAGGCATTTTCCACCTATGTAACATGCTTCCCTTCTTTTCATCACACAGAAAGAAAAAAGCAAAGAGGAATTCAAAGGGGCTTTTACAAAAGTGTGAAAAAAATGAATGATGTCTCTGTCAGAGAATGGTTTGTAGAAGATTGGCACGTAGAAATTCCCCATCATTGGCACTTAGAAATTTGCCAATGCCAATGCGCGGATTAACAAGAACGGCCTGGAGAATTCATGTGCCAGTGCGCATGTGCTTACACCAAAGCGTGACAGTTTCTGGTGCCCGGGGGCCTATTTAAAGGCAGCAGCGTTAGCCATGAGTTGCTGGATGATCTTCAGCTTCCCCTGTGAGTTCCTGTGTTCCTGATATTATTTGATTTCTTGTTACTGACCCGGCATGCCTTGACCTGTCTTGTCTGCATTCCTGGCTTTGACCCTTGCTACTTTGACAACAAGGGAATGATTGGAGCTTACAATGGAAAACACAGCTTTGGAGGTTTCAGCACTAGGAGTAGGGATGAGCCAAACATACCCGCGTTCGGTTCGCACCAGAACGTTCGAACAGACCGCGGGTTCGCGCGAACATTTAGAACCCCATTGAAGTCTATGGGACTCGAACGTTAGAATTCAAAAACGCTCATTTTAAAGACCAATATTCAATTTAACGTTGGAAAACGTCTTTCAGAACCCGGAACTTGCCCCAGGGAACATGTATCAATGGAAAAAAAAGTTTTAAAAATGGCCGTTTTTTCCGGAGCAGCGATTTTAATGATGCTTAAAGTGAAAAAAATATAAAAAAATCCTTTAAATATCACACCTGCTGTGTGTCTATAGTAGTGGCACGTGTTTATAAATGTCCCTGCACAACATGAGATTATTATAAGAAAAAAGTAATTTAATACTGCTTGCGCACGTGCTGTGTGGCAACAATATGTCGATTATTTTAGGGGTGGTGGGGGGCAATTATTTTTTTGTGAAAGAAAAATTGTAGAAAAAAGGGCACCCCTCAAACATACTGTAATTGGAGCGCAACAAAGAGCCACGTGCAAAGTATTGCATCAAAAATTGTTATTAGGCGCCCCTGTTAAACAGGGGCAGAAAAATTTGTCCTTAGGCACAACACATCACTGCAACCCCTCCCAATAACTGTAATTGGAGCGCAACAAAGAGCCACGTGCAAAGTATTGCATCAAAAATTGTTATTAGGCTCCCCTGTTAAACAAGGGCAGAAATATTTGTCCTTGGCACAACAGAACACTGCAACCCCTCCCAATAACTGTAATTGGAGCACAACAAGGAGCCACGTGCAAAGTATTGCATCAAAAATTGTTATTAGGCGCCGCTGTTAAACAGGGGCAGAAAAATTTGTCCTTAGGCACAACACAACACTGCAACCCCTCCCAATAACTGTAATTGGAGCGCAACAAAGAGCCACGTGCAAAGTATTGCATCAAAAATTGTTATTAGGCGCCCCTGTTAAACATGGGGAGAAATATTTGTCCTTGGCACAACAGAACACAGCAACCCCTCCCAATAACTGTAATTGGAGCACAACAAGGAGCCACGTGCAAAGTATTGCATCAAAAATTGTTATTAGGCGCCCCTGTTAAACAGGGGCAGAAAAATTTGTCCTTAGGCACAACACAACACTGCAACCCCTCCCAATAACTGTAATTGGAGCGCAACAAAGAGCCACGTGCAAAGTATTGCATCAAAAATTGTTATTAGGCGCCCCTGTTAAACAGGGTCAAAAAATGTGTCCTTAGGCACAACACAACACTGCAACCCCTCCCAATAACTGTAATTGGAGCGCAACAAAGAGCCACGTGCAAAGTATTGCATCAAAAATTGTTATTAGGCGCCCCTGTTAAACAGGGTCAAAAAATGTGTCCTTAGGCACAACACAACACTGCAACCCCTCCCAATAACTGTAATTGGAGCACAACAAGGAGCCACGTGCAAAGTATTGCATCAAAAATTGTTATTAGGCGCCCCTGTTAAACAGGGGCAGAAAAATGTGTCCATAGGCACAACACAACACTGCAACCCCTCCCAATAACTGTAATTGGAGCGCAACAAAGAGCCACGTGCAAAGTATTGCATCAAAAATTGTTATTAGGCGCCCCTGTTAAACAGGGTCAAAAAATGTGTCCTTAGGCACAACACAACACTGCAACCCCTCCCAATAACTGTAATTGGAGCACAACAAGGAGCCACGTGCAAAGTATTGCATCAAAAATTGTTATTAGGCGCCCCTGTTAAACAGGGGCAGAAAAATGTGTCCATAGGCACAACACAACACTGCAACCCCTCCCAATAACTGTAATTGGAGCGCAACAAAGAGCCACGTGCAAAGTATTGCATCAAAAAAAATTTATTAGGCGCCCCTGTTAAACAGGGGCAGAAAAATTTGTCCTTATGGCACAACACAACACTGCAACCCCTCCCAATAACTGTAATTGGAGCACAACAAGGAGCCACGTGCAAAGTATTGCATCAAAAATTGTTATTAGGCGCCCCTGTTAAACAGGGGCAGAAAAATTTGTCCTTAGGCACAACACAACACTGCAACCCCTCCCAATAACTGTAATTGGAGCACAATAAGGAGCCACGTGCAAAGTATTGCATCAAAAATTGTTATTAGGCGCCCCTGTTAAACAGGGGCAGAAAAATTTGTCCTTAGGCACAACACAACACTGCAACCCCTCCCAATAACTGTAATTGGAGCACAACAAGGAGCCACGTGCAAAGTATTGCATCAAAAATTGTTATTAGGCGCCCCTGTTAAACAGGGGCAGAAAAATTTGTCCTTAGGCACAACACAACACTGCAACCCCTCCCAATAACTGTAATTGGAGCGCAACAAAGAGCCACGTGCAAAGTATTGCATCAAAAATTGTTATTAGGCGCCCCTGTTAAACAGGGTCAAAAAATGTGTCCTTAGGCACAACACAACACTGCAACCCCTCCCAATAACTGTAATTGGAGCACAACAAGGAGCCACGTGCAAAGTATTGCATCAAAAATTGTTATTAAGCGCCCCTGTTAAACAGGGGCAGAAAAATGTGTCCATAGGCACAACACAACACTGCAACCCCTCCCAATAACTGTAATTGGAGCGCAACAAAGAGCCACGTGCAAAGTATTGCATCAAAAAAATTTTATTAGGCGCCCCTGTTAAACAGGGGCAGAAAAATTTGTCCTTATGGCACAACACAACACTGCAACCCCTCCCAATAACTGTAATTGGAGCACAACAAGGAGCCACGTGCAAAGTATTGCATCAAAAATTGTTATTAGGCGCCCCTGTTAAACAGGGGCAGAAAAATGTGTCCTTAGGCACAACACAACACTGCAACCCCTCCCAATAACTGTAATTGGAGCACAATAAGGAGCCACGTGCAAAGTATTGCATCAAAAATTGTTATTAGACGCCCCTGTTAAACAGGGGCACAACAATTAGGCCTTAGGCACTGGTGGCGGAGCCCAGAAACACAACATTTCTTACTAGCTATCAGCAAGAAAAGTGAGGAGGAGAAGGATATTCCATCAGCAGCATAACAGGACAGTCACTCAGCATCAGCATACACAGTCTCAAAGGGATCTGACATTTCAACTAAAAATTATTATTCAGTAACATCAGCATCAGGGGCTTGGTAGCTGGTCTTGATCCAAGCCTGATTCATTTTGATGAAGGTCAGTCGATCAACAGAGTCGGTGGAGAGGCACACCCTGTGATCCGTCACAAAGCCTCCAGCAGCACTGAATGTGCGTTCTGAAAGAACACTGGATGCAGGGCAAGCCAGTAGCTCAATTGCGTACTGTGCAAGCTCTGGCCAGTGATCCATCCTCAAGACCCAGTAGGACAGAGGATTTTCGGTGGGGAAGGTGTCCAAGTCGGATCTTGCCCCTAGGTATTCCCGGACCATGTAAACCAGACGCTGACGATGGTTGCTGGAACTGGTCAGACCTTGGGGCTGCGGACTAAAAAATTGTCTGAACGCATCGGTCAGACGGCCACCTTCTCCACCGCTCCTTCTGTGACTCACCGAAGCCTCAGCAACACGTTGTCCAGGACCAGGATTTGGTAATCCCCCAGGTTCTGGGAACAAGTTGCACAGACCTTTCTGCAAGGCCTCCCGAAGATGCTTCATCTTCTGCTCCCTCTGCGATGGCAAGATAAGGTCCGCAACCTTACTCTTGTAATGTGGATCAAGGAGAGTTGCCAGCCAGTAATGATCCCTCTCCTTGATACCACGAATACAAGGATCCTTACGCAGGCTTTGCAGGATCAGGGAGGCCATGCAGCGTAGGTTTGCTGAGGCATTCAGGGCACAGTCCTCTGGGTCACTGAGGATGACAGGATCCGCAGCCACCTCATCCCAGCCACCTAAACGTCCATGGGTTCCTTGGGACTGTAAGTGATCCCTTGAAGACTGCTGCTGCTGATGCTGAGTGCTAGGTTCCACCTCCATGCTGCTGATACAATCATCCTCCTCCTCCTCCTCGTCCTCGTCCTGTGTGCTAGGCGGGCAAGCAGGACCACTGTCTGGATAAAGGGGGCCTTGAGAGGTAAGGAAGTCCTCCTCTTCCTCCCTCTGTTCTGCCTCAAAGGCCCTGTCCATTATTCCATGTAGCATGTGCTCCAACATGTGAATAAGAGGGACAGTCTCACTGATGCATGCACTGTCACTGCTCACCATCCTCGTGGCCTCCTCAAATGGTGACAGGACAGTGCATGCATCCCTGATCAAGGCCCACTGGCGTGGGGAAAAAAACAAGCTCCCCTGACTCAGTTCTGCTGCCATATTGGCACAGGTACTCATTGATGGCCCTCTGCTGCATGTGCAGATTAGGCGGTTCTTGGGCAGATTGTATTCCCTTTGGAGGTCTGTCAGCCGAGCAGTGGCATTATATGACCTTCAGAAATGCACACAGACTTTCCTGGCCTGCTTCAGGACATCCTGTAAGCACGGGGACCTGCCCAAGAACCGCTGCACCACCAAATTCAGAACATGAGCAAAACAGGGCACATGGGTCAGTTGTCCCAGTCGCAGGGCAGAGAGGAGGTTGGTGCCATTGTCCCTAACCACCATTTCTGGCTTAAGCTGGCGTGGCGTCAACCACCTCTGAGCCTGCCCCTGCAGAGCTGACAGAACCTCTGCCCCAGTGTGGCTCCTGTCTCCCAAGCACACCAGCTCTAGCAACGCATGGCATCTCTTTGCCTGCATTCCTGCGTAGCCCCTCGTACGCCTACAAAGCATGGCTGGTTCCGAGGACACATCAGCACAGGAAGAGGCCACAGAGGAAGAATGAAGAGAAGGGGGTGGAGGAGAGAGGTGTGTCACAACCAGTAGTAGTGTTTTTGAGGCGTGGTGGCAGAACAACCTCCAACACTACTGTACCTTGCCCTGCGTCCTTCCCAGCTGCCAGCAGAGTCACCCAATGTGCCGTGAAAGCGAGGTAACGTCCCTGTCCATGCCTGCTGGACCATGAGTCAGCGGTAATATGCACCTTACCACTGACCGCCCTGTCCAGCGAGGCATGGACATTGCCTTCCACATGCCGGTAGAGAGCCGGAATCGCCTTCCGTGAGAAAAAGTGGCGTTTGGGAACTTGCCACTGAGGTACCGCACATTCCACAAACTCACGCAAGGGGGCAGAATCTACCAACTGAAAAGGCAGCAGTTGAAGTGCTAGCAATTTTGCTAAGCTAGCATTCAACCGCTGGGCATGTGGATGGCTGGGAAAGTACTTCTTTTGGCGCTGCAGCAACTGGGGCAGAGAAATTTGTCTGGTACAATCTGCCATCGGTGTACCGCTAGTAGATTGCCCGCATGTACTACTAGGTTGTGACACACCTAATTCTCCACCTTCAGTCCTATCAGTGCAGGCTTCAGAGAGGACTGAGGGTATAGTGGGGTTGGAGATCCCAGCTAAAGAGGGGCAAGAAGAGGTCAGCTTTGTTCTTTGGTGTGGGTCTTTCTGGTATGCTTGCCAACGAAATGCATGGCAGGTCGACATATGTCTGGTCAAGCATGTGGTGCCCAAACGGATGATGTTTTGGCCACGCGAGATACGCTTGAGACATATGTTGCAAATAGCAATGGTGCGATCTGATGCACATGTCTCAAAAAAGGCCCACACCAAAGAACTTTTGCAGTAACGCTGAGACACAGCAGCGCCCTGCACAGGCATAGCTCTGCGATGTAATGCAGTTGGTGTGCTGCCCTTAAGCTGTCCCCTGGAGGGCATCCTGCCTCTTTGGAGATGTGCCTGTGCCTCCTCCTCCTCGTCGTCCTCCTCCTCTCTCCTATCAGGCACCCACGTAGAGTCAGTGACCTCATCATCCCCTCCCTCCTCATCACTGTCGAAAACCTGGCAGTATGCTTCAGCTGGGGAACATGACTGCCAGATTGCTGTCCCTCTCGGGCACCCCCTCTCTCTGGGCTCACATTACGGCCTTCCTCTATCTGTGTTTTATCATCGGAGCCTTCAAAACGCTGCGCATCTTAATGCAGCATGTACCAAACACTGTGTTGAAACAGTTCGGGGGACTCCTCAGGAGGACATGGTGGGACTAGGGAAGGAGTGAGTGATGCCATTGTGCAGAGGGAAGAGGACGCCTTGGCAGCTGCTTTGCCAGACAAAGTAAGCTCAGCCTGGGTGAGAGAGGATGAGGAGGATGAGGACGGCTTGGTCATCCACCAATTTCTCTGCATGTTGAGGCTCAACACGGCCAGCTCCCGAAAAGAAGGATGAGCGTGTCCAACGGCCACGTGCTGAAGAGGATGCACCGTGTCCACCACCAGCCTCTAGATGCAGAGCCTGCTTGCCCTCGTGACTCTCTGCCTCTCTTTGTTGTCCTTCCTGACATTATAATGGCCTGCAGAGGACAAAGTCAGTACACACACCTCGTAGCTTTAGGTGCAAACTGCAGAGGACACATGCAGTACACACCAAGTGGGTTTAGGTGCAAAGTAATTAGCACAGTTGCACTATACACAAGGTGGGTTTAGGTGCAAAGTAATTAGCACACTTGCACTATAAACCAAGTGGGTTTAGGTGCGGAGTAATTAGCACACTTGCACTATACACAAGGTGGGTTTAGGTGCAAAGTAATTAGCACACTTGCACTATGCACCAAGTGGGTTTAGTTGCAAAGTAATGAGCAGCACACTTGCACTATGCACCAAGTGGGTTTAGTTGCAAAGTAATGAGCAGCACACTTGCACTATGCACCAAGTGGGTTTAGTTGCAAAGTAATGAGCAGCACACTTGCACTATGCACCAAGTGGGTTTAGTTGCAAAGTAATGAGCAGCACACTTGCACTCTGCACCAAGTGGGTTTAGTTGCAAAGTAATAAGCAAACTTGCAGTATACAGAAAGTGGGTTTAGGTGCACTGAGCACACGGGCAATACAACACGTGAGAACACTGCAGCTAGCACAATTAACTGCCTGACAGATTAGGAAGAACTAATCTAACTAAACTATACAGTGTATAAATATATGTACAACTCCTGGGATGTACAGTATATATATCCTCTACACACTGTAAATTTAACTGACTAGCCTACCTGCTCTATCTAGCTAGAAAAAAATACAATCTCTCTCTCTCTCTGTCTGAACTGGAACAAGCCCGGAACACACTACACGAGGCCGCCCTGCAAGTGGCCTTTTATAGTGTGCGGCGTGTGCTAAAGCCCTGAGCCATAATTGGCCAAAGCCACCCTGGCTTTGGCCAATTACGGCTCTCTTTACTTACGGCACTCTGATTGGCCAAGCATGCGGGACATACAGCATGCTTGGCCAATCATCAGTGCGCAATGCCGCAGTGAATTATGGGCCGTGGCGTGTCACTCGAATTTGGCGCGAACGACCCGTTTTGTTCGTATTTCGACGAACGGTCGAACATACGTTCGACTCGAACATACGTTCGACTCGAACACGAAGCTCATCCCTACTTAGCAGGTACGCCACTCAGTTGCAGCGCGGATTTATTCATCTTGACAACAACAGCGTTTGCTCCCACGATACATAAAGCCGTGACTCCAACGCTGTAGGAGGTGATTTCACCACCACAGTTAAAAAAAAGAGCATATATGCTGAAGCATGGGGCAGCAGGGGCAGAGGAGCGATTTTGCTCCTAATGCCGCGTACATATGGTCGAATTTCCAACGGAGGCTCGCCTGTGGAAAAGTCTGACCGTGTGTACGCGGCATTACTTTTTTTGTGGGAGGATGCCTCCATGTTTCGGCATTAATATATATATTAGGCACAGGTTGCATTAAAAAATGTTTTATTTTTCACTTTGTTTTTTGTTGGTATTTGTTTTCAGGTATGGTATGGTAAGGTCTTACTGTTATACTGTAATGTTACTTTGTTTTAATGTTAACCATCATTTGCTTAGCAGGTACCCCATTCAGTTGCAGTGCAGATTTATTCATCTTGACAACAACAACGTTTGCTCCCACGATACATAAAGCCATGACTCCAACGCTGTAGGAGGTGATTTCACCACCACAGTTAAAAAAAGAGCCTATATGCTGAAGCATGGGGCAGCAGGGGCGGAGGAGCGATTTTGCTCCTAATGCCGCATACATACGATCCAATTTCCAATGGAGGCTTGCCGGTGGAAAAGTCTGACCGCGTGTATGCGGCATAACTTTTTTTGCGGGGGGATGCCTCCCTGTTTCGGCATTAATATATATATATTAGGCACAGGTTGCGTTAAAAAAATGTTTTTGCTGACAAATGATCCGGAACTAAAGTGGTTAAAAAAAAATTGGCCTGAAGATTACACAAAACCCACAAATATTATATATTTTCTGAAAGCATACACCCTAGAGCAGAGGTCTCCAAACTGCGGCCCGATGTGGCCCTTTGCTAGCCTTTATGCGGCCCTTGGGGCACTATTCCTCCAACTGATATAAGGCACTATTCCTTCCACTGAGACCAACAAGGGGGCACTATTTCTTCTACTGATATCAATGATGGGATACTATTCCTCCTACTGATAGGGGCCCTACTTCTCCTCCTACTGACTATTAACCCTGAGGCCACATTTATTCTTACTGGTGCTGGGCCCGGGACATTTCCTGCAACCACTTGACACAAACCCGCCCTTTCTAAAGTCTGAAGGACAATAAAGTGGCCCTTTGTTTGAAAAGTTTGGAGACCCCTGCCCTAGAGAATAAAATAGTAGTAGAAAGGTGAAAAAGTTATTTACGATAGACTGATCTTTAGAAGATGAAGAACCCTTTCACACTGAAGGTGCTTTTCAGGTGCCTATAAAGTGCCTGAAAAGTGTCTCTCATGCCGCGTACACACGACCATTTTTCATGAAGTGAAAAATGCCATTTTTAAAATGTGTGTAGGCTCTAGAGCATTTTTCTCGATTTAGAACATGCTCTAATTTTTCTCGTCGTTTTTTACGTTGTGAAAAACAGTCGTGTGTAGGCTTTAACGCCGGGAAAAAAACAGGCATGCTCAGAAGCAAGTTATGAGACGGGAGCACTCGTTCTGGTAAAACTAGCGTTTGTAATGGAGATAGCACATGCGTCATGCTGTAACAGACTGAAAAGCACGAAGACTGAAAAGCGCGAATCATCTCTCACCAAACTTTTACTAACACGATATCAACAAAAGCAGCCCAAAGGGTGTCGCCATTTGAATGAAACTTCCCCTTTATAGTTTCGTCGTACGTGCCGTACGTCACTGCGCTTTGCTCGAGCATTTTTTTTCACGATCGTGTGTATGCAAGACATGCTTGACAATAATCACGTCGCGAAAAACGTAGTTTTTTCTAGGACATTAAAAACGGTCGTGTGTACGCGGCATCATGCCTCCCCAGTGTGAAAGCCTGAGCTCTTTCACACTGGGGCGGTGCGCTTGCAGCACCAAAAAAAAAAAACTGAAAGTGGCATCTTTGGGGCGGTCAGAGGCATATCTAGTGAAAATGGCGCCTATGGCAAGCACTGTAACTGCGCCCCTGTCAAAACATTTGAAACCCATCTTTCAAATAACCTTAAAGTGGTAGTAAACTCTGTACTACCACTTTTACCTACAGGTAAGCCTATAATAAGGCTTACCTGTAGGTAAAAAAAAATATCTCAGTGCTGGAGCGGCGTTACCCGGAAGACATGCCGAGGCAAGATGACATCTCCCTCGGCGTGGACCAGGTAGTTTCCCCACACCTCGTTCCAAGGTAAGTATTTCATAATGAGCTAATATGCGGTGCATACTAGCTCATTATGCCTTTCAGGTATGTAAAAAAAAAAAAAGCTGCTGCAGGTTTACTACCGCTTTAACAAAAAAAAAGCTAACAAAACTTTTAGTTGTGTTAGCTTTTTTTTTGTTAAAGCGGTAGTAAACCTGCAGCAGCTTTTTTACACCAGAGTCAATAGCGTTACATCTTATATCACAGTTCCCCCCTTAGAGGCCCTCTTACATCGGAATCCAGTTTCCCTTCACACTGGGAAATCTGATCTAAAGAATGTTGTGGACTCTGGTGTCATCTTTATATACACTGTAAGGGGGGACTCTGACACAAAGGGGATCTCTGCGCACTGGGATGTAGGGGGGCCTCTGATGTGTCTCTGGTTATTACAGAGTTCAGAGATCTCACTTACATCTGTGTTTCCCTTTACACCAGAGTCTGCAGAGTTTCCCCTTAAAGCAGTGTGCCAGAGACAAGTATTTCTAGACAGGGGTCAGGTCAGCCATGGCAGCTCCGTAACAGCACAGAGCCTTTTACTTTATATGACAGGCACCCATGTCTCATGCAGAGACTTTTACCTGAACAATGTTGTGTGCATCCTCATGCTGATGTTCCATTTCTATTAGGACATGCACCCTCGGGACCTATTGGGACACGGTGTGTGTCCATGCAGCCATGTGTCCCAAAATAAATAAATAAATGGGACACTGGCATGTGGATGCACGCAACACTGTGCCAGTAAAAGTCTCTGCAAGGGAGATGGATATCTGTGCCTTGTGTAAATGAGCCCTAAATAAGTGCCAAGGATGCATTTCACTGTCCCATCTTATCCTGATAATTACACACAGTACACATACTGTGTGACTACCAATGATAATAATAATTGAAATATATAGCAGCCAAATGTGATCAACATGATCAATGAAGATTATCACATTTAGCTGTGTATAATTCAGTCATGGGCAACAAGCCAGGGCATGACATGGGTAAGGGGGGTTGTGTGTGCTGAGTCTTGACTGTCACTGTACCTTTTCAGAGAAAAATAATCCACTGCAGTCTTGATGGTTCCCACTTCAGTTCCCTCACTCAGTAGAAACAGTGTGCTGTGTTGTTACTTTCTGTGTGTTCACACAGACTAATTGAACACCCCAACCCGTAACCCTTTGTTCGTCTCACTCCCTCGTACCTTAAATGACGACACAGACAACTTCTTAACCTTGAATGGACGTAGGGGTCGGCCACAGCTTTATTTTGTTAAACATAACGTAACTTGTTAACCTTTATTAACCTTCACATGGTTGATTACTAGGGGGGAAGCACCAGCCAGCCGCCGGCCTAAGCCGACGGGCATAAAAGCCTTCCACCCCTCCTTTCCATAATTATTCTCCTGTACCGCCAGCTGTGACTTAAATAGACAATATAACCACTCGCACATAAATGCAAATATATAACACAGGGCCTGCAAGGCCAACGACATAAACATGGAATTACAGCAAAACAGTCCAACGTGTCTGTCCGCTTATCTCATAATTTTTTATTTTTTTTTTTTTAATTTATTTATTATTATCATTATTTTTTTTATTTTTTTTTTTAAAACAAACGTAGTTAAATTGCAGACAATTCCAGACAGTAAGGGGCGGGAGGGCGGGGAGCTGCTCTGCTGGCGCTGCACGGTAAGAGGAAGTGGGGAGGGGGGAGCATCCCTGCTTTATAGCCTCTGTCCCCTCCAAGTACTCCCCCCTCCCCTACTCCTGCACTATTGGTTCTACGCTGGCCTATGGTAAGCCTCCATCCCCTTTGAGAGAAAGGGGGGGGGGAGGAGTGAGGCTCGTTTAACCCCTTCCTGGCTGTCCTGCATGTCACTTAGTCCGTGGCACCTAGCCCTAATTGGGCCGGTGCCAACCAGACTAATTGAACACCCCAACCCGTAACCCTTTGTTCGTCTCACCACAGGAGGAGCTCAGCCCCTCAAACTGAGCTCCGACCCCCACCCAGAATATAAAGGGCCTGCTCAATGCCATCCTGCAGGCCAGATAAAAATATATCCAGCCCGATGTCGTTAAGGTGAACACCGTCTTGGCTCATAAGCCGTCTGTTGTCCCCTTCCAACTGTCTATGTCGGACAACTACCCCAGACCTGGCCCTGACATAACGGGACATACGGGAATTTATGGTCCTACGGGCCCTCTCTATGCCAGCAGCGTCCCTGTCCTCCTGCCAAGTGACCCGAGGGACGATCTCAGACCAAACAATCAAAAGTTCTGAAAAAAGGAAAACCATTCTCTCCAGATCCATGCGCATGAGCACAATTATTTCCGGAACCCGTAGGGAACGTATGTCGTTCCCACCGGCATGAATCACCAGCACCACCGGCGTCCGAGACGCACCGGCAATCTGGAAAGCCTCCATAAGGATCCGGGACCAAGGGAGACCCCCAATACCTCGCCAATGCACCTCCACCGGAAATCCCAGAGATCTACCGCCCGGCCGGCAAATGGCCCTCTGCGCGGCACGATGAATGTAAGAGTGCCCAACAATGTGCACAACTGGAGCGCGAGGACCTAAGAAGGAGAAAACATTAAAGTAACAATTCAGGGCGAACATAACCCGCATAGCACCCCGACTTCCACCGACCAATCCTCTGAATTTCACCCACCGAGAGCCCGGCCCTCGCTGCTTCCGTAGCCGCACCGATTCTAAATGAATGCGTGCCAAAATCAGCAGCCGAAACCCCCGCAGCCGCTAGACAGCTCTTAAACACCGAACTAAACTGGTACCGCGTAAGGGGGGCCCCAGAAGCATGTACTAGAAATTTTTCCCCAACTGGACTCACCTTCAGGAACTCTGTCACCATGGCAACCGGACAAAGGGTACCTCCCACCGCCCCCAGGCGCAGCCAGCAACCCTCGCTCAACTGATCTGTCTTGGACTTTCTAATCCGGACTTGAACCACCCCGTTAGCCAGTAAAACATCCTCCCTTAAAAGACCCCCCGACCCCTTGGCCGAGGCCGGCACCAGCTCACTTACCCTTAATGCGCCGAAAAACGCCAGGCAAAAAGCCACGGAAAAGAGAAGCCCCTCGTATGGAGAAGAGCAAACCCCACCCGTGACCCCGACCAAGGAGTCTAACAAAGTAAAAGAAATCGGACGCCTGCTGTCCTTCTTGGTATGCACCTTACGCCAACCCTTTAAAGCCTGCAAAATGCCAAAATGTTTTGTGCAATCCTGCCAGCCATGCAACTTCAGGTGAAAACCAACACCTCCCAGACGGCGTTGCGCCACCGCAGCGGAACAGCCGGAATGCTCTAAGCCCAATAGGTAGTCAATCGTGACTTGAAAGCGGACACTCCCGCTGGAAGCTATGTTCCTACTACCCGCCACTCCCAACCAGGCCTTCCACGCCTTACCATGATTGGCCCAGGTGGCCGGAGACACAGAGGAGGCGATGAGCGGCAATAGATTTACAACGCCAGGGTCCAAAGGAACTGCGGGCAGGGCAGGCCCCCTTGAGCCGCCCCCGGGCACAGCGTGCGAAACTCCTGGAAACGGAAACGAGACAATAAATCAGCGATCACATTGTCCACACCAGGAACGAGATCTAAACCATATATTAAACTCCAGGCACCTGAGAACCAGGTGACGGAGTAGGGCAAGGACCGGAAGGGAGGAGGAGGACAAACCATTAATGCAATGGACCACACTGCTATTATCAGTCCAAAAACAAATCTTCCTGTCCCTGAGCTTGTCTCCCCAAAGTTCGACCGCCACCACAATGGGAAAAAGCTCAAGGAGAGTCAGGTTGCGACATAACCCCTTATCCTGCCACTCTTGTGGCCAAGTTTCCGCGCTCCAATCGTTCCCGAGAATTGCCCCGTAACCCACCGATCCAGCTGCATCGGTGAAAAGGGACAACTCCTGACTGCCCACCTCGTCCGACAAAAAACACGTGCGACCGTTGTAGCGGCGCAAGAATTCACGCCAGACTAAAAGGTCCGCCTTTAGGCACGAAGTTAGTCGTATCCGATGTTCCGGCCTCTTGGCCCCCTTGGTAGCCAGCGATAGCCGCCGTGAAAAAACCCGACCCATCGGCATAATGCGACAGGCGAAAACCAAGAGACCCAAGAGCGACTGCAACTGACGCAGAGTGACCTTCCGAACTTCGCAAAAACCGTCAATCAAGCCCAATAGTTTCTCGAGCTTGCCCGCCGGTAACCGAAAAACCATCTCAAGGGAATCAATTTCAATGCCCAGGAAGGACAGACTGGTAGTCGGACCCTCCGTCTTTTCAGCGGAAAGCGGAACACCAAACCTGCTCATCAGGGCACAAAAAGAATCCAACAAGGATTGACAGTGAAAAGACCCACCCGAGGCCACGATCAGAAAATCATCCAAATAATGAATGATAGATCGACAGCCAGTGTCACACCGGACCACCCATTCTAAAAAGGAACTGAACATTTCAAAATAGTGGCACGATATGGAGCACCCCATCGGCAAACAGGTATCGTAGTAAAACAGGCCATCCACACAGCAACCCAGAAGATGGTAGCATTCCGGGTGCACCGGCAACAACCTGAAGGCGGATTCGATATCCGTCTTAGCCATAAGGGTACCCCGACCGGCCCGTCGGACCAACATCACCACCCTGTCAAAAGACACATAGGAAACCGACGCCTCCTCCTTAGAGATACCGTCGTTGACCGATGAGCCCTTCGGATAAGACAGATGGTGAATCAGGCGAAACTTACCACTGTCCTTTTTGGGGACAACCCCCAAAGGGGAAATCCTCAAATTGGAAAATGGGGGGATGAAGAACGGACCCTCAATGCGACCCATATTAACTTCTTTACTAACCTTGTCCCGTAGGGCGTCCGGATAGAGTGCAGCCGATTGCAAATTGTTAGCCAGTTGAGGAGAAGCTGAAGGAACAAAGGGGATAAGAAAACCATACAAAAAACCTATGCGCAACTGCTCCGCCGCTGACCTATTGGGGTAACGCTCTAGCCAGGGCAACATCTCGTCCACGCTCACCGGCGTCTTTCCCTTCAGCAGGCCCTGCGGCCCTCTGAACCGGTTTTGCGCCGCGGGGGCAGCGGACTGCCCCATGGGCGCCACCGCAAGAAGAGCATTCATGCTTAAACTTGCATAACCCAAAGAACTTGCAATGGCCCTCGTTGAAGAGCCAGCAAGTTCCCGGTCTTTTTGCGGCCGCTGCGCTCTGTTGACCTGTTGAGGAAGCAGCGGCCCCCCCGAGAAAGGGAGTCTGCCTTTGTGCCATCATGAGTCGCAGCCAGACATCCGTCGCTTTACAGCCCCATCCCACCTCGGGCTGCAACGCTAACCGCCGTCGGAACTCCTCATCATGTCTCCACCAAGCGCTGCCGCCATGAGATTTATATGCGTTGTAGACCGAATCCAGATAGATGAAGAGCTCCGAACAGCGTTCAGGGTGTTTTTCTCCCATTATACCACCTAGTACCACAAAAGCCTGAAGCCAGTTACCTATCGTTCTAGCAATGCGGGGCCTGCGCTCGACTGACCTGTCCGTAAAAAACTTGCGCTCCTTGTCAATAGTGTGCTGGTCCGCCGACACCAGGGACCAGATATCCACGTACTTGTTATCCCATATTTTTTGCTTAATGTCATCACTAACATGCGAGCCCAACGGGCTAATCCCGCAGAAAAAGGACTCCTTGTGCACACTGGCTCTTGGCGGAGACGGAGCCCGCTTGTTCGGAAGAGGCGTGCCCGCCCCCTGGGAACCGGACTCCAGCTGCGCCAACAGTGCCTTCATGGCCGGTACCAAAACCTGCGACCCACCCCCAGCACCCCAGGCCCCTGCGTAATCAAACTCACCAACCACGGCAGAAGACGAAGGAGGAGGCACCTCTGGAGAGACCACAGATGACATCGCGGAGGCGGACGCCGGAGCAGGCGGAAGCATCGCAGCTACTGGAGAGGGAGCCACTGGAACGGGCACAGCTAAGGGACCAACAGAGGATGCGGGCGCGCCGGACATTATGCCCACGCGAGAAGGCTGCCTAGAGCGCCTCGAGGACCCCTGCCTGGATCTATGACGGCCCTCCGAGCCGTTGGGGCTCCTGGATCGGCTGGCAGAGGAGGATGGCGACCCCCAGCGGGAGGACATAGAGCGCCTGGAACTACTATGGCGCCTGGGGGACCTATGGCGACGGCTACGGCCGTATCTGTAGTACCTCCCCGAACTACGGGAGGAGGATCTGGAGGACCGCATCTCCCGTCTGCGGGAGCGGTCGCGCCTGTGACTAGCGGTGCGGGGGCAGACATCAGCGGGAATGATTTGAGGGGCAGAGGAAGGGTTAATTAAATTCTCCCCTGCATCCACAAATATGGATGCAAGGGGATCGCTGTGAGCAGCCTGGCCAGGGGGGGGCACAACATCCACATCACCAGAAGGCATGGGGGCAGCAGCAGCATCTCTTACATCTCTTACTAGGCCAGCCTCCTCACTAGCTGAGGAGCTGGATCCACTCGGGGCATTGGTATTGCCCATGGCCTCAGAGAATAGGGAGGGAGAGACCCAGGGAGTTAATGCAGGTCGGCAGGGGAGTGAAGAAGCGCCTCGTGGAGCTTCAACAGAGGAAGGGGGCGGGGCTACGGCGCCACCGTGCGCTCGGGCGGCGGCCCCGCCCCTTCCTCCCCCCCTCACAGCCACAGCTGCTGCGGAGCCTCCCCGACGCCGTGAAACCCTGGGGGGACTAGGACTAAGCCTAACGGGCGGACGGATGGCCCTGCGAGGGGCCAGCCGACCCCTTACCTGATCGGTGATAGCGGAGCACGGCGAGGGGGGCGGTCCCGGCACCCCCAAATCGGCAGCAACACAGGCTAGGAAGCTGCCATCGGACCGCGCCCTCTCCCGGATCAGAGCCATTAGATCCTCAGCCATGACCAGCTTGGAGCTGCTCTGCTGGCGCTGCACGGTAAGAGGAAGTGGGGAGGGGGGAGCATCCCTGCTTTATAGCCTCTGTCCCCTCCAAGTACTCCCCCCTCCCCTACTCCTGCACTATTGGTTCTACGCTGGCCTATGGTAAGCCTCCATCCCCTTTGAGAGAAAGGGGGGGGGGAGGAGTGAGGCTTGTTTAACCCCTTCCTGGCTGTCCTGCATGTCACTTAGTCCGTGGCACCTAGCCCTAATTGGGCCGGTGCCAACCAGACACTGCACTGATGATGATGATGATGATGACAGCCACTGCTGCTGATTTCCCCTCAGTCTGAGCCTACCGTCTTCTCAAACTTATTTGCTAGACAGGGTGACCACATTTCCAAACTACCATTCAGGGACACCCTAGGGTGCCCACGTGTCCCGGATTGCCCGGGACTGTCCCTTAATTGGCATCTGTGTCCCTGTTCCCGGATGCCTTCATTGCGGGACAATACAGTGTCCCGGAATGAAGCACTGGGTAAAGTCATGATGAATTCAGCAGAGTCTGAGCCGCAGTAGCGCTGTCTCCGGCATGCAGAACCACCTCCGCTCCACCTGACTTTCATTGTGCTCACTGGTTGCTAGAGCCGCTTGGCATGTAGCAACCAGTGACATCACGGCTGCAGTGCACCCCCTCTGTGTTCAGAGCTGAAAGCGCGGGAGGATTTCACTTCCTCCTCCGACCTCCGCGCTTCTGCTCTGCCTCCTGGGACCCAAAGCAGCTGAGCTCCGAGGCTGCCCCTTGACATACCAGAGAGGGAGAGTTAGTTTCACAGCATCTGATCTGAGAGGGAGAGCAGCAGCAGCAGCATCTGAGAACAACAGAGAGTGGCGGCCCCGGGGAGAAGCAGGAGGCTGACTGGAAGGAACAGCGCGAGAGGGAGTGAGAGAAGACCTGACCTGAGCAGCAGTGACATCCTCCCAGTCCCAGAGCCTGCACACCTTCTCCCAACGTTGGCTCCAGCTGTGCCTGTCATCAAGAAGAAACATAGGCTGACCGAGGACAGAGGACAAGGATGGTCTGGAGGTAGGTGCATCACACACACCTACCCACAGACAGGGGCTGGGACAGGGTGTACAGGAAGGACTGCAGGCCAGCTTAGGGGGTCAATTTCACTCACCACCCCCCCTCTCTCTCTTCCATCCCCCTCTCTCTCCCATCCCCCTCTCTCTCTCATCTACCCCCCTCTATCTCATCCACCCCCCTCTCTCTCTCTTCCATCCCCCCTCTCTCCCATCCCCCTCTCTCTCAGCCCTCTCTCTCTCATCCACCCCCTCTCTCTCATCCACCCCCTCTCTCTCTCATCCACCCCCCTCTCTCTCATCCACCCCCCCTCTCTCTCTCTCTCTCTCCCTCTTTCTCTCTCTCTCTCCTATCCCTTCTCTCTCTCTCTCTCTCCCACCCCTTCTCTCTCTCCCTCACCCCTTCTCTCTCTCTCTCCCACCCCTTCTCTCTCTCTCTCCCACCCCTTCTCTCTCTCTCCCACCCCTTCTCTCTCTCTCTCTCCCACCCCTTCTCTCTCTCCCTCACCCCTTCTCTCTCTCTCTCCCACCCCTTCTCTCTCTCGCACCCCTTCTCTCTCTCTCTCGCACCCCTTCTCTCTTCCGCACCCCTTCTCTCTCTTCCTCACCCCTTCTCTCTCTCTCTCTCCCACCCCTTTTTTCCCTCTCTCTCTCCCACCCCTTCTCTCTCTCCCACCCCTTCTCTCTCTCCCTCACCCCTTCTCTCTCTCTCTCTCTTCCACCCCTTCTCTCTCTCTCTCTCTCCCACCCCTTCTCTGTCTCTCTCCCTCACCCCTTCTCTCTCTCTCTCCCTCACCCCTTCTCTCTCTCTCTCTCCCCCCCCTTCTCTCTCTCTCTCCCACCCCTTCTATCTCTCTCCCACCCCTTCTCTCTCTCTCTCTCTCTCTCTCACCCAATTCAATTCAATTCAATTCAATTCAAATAAGCTTTATTGGCAGGACCAAATACATGTTAGCATTGCCAAAGCAAGGAAAAGGGGAAGGGGGTAATATAAAGGGGAGGGGGGGTAATATAAAGGGGAATGGACATAAGTCTGTGAAAGTCCTCAGGTTTTTCATGTCCCTCTCAGTCGGTGACACGCTGTCACATATTGGGCGGCTATCTTCACCATTGGCTCCTCTTCTCCCAGTAGAATTTGGAGTTTCCTCTTCTCTTCTGTAGAATTGAAGTCCTTCTCTCTCTCTCCCACCCCTTCTCTCTCTCTCTCCCCCACCCCTTCTCTCTCTCTCTCTCTCCCACCCCTTCTCTCTCTCTCTCGCACCCCTTCTCTCTCTCTCTCCCACCCCTTTTCTCTCTCCCTCACCCCTTCTCTCTCTCTCTCCCACCCCTTCTCTCTCTCTCTCCCGCACCCCTTCTCTCTCTCCCTCACCCCTTCTCTCTCTCCCTCACCCCTTCTCTCTCTCTCTTGCCCCTTCTCTCTCTCTCTCTCTCTCTCCCACCCCTTCTCTCTCTCTCTCGCACCCCTTCTCTCTCTCTCCCACCCCTTCTCTCTCTCCCTCACCCCTTCTCTCTCTCTCCCACCCCTTCTCTCTCTCTCTCTCCCACCCCTTCTCTCTCTCTCTCTCTCTCCCACCCCTTCTCTCTCTCTCCCACCCACCCCTTCTCTCTCTCTCTCCCACCCCTTCTCTCTCTCTCTCTCCCACCCTTCTCTCTCTCTCCCACCCCTTCTCTCTCTCTCTCTCCCACCCCTTCTCTCTCTCTCTCCCACCCCTTCTCTCTCTCTCTCCCACCCCTTCCCTCTCTCTCTCACCCCTTCTCTCTCTCTCTCTCTCTTTCTCCCACCCCTTCTCTCTCGCTCTTTCCCACCCCTTCTTTCTCTCTCTCTCCCACCCCTTCTCTCTCTCTCTTTCCCACCCCTTCTCTCTCTCTCTCTTTCCCACCCCTTCTCTCTCTCTCTCCCACCCCTTCTCTCTCTCTCACCCCTTCTCTCTCTCTCCCACCCCTTCTCTCTCTCTCCCTCACCCCTTCTCTCTCTCTCCCCCACCCCTTCTCTCTCTCTCCCACCCCTTCTCTCTCTCTCTCCCACCCCTTCTCTCTCTCTCCCACCCCTTCTCTCTCTCTCTCTCCCACCCCTTCTCTCTCTCTCTCTCTCCCACCCCTTCTCTCTCTCTCTCCCACCCCTTCTCTCTCTCTCTCTCCCACCCCTTCTCTCTCTCTCTTTCCCACCCCTTCTCTCTCTCTCTTTCCCACCCCTTCTCTCTCTCTCTCTCTCTCCCACCCCTTCTCTCTCTCTCTCTCTCTCCCACCCCTTCTCTCTCTCTCCCTCACCCCTTCTCTCTCTCTCCCCCACCCCTTCTCTCTCTCTCTCCCACCCCTTCTCTCTCTCTCTCTCTCCCCCACCCCTTCTCTCTCTCTCTCCCACCCCTTCTCTCTCTCTCCCACCCCTTCTCTCTCTCTCTCACCCCTTCTCTCTCTCTCTCTCTCCCACCCCTTCTCTCTCTCTCTCTCCCACCCCTTCTCTCTCTCTCCCACCCCTTCTCTCTCTCTCTCTCTCTCCCACCCCTTCTCTCTCTCTCTCTCTCTCTCTCTCTCTCTCCCACCCCTTCTCTCTCTCTCTTTCACCCCTTCTCTCTCTCTCTCCCACCCCTTCTCTCACCCTCACCAAGCCCCTCCCAAATGGACACTAACAGGTGACAGCAAGTGAGAGTTAGTGATCCCATCCCTTCCCAAGAACTGCCACTTAACCCATGCCCCCAGCACTGCCAGTCTGCCACTGACCTCATCTTCCTAATGAAGGACTACAGGTCCTAGCATTAGTCCCTTAGAGCTGAGGATCTGACATGCTCCCCCAATGGACGGGGTAGGAATCGGGTAGGTCAGTGTAATGATCAGGTAGGTCAGTGTAGGAATCAGGTTAGTGTAGTGGTCAGGTATTTCAATGCAGCAATCAATTAGGTCAGTGTAGGGATCAGGAAGGTCAGTGTAGTGGTCAGGTAGGTCAGTGTAGGGATCAGGTACAGTAGGTCAGTGTAGTAGTCGGGTAGGTCAGTGTATGTGCAGTTTTTACCCCAGATCCCTTGTGTCATTTGTATTTCTTTTGTGGTATAAAGTACAGGGTTTTATATACAACTTTAGTGCCTTAGATATAAACAGCATTTGTTTCATGTATGTTAGCCCAACATCGCAAGAACAATTACACTCTGTGAATCTAAGTGGCTGCCTGCAGCTGCAATGTTGGGTTTCCATACATGAAACAAATGCTTAAATAGGTAAGGGGCGGGGCCTCTCGGCCACGTCATATGGCGGCACTGCCTCCTTGTGATGTCACCGACCGCTGCTTGCTGGGGAGGGGGGGTGTCCCTGAATGGCTGTATGGAAATGTGGTCACCCTAGACACCCTCCCTTCCCAAAAATCAGCTTGTGCTGTAACGAATCACAGTGATTGGACACAAGAGGCGGGATATATGATTTCTCCAATCACAAGCAGGGGGTGGGGATTGTGCTCCTCCAGAAATTCCCGACCAGGACAAGTACTGTCAGTAAATAAAGTGGTGATGTTGTGGCCTTTTTTGGGGGCATCAGATTGGCCCTGGGGGGGTGGCTGTGTCAGTTTCATTCCGGGACACTGTATTGTCCTGGAATGAATGTGCCCGGGACAGACCTGCAAAATGCGGGACTGTCCCGGGCAACCCGGGACACGTGGTCACTGTTAGCACTAAACTGATAGCACTATCTAAATTGTAAGGTATAAATTACTGACCCCTTGGTATTATGTCCTTTCCGGTACCGGGAGAGGGAGCTTTAACCACGTAGTAACGACACAACACAGGTGTAAGTTAAAACTCTCTCTAATTTTACTGTAACTCGTTTCTTCCATTTATAGGGCATACACAACAAAAGGAAATGCATATACATGTCATAACATCATTGGTTAATACACTGTTACTGGGCGGGCGCCCCCCTTTCGGGCGTTGCTGCTAGAATATCATTGGATAACTAAAAGTTACCGTTACTTGCTGTTTTGACTTAAAACTCGTGATTAAGGCTGGTATATGTGTCAACCACCACAAACTGGTATTTCTAAACATAGATGTCACAAGGCTCACACAGGATATTCAAACTGACTATTACAAGACTTACTCATGTCATTCTGATACTTACACAGTACCATCTCAATCAATGTGTTAACCCTTTAACATCTCTTCAATCCCCTCTTAGAACACAAATAATTTTAAATTATGTGGTTCTCTTTCTCCACCCTTCTTTTATCATGATACATATTCAGATAGATTCTATTTGCAGCTGCTGGGTTGGGTGTTCGGGACATTTTAACAACTATGCACATTATGAGCCTATAACAAGCATATAAGAGTAAAACAAAAAGAATAATCATAAAGATGGCCAGGGCAGCACTTTTTAACCATGTCAGCATTCCTGCTCAAAAACGTAAGTTTGCAAAAAGATTCTCTACCTAGTATGACACCAAAGGGTCCACAGTACTACTTCACATCTATGTGGAGCAAAGATCTTCTTAAGGTGTATGTGGATACATATCTTTTACTCATTCATATCACCCGTCTTGGCATCATACGAATCTGCTAATCTGACAATCTGATAACACTCTATCTCTTCCCTGGGGTGATCTTCCTCAATTCTAATTGTCATTGTAGTACTAATTGTATTTTCACAATAACAATTGCTCCCTAATTGCTCTAGTTTCTATGTTTAATTTAGTAATATCATCAGAGTTTTTTTTCCAATATTTCATCAATAATTCCCGCATATTTATTCAACCTTTTCATTAAGTCTATTCCCCACCCACTCCATGAAGGAACCATACCCATTATAGGGATCCTAGTAGTGCTAGGATGGAACTTACTACATATCCAACATTTTTCATATCCAGATTTCTGGGCATAGGCATATTTAAACTTTAATAATAGCATTTTGTCTGTAAAACCCTCTGAGTTCTCATTTCTCTTGTGTCTATCATGTATCAATTGGCATTGTCCTGTTGTGGAGTGTTAGAATTTCCACAAATGCTCTTTATATGTCCCAAATCTTCAGGGTGATAGATACAGTTAGTTATCAATCAAACTGGCAGGAATACGATTAGGACAGTCCAAAATAGGAGGCACAAGGTTTTCCCAGAAGTCTGTGGTGAAATAAGCGATGTCATCTTGTCGGAGGCCTAGGCTATCAGCCCTCGTTATTACCTCAGATCCAATTTGTGGGAGGTCGGAGTCATTTGCTCCCGTTAGTACCCCTTGTTGGAGGATTGGGCTTTCCCCTTCGTTTTGGTCATCTGCATCGACTAGTTCTGCTCTCAGTCTTGCTCTGGGGACCAATTTCACTCTGGTGGCATGGATCCAAGTTGGGCTTCCTTCAGTCAACACGGCGGTACAGGTCACAGCCACAATACTTGTTTCTGGACCATAGGCGAAATCCTTGGCCTTCTTATCCTTCATCAGGTGTTTTACTACCACTACATCGCCCGGCTGGAATGGGTGTGTGTTTTCCTGAGGGAGAGAAGGAAACTTACAGACAACTTTTTGCTCTATCTCATCTAGTTTAATTATCAATGTCCTAACATAGTGATCCTGAATTTGTTCTAAATCTCCTTCCTGTAAGGCCAGGGGTTTCTTTGCCCATGGGGTGGGAAAGGGTCTTCCCATTAGTATTTCAAAAGGTGACATCCTTAAAGATTTGTGGGGGGTCATTCTAATCTCTGCAAGAATGATGGGTAAGACTTCCTGGTTGACTTTTGAGGTGAAGGCTGGTCCTTTATCACTATTAATTTCCAGTGGGCATCCCCATCTGGGAATGATATGTTGGGTCAGAATTCTTGCAACTATTTTTTCATCCTCAGCTTTAGTGGGATATATCTCTGGCCATCGTGAGAACATGTCCACGATTACCAGGGCATATTTGGGTTGTTAGGATTTGCCCGGAGGCATGTAATGCACCTCTGTACAAACCCAGCTACTAACTTGTCAACGTCTGTAATGTAAAAATCATTTTTAAGCAACAGTAGCGTTGTAGCTTTACTATTGTGGCCTACCCCATGATACTGGGCTATAAAAAGTGGTGCACTAGCCTGTGGGATGCATGGTTTCCCCTCTTTGCAAATTAGTCCACTCTTTGGACTCTTTTGCAACACTGGATAACACCAGTCATTTAGATCTGTGTCACTTGCCGAGTACTGGAGTTCCACTATCATTTGTGTGTCATCTAACGAGGGTGGTGTTAGTACGTCCATTTGTAGAGTAGCTGTTTTTTGTAGTGCGGCTTCCTTTGCTGTTCTATCTGCCAAGGCATTGCCCCTAGAAATCGGATCTCCGCCCCCCGTGTGTGCCCTACAATGTAGTATGGCTATCTCTGAAGGGAGGTGGACTGCAGCTAATAGATCATTGATCAACTGGGAATGAGAAATTCTTTTCCCATCTGCTCCCATGAACCCTCGTGTAAATGGTGACAGGCTGTCCCTCGAACAACTGGCATGCTCTGGTCAAGGCTATCAGCTCGGCAGCCTGAGCCGACTGATAGGGGATGGGTTTTGCTTCATGTATGCAGTCAGGTAAACTTACAACGGCATATCCTGCGTTGTATGTGGTGTCATTTGGTCTTGTGCATGACCCATCCACAAACACAACATGTGAATCTGGTATGGGCAGGGTTGCCATGTCTTAGTCTAGGGGAAGTCTCTTGTTACAGTAGTTAAACAGTCATGGTCTTGTGGAATGTCATCTGCCTCACCTTTCAGTCCCAATAATGCATTTAAAATAGGGGCAGGGCCTGCATTTGGGGAACAGTATTTAATTGACAAGGATGTGTTTCTTAAGAGGATGACTTCGTATCCACTTAGACGTTGGGCTGACATATGCTGGGTGTGTATCCCTCTTAGAAGATGGATGACATGGTGGGTAGTGTAAAGTGTGGTGGGGTGGCCCAGAGTGAAAACTACTGACATTTCCACCACCATTGCACATGCCGCTAGGGCTCTCAAACAAGCGGGCATACCTTGTACAGAAATTGGCATTACCTTCGGAAAAAAAACTACGGGTCTAAACTTTCCTCCGTGTTCTTGTGTCAGTACCCCCGCCATGGTTTTACAGTTGTCCCTTGCATATAGCGGAAATGGCTTTACATATTTCAGGGAGGCCCAAAACAGAACTACACATCATTGCTAACTTCAACTTTTCAAAAGCGTTTAACATTTTTATATCTTTTGGTTTGTCTGACAATGTGCACTGCCTCAAACATGGTAAGAACAGTCCGGTATCCACTGTCTGCAGTAATTTATCATACCCAGAAAAGATAGCATTTCTTTCTGAGTGGTTGGGTTGACCAGGCCCATGACAGATTGGATACAGCTAGGACTGATTTTCCTACTCCCTTGACTGAGGATAAAACCAAGATATTCAACTTCCTCTTTACACCATTGTAACTTTTTGGGTGAAACTTTGTGCCCACATTCATGTAACCAGCCTAACAATGATAAACAATCTTCCCTGCAGGCCTCCCTTGATAGACTACAAACGAGGGGGTATCCACGTATTGTAGCAGGACAGAACCTTGGGGGAGGTGCCAGGGTTTTAATGTGGCTTGGAGGACTATGCTGTACACAACAGGTGAATCAGCATATCCCTGGAGCACCAGGTGAGTTGTTGACCCTCGAAGGTGAAATGCAAACAGAGGCCTAGTGTCCTCATGTACAGGTATACTAAAAAAGGCATTATTCAAATCAATTACAGAAAAATAAGTGGCCTGTGCAGAGATGGAGGAAAGGAGAGAGATGACATCTGGCACTATCGGGGCAAGAGGGATGATTAAATTATTTATAGCCCTTAGGTCTTGAACAAATCTGACACTACCGTCTGGTTTGGAAACAGGGTTGATAGGGGTACTATATGCAGAGCAGATAGGGGTTAAGATTCCCTTCTCTAAAAAGCCCTGTATCATAGGTCTGATTCCATCTAGTTTCTCTTTTAGGGCTTGGTATTGAAAAGGGGGGGGGTGAAATGGGAATTATGCCAGAAGTTCCCTTCTTGATACATAATTTCTCTAACTCATATCTTTTTGAGTGATCTATGGGTTTGGGGCGTTTAGAATTGGGTCTGGGTCTATCATACCAATAGGGGGCAACTTCTAACCATTGCACCCCCCCCCATGTCTCATATAATCCCCCATATGGAACAGGTAATTTGCCCCGTCCCTAGGGAAGGGTGAACAACTGTGTAACCCCTCTGTCTATCCCGCTATATTATCCACCCAGGGATTAATAAGAAAATAATCCGTGCCTCCTACTCGGGCAACGTATTCTTTGCAGGTTTCTTGGACGTTGGGACATGGGTAGGAGGTAGGTTTACTATGTCTGGTCCCCATTGGTCTAAACACCGGGACTGGTCAGTTGGATAAACTGATCCAAATTTGTATCCGATGGTTGTTTCGACACAATCAAAATCTTCGTGCCAAACAACCTGGAAACAAGATCCAGGTTTGATCGGATCCCACACAGTACAGATTGTGTTGGGCAATTTAACTATGGCTTGGATAATACAATTCTTATAAGTAAAATCTGTGTTTTGCAAAATGAAAGTAATTTTTTGCATTTTGCGCTGACACAGGAAGCAAGTCATTGGTTTACACAAGACGACAGTAAGCTGTATGCTGTACTAATTAATGAAGTGTCGACTTCACAAAGACAGTATGCAATTTCACTGTATGTTGCCAAATTGCATGCTGATTGTAAGCTAACAGATCTGGCAGACGGAGATCTGTGTGTGTGTGGGGACAGTGGAAAGAGTGATTTAACACTGGGATTCAAGCTTACAGAATAGCTGGAGGAACCCTAAAAGTGTGTAGTAATTGCTAGACTGTTTCCCAATCCTTAGCGTGCACCAGATTGTATGTAAGATCTGTATCTGCCTGTGTGTGGTCAGCTAGCTGGATTGGAGTGGAGTCTCCCTCTAGTGGTGGTCAAAGGTAATGCAGGATGTGAAGTCTCACAGCCAGTCTTACGTTTTTTTTTTTTTTTTTAGTAAAAATACCTTCTTATTTTTTTTTTTTTTAGTTCCTCATATAGGAACGCTGTTGTGGTTAGTGACTCACCACTGGCAAGCGCATCCTGACAGATTGTGTAAAGCACAATCTTACTGTGTCTTATTTTGAAACTAACTTGGCAGATTTTTTTTTTTTTAAATTCCACTCGGTTATACCAAATACTAAAACAAGCTTTACATCAAGGATAAATCATACAATATTACACAGACGACCGACTCAGTGTCACACACGTCTCAAAGCAGCCCTTGGCTTAGCTCACCTTCTAAGCACTTGTACCGCACAAACAGATAATTTCTTATTACTCTAAAATTCTTAATACTTTAAACAACAATATATTACTTAATACTTTAAACATCAATATTTTAGGCGATCATACCAAGGGTGTATGCCTCCCTGAGACTTATCTGGACATCCCTGATGTCTAAAACCCTTACACGTCGTGTCCCAGACACGATTCTTATCAGTCCCCGACTGAGAATTATTAGAAATACAGGAAGTGATCCGAGCCTTCCGACAGACGAAAGGAGATCCTCTGCATTCCGGACCAAAGCCCCCAAAACTGTTAGCACTAAACTGATAGCACTATCTAAATTGTAAGGTATAAATTACTGACCCCTTGGTATGATGTCCTTTCCGGTACCGGGAGAGGGAGCTTTAACCACGTAGTAACGACACAACACAGGTGTAAGTTAAAACTCTCTCTAATTTTACTGTAACTCGTTTCTTCCATTTATAGGGCATACACAACAAAAGGAAATGCATATACATGTCATAACATCATTGGTTAATACACTGTTACTGGGCGGGCGCCCCCCTTTCGGGCGTTGCTGCTAGAATATCATTGGATAACTAAAAGTTACCGTTACTTGCTGTTTTGACTTAAAACTCGTGATTAAGGCTGGTATATGTGTCAACCACCACAAACTGGTATTTCTAAACATAGATGTCACAAGGCTCACACAGGATATTCAAACTGACTATTACAAGACTTACTCATGTCATTCTGATACTTACACAGTACCATCTCAATCAATGTGTTAACCCTTTAACATCTCTTCAGTCACCCTAGTCAGGCAGTGAAGTGTTTTTTTTTATATATCACTCCGCTTGGCTGGAACTTTATTGCCGTTAACTGCATACAAGTGGGGAGGAGTTGATATTCCAGCAAGCTGAATTAGAAAAAATAATCCCTCCATTTTACAGCCTAGGCTCCTGTGATCAATCTTATGGGGCACAAACAATATGATTTAGACTACACAGGAGCCATGGCCTGCAGGAAGAGGAGAATGCATGAAAAATGTGCCTGAAGCTTCATCAAGAGGATCAGACTTAGCATAAGGTACTGGCAGTACAGACGTCCCTCCTGGCTGGGCTCTGCTTTTGCACTGATAGGACCCTGAGCCTGGTACACAAGGCCTGCCGGGGACATCTTCTGACAGTCCACAGTCCAGGTGTCCTGTCGAGAAATACACCTGCCCCAATTCCACCGCTATAGTCCTGGCTATAGCATCCCTGACAGCAGGCGGCGGAGTGATACTCAGCAGTCAGGGCTGCTGTAGCCAGAACTGTAGAGGTAGCATCGAGAAATGTGGCTCCTGCATGCTTACTTCACGACTGAACTCACAAGAGTAACACAGCCAAATGGAAAAATAGTCCCACTCGCAGCGCTGCCATTGTCTATTAGCAAAGGTGCTGAAAAGAAGATCCTGCCTATGCTCGGGAGCATGGAGGGAAGAAGAGACCCTCAGACCCAGGTTAGTGCCTTGTTGCCCAGCCACTCACCAGTGCCCCCTTCATATGGTGCCCATGGCACTTGCCATGGCTGCCATACCCTAGATACACCACTGGGGGAGGTGCGGGAGCAGTGTATACGCTTTGGCAGCAGGTGGGGTTTCTCTGCAGCAAGTGGGGTTAAAAGCGCCTCACTAGAATCCGAAAAGCACCACTATAACAGCGGTAAAGCACCACTAAAACTAGCAGAGCTTTACTGCTAACGTGGCCAGCGCCCCAGTGTGAAAGGACTCTTAATGTCATACAGCTAAGTTTCAGATCTACTTTAAAATCTTAATTGTAGCGCCTGTGTACTTTCAGTCCAGGTGCTATTTCAAATTTAGAGGGGGATGAGAGAGTTAGTTAACTCTCATCCAGGTGATTTATGTAAATTAGGCCTCTGCTCTGGCTGGGCTGTACTGTCAGTTCATTCTGTGTTCCAGGGGTGCCTTTCCACCTCGGGGCGACAGGTTCAGTCAGGAGTGCCTCTTGCCAGCAGCCAATCAGGAGGGGTTTTCCCTCGCGGGGCATGCTGGGGGAGGGTACTTCTAGAGTGGACGCCATTTTATGGGGTTCGTTTTCTGGTGCTGGTTCCGGGTGCGGCACCCACCTTCAGGGTGTGCGCACATCACGGGCCCCGGCGATATGGCCTACCAGGCCGGGGCGCACGTGCTACAAGGTGTCCTTGGTTCCGGGACCATGTTGGCCCGGAGCAACTGAAGTTATGGCGGGACCCCAGTGATCAACTGGGTTCCCCAAACTTTGAAGAAGATCCCAAGCGAGTTGTGCTTGGGATCGGTCTGAGGAGAGCCCGGAGGCAGGTGATCCAACAGGGCTTTGACAATCCACCAGGGATCGAGGTGACCGGACATTGACAGTTTGTTTGTTGGCAACCTGTGAGTCGGTGACCATTTGAAAAACTACCTGAGGGAGATTCAGGCATTAAATTCACTGGGGAAGATCCACTTCATAATCCTACCGTGTTTCCCTGAAAATAAGACCTACCCCGATAATAAGACCTAGCATGATTCTCAGGGAGGGCTGCAATATAAGCCCTACCCCGAAAATAAGCCCTAGTAAAATCTTGTTTTTTAAATCCAACTTGCAGAATGATTACACCACCATAAGGTGTGCGTGTCTCCCTTTGTAATTGCACCGTGCAAAACATAGACACGCGGGAGGTCTTCTCTCCTCCTGGCTGATGCCCACAGCCCCCCTCCCCAGCACACGGAGATGGCTGACGCTAGCGTGACAGCGGCAATCCCCTCCACTCTCCTCCCACCTGAAGCCCTTCGTCAGGTTGACGCCAGTGGGACACCGGCTTCACCCTCCTCCACTCTCCTCTCGCCCGCGGCCCCCCCTCCTCAGTACACAGAGCGGGCTGACACCAGCGGGGATCCCGGAGCAGAGAAGAAGAGCTCAAGCAGACCATGCGACACCCAGGGGAGCTGCAACAAAGGTAAGTCCCACAAAACACTCACAGAGGGAGACACACTGCACCCCACACCGGCACAATTCCTACAAAACGAATTACATAATTCTATAAGGATGGATTTTAAGATGGTTTTTATGCCAAAATACTGACTCCTGACCTGAGGGGGAGAAGACAGGGGATACAGGAGATGGATAAATGACACAGCAGAAGCACTATGCAATCTATCATGCTTTAAAGGAAAAAACATTTTTTTTTAGGGTTACAACCACTTTAAGATCATTGTACAGACCGTAATTAAATAAGACATCCCCTGAAAATAAGCCCTAGTGTGTTTTTGTTTGCCAAAATTAATATAAGACCCGGGCTTATTTTCGGGGAAACGGGCCTGTGGCAGAGGTTCTTTCCTGATATTCATTTGCACCAGGTCTGTGGCAGAGACTTGTTCTTCTTCCCAGTGCTCCGAGTGATACACTGGCTGCCAGGTCGGTGTGAGAGACCTGTCCAGGTACACTATACCCCCTCGGCTTAGGGGCGAGGAAAGTAGAGTGTCGTTTTGAAGTAGGACTGCTTCTGTATTGTTCAAGCCTGAATCTGCTATTCTCCTTCTCTTCACCCATCTTCTTCCTATCTACCTCAAGTTACTGTTTTGCCGTGTTAGGTGAAATAAAGCTACAAAGAAAAGACACCTGCTGCTTGGACATTCTGTCATTGCTCTCATCATCTCATCATCATCATCATTACCCCTAGACGCTCACAAAGGTAACACGCCATCCCTATTCTATCCAGCGGCTCCTGCAGGGGTAGCGCTACATAATCAAAGTGTGCTATTAAGGGGCCTTTTATGGCAGCCTAAATTTTGTCTATCATGAGCTTGTTTACATGTTTCCCACAATTCCTTCTTCAGGGAAAATTGAAAATACATTGCTTGCTTGGGACAGAAAATGATGTGCAAAATAAATGTGCAGATTTGCCTGGTAGAATTTTTTTTAAGCTCTCGTTCACATTTAAAGCGGAGGGCCACACAAAAAGTGAACCTCCGTATTTCGGAATCCTCCCCCCCTCCGCTGTCACATTTGGCACCTTTCAGGGGGAGGGGGTGCAGATACCTGTATAATAGGTATTTGCACCCACTTCCGGGAATAGACTGCCGCGGGAGTCACGCCCCTTTGCGTCACCCCCCCGCTGTCTCCTGGGAAACACAGAGGTCCCAGGAGACAGCAGGGACCAGTGAGGGACATGCAGTAGTGAACCAGGCAGTGAAGCCGCAATGCTTCACTTCCTGATTCCCTCACCGAGGATGGTGGCGGGGGCAGCCGAGAGATGAGCAATTGCTCGGGCTCGTCTGCCGACATCGTGGGCATGCTGGACAGGTAAGTGTCCAAGTCAGCAGCTGCAGTATTTGTAGCTGCTGGCTTTTAAAAAAAAAATTTGGGTGGACCTCCGCTTTAACACGGCTTTGAAATTACATAATTTCAAAGCCACATTTCAGTCCGACAATGGTGGGTGACTTGAAAGACATCTGTGTGGGTTCATGCACTAATGAAATTGCTCCTGAAGTCGCCAAAAGTAGTGCCCGAGAAAACGATGGTGTGGCCAGCTGCTCCCATAGGCGATTAAAGAGTTAATACTCTTTAATCGCCTCTATGGCCTTGGAGGACTGGAGCGACACCCCCTGTAACGGCTACCCACTGGTAGTGAGAGGGTATCAGCCGTTGGAGACGTCCTTTTCCCTGACAAGTTGTAATATGCAAGTACAGCCGGTATATCCCATCGAACGCCCTTCCAAGGACGAGGCTACGTTTGAAAGGTCCAGTAGACTGATTTTAATGGCACATTTCACCTCGCTTATATGTGGTTACAACACTGTACAGGAACAATGACACTCTCCGCCCCACCCCCCCTCCTCACTAGGCATGTGCATTTCGTTTTGTTCCGAACCGAAATTCGGACGAATTTTTCATTATTCGGACATTCGGATGCATACGAATTCCCGAATTGCAATATTAATGAATTTACCGAATCCGAATGAACGTTTTCGATTCCGAATCGAAAACCCGCGGACGAAATTCGATCGGAATTCGAATTTTTTTTTTTTTTCCGAATTCCGATCGAATTTCGTCCGCGGGTTTTCGATTTGGAATTTGAAAAAAAAAAAATTTTATTTTTTTTTGGAATTCCGATCGAATTTCGTCCGCGTGTTTTCGATTTGGAATTTGAATTTTTTTTTTTTTTTTTTTCGAATTCCGATCAAATTTCGAAATTATATTCGAAGAGAGAATTTTCTAATTCGACCGGATTTTTCGAAATTCGGTCGAAAACAAACGAGTTCCGAAAACAAATTTAACACATGTAACGAACCTAACTTAACAAAATTAATTAAATAACGAATTAAAACGAAACGAAACAAAATTTTCCCTTTTGCACATGCCTACTCCTCACACAGGGGGGGCTTCAATACAGATACTTTGAAATAATGACATTCCCTTGAGCCAATGAGTCTTCTAGACGTTTTGGCTCCAAGCTTACATTTAACATTGAATTGATCAGACACCTTCCTTTATCAATAGAATTCAATTAACCTTTAAAACAATTATACACATACTGCCATCAGCATACACCTGACAGGAGGCTGTACTACACAAAGGAGAGTCCATTAGCTATGCAAAGGGAATATTAGCATTCAGCAGTGGAAGAGTCCCTTCTATAATTAACCCTTTGAGCTCAGAATACAATGTGATAAATCCAATTGTAACAAGCCATGCAGTTCTTTGTAGTCCTCACTGCATGATGGTTATAGATGTCCAGGCAGCATGCATAGTTCCATTACACCCCCTATACTCTTTAAAGCATCCGCCGTACAGCTATGACGATTTGCGCAGGAGTGCCATACTTCCGCCATCAAATGACGGCGGGCAGTCGGCAAGTGGTTAAAGTAACGCAGTGCCGTCTCACGAAAAAATGACTTGGTCATGAAGGGGGGTAAAACTTTTGAAGAGGTGAAGTGGTTAAAGCGGAGTTCCACCTAAAAATGGAACTTCCGCTTAACCCACTCCTCGCCCCCTTACATGCCACATTTGGCATGTATTTTTTGGGGGGGGGGAGTGGGGGCTTCAGGAGAAGGGGACTTCCTGTCCCACTTCCTCCTTCCACCGAGGGGCTGGAAAGGCGATTAGCTTAAGCGCCTTTTCACAGCCCCTCCCTGTAGGCGAGCACCTGTCCAATCGGACGGCGCCGTTAGCGCATGCGCAGTGTGTGCCCGGCCGTGAAGCCGAAAGCTGTCACTGCCGGGTGCCCACACTAGGAGGGGGGGCGAGGAGCGGAGCCCCGGCCGGCGCGTCGCTGGAGCCGTGGAGCAGGTAAGTGTCTGTTTATTAAAAGCCAGCAGCTACACTTTTTGTAGCTGCTGACTTTTATTAAACTTAAAAAATGGCTGTAAAACCCCTTTAAAGCGGGGGTTCACCCTTAGAGGGCACTTTTCCCCCTTCGCTTCCTGCTCGTTATTACTAGGGGAATCGGCAATTTATTTTAAAATATGTGCAGTACTTACCCGTTTACGAGACGCATCCTCTCCGTCGCTTCCGGGTATGGGCTTCGGGAATGGGCGGTCCTTCTTGATTGACAGGTTTCCGAGAGGCTTCCGACGGTCGCATCCATCGCGTCACGATTTTCCGAAAGAAGCCGAACGTCGGTGCGCAGGCGCAGTATAGAGCCGCACCGACGTTCGGCTTCTTTCGGCTACGAGTGACGCGATGGATGCGACCGTCGGAAGCCTCTCGGAAGAATGTCAATCAAGAAGGAACGCCCGCTCCCGAAGACCCATACCCGGAAGCGACGGAAGAAGATGCAGCTCGAAAACGGGTAAGTACTGCACCTATTTTAATATAAATAGCCGATTCCCCTAGACCGAACGAGCAGGAAGCTAAGGGGAGATTTTTTTTTTTTTTTTAAATGGGTGAACTCCCGCTTTAAGGGATCCCTACAGCCAGAAAAGTGTTGCAAATGTTTTGCCGTATTACCCTGGCTGACAATGTGAACAAGAATGTAGAGTAACCATTTTACACACGTTACCACCAAGTTTTTTCAGTTGCTCCAGTGGCGCAATCGGTTAGCGCGCGGTACTTATAAGACAGTAACTGGTGAGCGATGCCGAGGTTGTGAGTTCGAGCCTCACCTGGAGCATGAATTTTAATTTATCTGTTTTCAGAATAATTTACACACGTGCAAAATTACGCACAACATGGATAAACTATCTCTGAAATTTTGTGTAGCTGTTTTATTTGTCTTTCCTAAGGGACAGCAATAAATAAAAATATGTTTCCGGCCGGTTTCGAACCGGGGACCTTTCGCGTGTTAGGCGAACGTGATAACCACTACACTACGGAAACCTTTGTGTTGCGCAGTGCTTGATGAAGCTGTGGTACAAATGTGCATGCTAGCATAAAAACGTGTCAAAAATACTTTCTACTAGGAGGGAGGGGGTGGGAAAAGTATTTTCTAAGTTGGAACACTTGGGACGTAAATTGACTAAATTCTCACCACGCCTTTATTGAACTTACATAAGCTGCATTGCAAAATGGCTTCCCCCACTAAATATACTGGCATTCACAGGCCATGAGTCAGCCCTGTGCTCCAAGCCGCTGTCACATAGAACTGACGTCTCTCTCTATAGTCTGTAAACGTGCATTACCTCGGAGGCGTCATTCACGTAGCCGCCGAAGGAGGCGCTGTCACATCAAGACCCAAGCTGTAGCCGCTCAGACCCGAAGGCGGTAGGGTAGCTGCTTGAACGCTCTATGGAGCAATCTCTATGGTCGTTTGGAACGCACAGCGGCAGTAGTGGCCGCTCTGGTTCCCGCTGCGCCGCAGTCTCTATGGTAGATCGTTGACAGCCGCGCATTGGTGAGGCGGAAGTGCGCGGTGTCCATGGAGATGATGAAGATGTCGGCCACGGCGTACAGCGGAGAGAGCTCGGGGATCCCGTTAATGGGCAGCGGAGGTATTTCGGTGACACCGACCCTGTCGTGGCTGCCGGATAGCGTGCTGCTGGAGGTGCTGAGCTTCCTGTCGGTGCGGGATCTCATCCGGAGCGGCCGGTGAGAAGGTCTGGGGGACGCTGGGAACATTGTTTGGGGACCCCTTGTCATCAGCTGTCATGGCTGGCAGTGTTTACTAGGAGTCAAGGCGATTGTCATGGAAGGAAAGTCGTGTGAGGCTGGTTACAGACAGGAGGATGTCTCCCTGAGAATGCTCAGGGATGTATGACAATGGAGGAGATGGGGTTCCCCTCCTCTCCATAGATCTGTCATCACTGGGGACCAGCATATCAGTTACTACCTACATAACTTCCTAGACCATAGGGGGCGCTCTATCACTTTCCTCTATGACGGCTGTGCAATGATCACCTATGGATGAGATGGGGGTTCCCCTCCTCTCCATAGATCTGTCATCACTGGGGACCAGCATATCAGTTACTACCTACATAACTTCCTAGACCATAGGGGGCGCTCTATCACTTTCCTCTATGACGGCTGTGCAATGATCACCTATAAAGGGGATTTATCAAAACCTGTGTATGGCAGCCATTCAGATTCTACCTTCAGCATGTTCAGTTAAAGCGGATCTTCACTTTGAAATTGAACCTCCGCTGATTCAGTTCTCCCCCCTCACATTTGGCACCTTCCAGGTATTTTCTCCCACTTCCAGCGAAAGATCGCACCAGTATTCGCAGCCATCTACGCCATATCCAGCCCTTTCCATCCTCAGCTATCTTCTGGGAGACACACAGGTCCCAGAAGACAGCAGGGACAAGTCAGAATGCGCAGTAGGGAAACAGACTAGGTTTCTTGCATATACGGCAGCAAGGTGGCTCTCCTGGGCAGATCATGTACCTCATACGTGATCCAGCACTTCTGGGTCTGGGGCGTGCATGCTTGCCGCAGGTGACCCGCTCTTCCTATAAATATTAAACAGTGGGAGCTGATCTGCGGGTATGGTGGACTCTGTGTGCCGGCAACTGACGATCATTAGGCAGAGAGCCAGAACAGCGACCTACCGTGTTTACAAAGCCAGATCGCAGTTCTGGCTCTCTAATTTTCAGGTGTTGGCTGATACAGAGTGTTCCTGCAAAGCTGGAACATGGAGCAATGCCTTCCCCTAGTCAAAGAACCCCCCCCCCCCCTCCCCACAGTACACAAGCACACAATATTGCAGTACCGCTATAAGTCGCTGATCACTGCCATTGCTAGTAGAAAAAAATAATAAAAATATCCCCTATTTTTACCAAAAATATGAATACATATTGGCCTAAATTGATGAAGAAATTAGATATTTTTTCTTTTTTTTTTACTTTTTTTTTTTCTTTGGGGGAGGGGGGGGATATTTTTTATAGCAGAAAGTAGAGCTTGCGGGATTAATCGGGGAAGAATTTAAATCACAATTTTTTTCCCTTCCCGATCTTCAAAACAGCCTGTCACGGGTTCTCTCTATGACCTCATTCCCACGAGGCGGATCCGTCAGCGGCATCCGCCAGCTCAGCGGGTATCTCTCCGTTCATCTCCACTGGGCTGTCGGATGACAGGTCCCTCTCACCCGATCCGCCAGGACGGGTGGCGACATATCGCCATACGTCCGATTTTAGCGGATTGGATTAGATGTCAGCAGACATGTCATCGCTGACATTCGACCCTCCATAGACTTGTATGAAGCGCCCGTTCAGGTCTGCCGAAAAAACTGACAGGCGATCACGTGCCGAGGGAGCGCAGGATCCAGTGTCTCCGTGAGCCCCCGCCGCGCGATCGCCGTGGCCTTGTGAAGTCCAAAGCTTCCTTCTGTGACCTGGCGCCATTTAGTGGTGGCCGTTGGCATTACAAGTAAGACAGCAGTTCTAATGTGTGATTTTTCACTGTTTTCACTGCCATCTCCTTCCCTCTAATTAGAACCCCCAAACATTATATATATTTTTTTTCTAACACCCTAGAGAATAAAATGGCGATCGTTGCAATACTTTCTGTCACGCCGTATTAGCGCAGCGGTCTTACAAGCGCACTTTTTTTGGGAAAAAATACACTTTTTTTAAAATAAAAAATAAGACAACAGTAAAGTTATCCCAATTTTTTTTTTGTGAAAGATAATGTTACGCCAAGTAAATTGATACCTAACATGTCACGCTTCAAAATTGTGTCCGCTCGTGGATTGCCGACAAACTTTTACCCTTTAAAATCTCCATAGGTGGCGTTTAAAAAAAATACCGTTTACATATACTGGCGCTACTCACGTATGTGTTCGCTTCTGCGCGCGAGCTCGTCGGGACGGGGCGACGTTTAAAAAATTCTACAGGTTTCATGTTTTGAGTTATAGAGGAGGTCTAGGGCTAGAATTATTGCTCTCGCTCTACCAATTGCTGCAATAACTCACATGTGTGGTTTGAACACCATTTACATATGCGGGCGCTACTCACGTATGCGTTCGCTGCGCGAGCTCGGCGAGATGGGGCGCGTTTTCTGGCTCCTGACTTTTTTAGCTGGCTCCTAGATTCCAAGCAAATGTGTCAAACCCTGCTTTAATAAATAAAAAAAACTAAACAGCCGTTAGCCCAATTTTTTTTGTATAATGTGAAAGAAGATGTTACACTGTGATAATCATGATCTTTATTCTAAGCAAAAAAAATCGTGATTCTCATTTTAGGAAGTGAATGGAAATTCCCCCCCCCCCCAATGGGACACAGATGGCAAAAAAACTGACAGGGGTTATAAGTCTCCCTTAGGCCCCTTTCACACTGGGGCGGGAGGCGTGGTGGTATAGCATCCGAATTGCCACGGGATTTGGCCGCTAGCAGTGCAGTATTAACCCCCGCTAGCGGCCGATAAAGGGTTTCCCATTGTTTTAAATGGGAAGGAGCGGTATACACATCGCTCCTCTCACCGCTCCAAAGATGCTGCTTGCAGGAGATTTTGTTTCTCTCTTGCCAGCGCATCGCCTCAGTGTGAAAGCCCTCCTGCTTTCACATTGAGGTTGCTGGGTAGGAGTTTTTCAGGCTGTATAGCAGCGCTATTTAAGTTTTGCCTTTAGTTACACTTTAAAAGATGTTAAACTTTCCTGCTGTGTGCAACAATATTGTACAGAACAGTCCTTTACCTCCTCTTTGGCATTTTCCTGCTGCCACTGCTCCTCCTCCTCCTCTCCAAGTTCCTGGAGTCTGACAATGGCTCCTGCTATTGCACAAGCCTCCTGTAAGACCAGGAAGTGAAGGAGGAAGAGTTGCAGCCGGGCACAGTGCTGGATTGTGAGTGGACTCTGTTAAGTGTTTAAAGCGGAGGTCCACCCTAAAAAAAAAATGACATATAAATGCTCAAAAAAAAATGAAAAACATATTTATTTATTTTACTTACCAGAAATGGCGGTTGCTAGGCAGATCTTCCTAGTCCGCGGCTGGTCTTCATTCTTGTCCTCCTTGCGTTTTGTCTTCTGGGGAATGGGGCGCGCTGTCTTCTGGGAACTGTGTGCATCCCAGAGAACAGCCGCCCGTTCATAAAGTGACTTGCGCATGCGCAGTAGGAAACGGGCAGTGAAGCCGCATGGCTCCACTGCCTGTTTCCCTTAGTGAGGATGGTGGTGCTGGGAACCTGCCACGATCAAGGGATCGGCCTCGGGGGGCTGACATCGCGGGCGCCAAGGACAGGTAAGTATCCTTATTAAAAGTCAGCAACTACAGTGTTTGTAGCTGCTGACTTTTAAAAAAAAAAAAATCACAGCTGGAACACTGCTTTAAGGGCAGGGGGCACCAGGACAGGTAGGGGGCGCTTTTTAACCTTGGTGCACACAACCATGAGTATGCTCGGACACCATCTGACTTGGGCTTACACACAGTTTGGGCTTCAAACATCCCTGAAGAAGGGAACGTTGACGCAATGTCATAAGAGAAATACCAATCTTGAGGGTTCAGAAGGCTTCTGCCAGAATATATAGTCTCACTGAATACTTACTGATAAGTTCTATTAAAAATGAAGATTACTATATTATATTGAATGCATATCAACTTGATTGACCTCCCCTTAGGCTTTTATTTTATGTTCTTACACCTTCACATTAAAAATGGATGTAATTATTTTTTTTCTTTTTTAAGTGTCTGCAAGCGGTGGAAGAGACTGGTGTTGGACAAATCGCTGTGGAGACATGTTGATTTAACACCTTATAAGGTCAGTTTCTGTCATCTAACAGATGAATATTTGCTTTTTATTGCACGTCGGGCGCTGACAAATGGTAGACTGTGTCCCATCATCACCACGAGACCCACCCTGATCTTCCATCAATGCTACAAGTGATGGAACATGAACTTTTGGGATTGGTGCTGTGGCACAGTATAGAAAGCTTTATCACAGTCTTGTGATGTGAACTGAATTCCAGCTCTCTTCAGAACATAATTCGATACCTGCAGTGCCAGGAAAGCAAGACGGGAACCCAAATTTGAATTGTGATTTAAGGAACTGGGAACAAAATGTATATTTATGTAGCGGTGCATTTTGGGCACAAGTTCAAAAGATCCACACATCACCTTGTCTGTCACACTTCCATTTCTTTAGACACAATGAAGAGTCACTTGCTTTTCCTTTGTGGTATTTTTATTATAAAAGTATTTCTTGGGTAGAGTTGGGTAAGGGTGTGATGACATGGGATGCCCATAAAAATTAGCTAGCACTTAGTAGATTAGATTCTGATGATGAGGCACAGCAAAGATTGTATTTTGTTAGTGAGCTGCAGACTATTGCTCCCTTCATGCTGCCCTTTTTAGGATAAGTCACTCTGAATGACTGTTGTGATGATGAACCGTTATCCAAATGCCAGCCCTGTGTCCGGAAGGTATCTGTGACGGTAGTAGAAGATATCCCCGTCAAGCATTCCCTTCTTCCCATAAAAGAAAATCACCCAATATTCCACGAGTAGAAATCCCTGGAATCGCCGAATAATCCACACATGAGCCAAAGCTTATTGCTGGAACAAGACTCTCTTTAATGGCAAAGTTATATACAGTTTACAAGCTGATCATCAATCAAAGAACAATGAAATCTCCACCCCCTTTTCACACACTGGGGCTCCCATACAGATTATAGGTAGACACTCTGGTGCCGACCCTGACAAGGCACATTTCTTTAGATAATGATATCAGTGAAGTTAATTACTACAATGAAGCAATCAGAATAATTAACATGAGCCAATTATCTAATCATTTAGCCTGACGATACAATACACATCTCTTAAGGGTAAACACAGGTCCTCTTCACACACAGACATTAAAATAGCAGGGAGAGAATTAAACTGAAGCATATAGGCAATTGCATAAAAGTCCTTCACAATGGCCCCCCTTTTTCTCCCTGCTCCAGGAAACTCGGTTGGACCTTTCCTGGTCCAGTAGGGTTGACGGGTTCAGAGCTTTTAGTCCGAGGTTAACTCCGTTTGGCGTGACAATCCATCGGCATTCCCGTTTTGCTTGCCTGGGCGATAATGAATCGTAAAGTCATAGGGCTGTAAGGCCAAGCTCCAGCGTAGCAAACGGGCGTTGTCCCCTGAAACCCGGTTAAGCCACACCAAGGGGTTGTGATCGGTGATGAGAGTGAAAGCCCGGCCATAAAGGTAAGGTATGAGTTTTTTGAGTGCCCATACCAAGGCCAAACACTCTTTTTCAATGGTGGCGTAACTGACCTCCCTTGGCAACAGCTTCCGACTCAGGTATGCCACCGGGTGCTCTCCTCCATCCTCCCCGATCTGGCTTAGTACTGCCCCCAGTCCAAACATTGAAGCGTCTGTGTGGACAATAAATCTTTTGTTAGGATCTGGGGTAACCAACACCAGAGCAGTCTTTAGGGCTTGGAAAGCCACCTCACATTCCGGGGACCACAGGACTTGTCGGGGTAGCTTCTTTTTGGTCAAGTCGGTCAGGGGTTTGGCCAAGGCGCTATAGTCGGGTACAAAGCGTCTGTAATAGCCGGCTATGCCCAAGAAAGCCATGACTTGTGTCTTGGTGTGGGGAGTGGGCCAATTGGCAACGGCCTCGTTCTTAGCCGGCTCCGGCCGTTGCTTACCACATCCTACTCGGTGGCCCAAATATTGTACCTCCGCCATACCCAAATGACATTTGTCGGGTTTCAGGGTCAGCCCGGCCCCCTTGATCCTATCCAATACTACCCCTACGTGCTCTAGGTGCGCTTCCCATGTATCGCTGTAGATGGCAATGTCATCCAGGTAAGCGCATGCGAAGCTCTGGAGACCCCCAAGTAACTGATCCACCATCCGTTGGAAGGTGGCCGGGGCGTTCTTCATCCCGAACGGCATAACCCGGAATTGGTATAGGCCGAACGGGGTGATGAATGCCGACTTGAGTCTGGCATCTGCTAGGGGAATCTGCCAATATCCCTTGCATAGGTCTATTGTGGTCAGATACTTCCCTGCAGAGATACGGTCAAGCAGCTCGTCCATCCGTAGCATCGGGTAGGCGTCCGTAACTGTCTTGTCGTTGAGGCGCCGGTAATCTACACAGAAGCGGGTTGTCCCATCCTTCTTTGGCACTAGGACTACTGGCGAGGCCCAAGGACTTTCTGAGGGTTCGATTACGCCTAGCCGAAGCATCTCATCTATTTCCTTCCGCATCCCTTCCCGGACTGCTTCGGGGATACGGTAAGGAGGCTGTCTCAGGGGTGTCTGTCCTGGAGTCTCCACCTTGTTTACGGCTAGGAGTGTGTATCCAGGCTCCTGAGAGAATGTGGCCTGTTTTGTTTCTAGTAAGCGGCCAGCTTGAGCCCGCTCTTGCGGCTCCAGCTGTTCACCTAGCTGGACTTTCTCTATCTGGGTCATCCCTTCGTTACTGCCCAATAGGTCGGGAAGGGGTAGGGTCTCTGTGTCTTCTCCTGCTGGTGCACAGATAGCGGCTACCTCCTCTGCCCATTCCTGATAGGCTTTGAGCATGTTGATGTGAAAGGTTAGTTTCACATCTTCATCCTCGCAGCTGGCTATCGTGTAGGTAGTGCCGCATATCTGTCCTATAACTTTATAGGGGCCCTGCCAGGCGGCCTGGAGCTTGTCTGTTCGGACCGGCCTTAATACCATGACCTTTTGGCCTATCTGAAAGCTCCGGTGCCTAGCCCGTCGGTCATACCATACCTTCTGGCGCTTTTGGGCCACCTGGAGGTTCTCTCGCACTGTCTGGGCTAATTCCTCCATGCGGTCCCTCAGCTCCAGGACATAAGGTACAACCGGGGTCCCCTCAATTTCTGTTTGCCCCTCCCAGTGATCCTTGATGAGATCTAAGGGCCCCCTCACCCGCCTCCCATAGAGAAGTTCGAAGGGTGAGAATCCGGTCGATTCCTGCGGCACCTCTCGGTAGGCAAAGAGAAGGTGTGGCAGGAATCGCTCCCAATCCTTGTACGCCCCCGTGAACGACTTCAACATTTGCTTTAGCGTTCCGTTGAAGCGCTCGCACAGGCCGTTAGTCTGGGGGTGGTATGGGGAGCTAGTCAGGGATTTAACTCCACAGGTTTTCCATATCTGCTGGGTTACCTCGGCCGTGAATTGTGTGCCTTGGTCAGACAGAACCTCCTTGGGAAAGCCTATGCGGGAAAATACTTTAACTAGGGCCTCTGCTACGGTCTCAGCCTGTATGTTAGAGAGAGCTACCGCTTCGGGGTAACGGGTGGCGTAGTCTACTACGGTGAGTATATACCGCTTGCCGGAACGGCTAGGTTGGGCCAGGGGCCCTATAATGTCCACGGCTACCCTTGTGAACGGTTCTTCAATAATGGGCATGGAAACTAGTTTAGCCTTTGGGTGGTCTCCCTTTTTACCTATACGTTGACATACCTCGCATGTTTGACAATACGCCCTGACGTCGTCGGATACCCCAGGCCAGAAGAAGTTCTGGGTTATCCGATACCCTGTCTTGCGTATTCCCAAATGGCCTGCCAAGGGTACGTCGTGCCCAATCCTCAATAACTCCTGTCGGTACTTCCGGGGAACTACCAGCTGGCGTTTTTGCTTAGGCCCTGGTGCATTACCCCGGGTCTCGGTGAGCCTGTACAAGCGGCCTTTCTCCCAGATAAATTGCTCATTCTCTAACCCCCCTTGGTCCCTCCTGGCTTTCTCTCGATACTTTCTGAAGGAAGGGTCTCCGTTCACCTCCCGCCCAAAGTCCTCTGGGGTGTCCCAGGGTAGGGGTTCCACAGTCAAGGGTAGGTTGGGTTGGCTTACCTGGGTCTCAGTAGGAAGCGGATGGCTCTCGGCAGCGCGACTTTGTGCTTTGGTGGTTACTGAGTGGGCCTCCTGAGCGGTGGTAGAGGCGAACGCCGAAGTCAGGGGGCCAATGTCGTTGCCCAAGATGACTTCAGAAGGTAAGTCTTTCATGACGCCCACATGAACATTGCCAGCTCCCGCACCCCAGTCTAGGTGTACCTGTGCAGTAGGAATACGGTATACTGCCCCCCCTGCCACTCTCGCAGCAATTGATTTCCCCGGTTTCTCTGATGCATTAATAAGGTGTCTTTGTACCAACGTGATGGTCGCCCCACTGTCTCTTAATCCCCGGGCGGTTTTTCCGTTAACCATGACCAGCTGACAATGGTGTTTCCTGTTGTCCGTAATAACAGATTGTACCATGAGGGCTTCGTAAAGGGTGCCCAATGGTTCTTCCTGACCCAGCTCCTGGGGATCCCAAGCCGAGTCTACACAATGGGCTGCTGCTGGTGGGCGGTACCCAGGTCGAGACCAATTTGACCTGGTGTTGTCATCCATGGGGCAATTCTCCTTGAAGTGACCCAGCTGTTTGCACCGGAAGCAGCATTGTTCATTGTCCTCCTGGCGTGGATAGCGAGGGCTAGATGTCACCGGTCTGTTAGGAGGTTGGTATCTAGCGGCTGGTGGGTGTGAGGGCACCGTTGGTCGTGGAGGTTGTACCCGTGGTGTGACCTGGTTTGTCTTGCGAGTATCCGCATATTCATCCGCCAACTTAGCGGCCTCTGGTAGAGTCATGGGCCTGCGATCTCTCACCCAGTCTTTTACATCCGTCTGGATGTGATTGTAAAATTGCTCCAGCAATTGCGGTGGTGGCCTGGCTGCTGTTAACCCAGCTAGAGGCCGACAGGGATAACTGGCATGCCCATTCCACGTAAGAGTCTTTCGTGGTTTTGCGTGAGTCCCTGAACTTCTGTCGGTAGGACTCTGGGGTTACTGCATAACGAGCCAGGAGTACTTCTTTAACCCTGACGTAGCTATGGGTCTCCTGCTCTGGCACGGTCCGGAAAGCATCAGAAGCTTTACCTGACAGTTTGCCTGACAATATTGAAACCCACTCTCCTCTAGCTATTCGGTGCAGGTTACATTGTCTCTCAAAATCTGCCAGGTAGTTATCAATTTCACTGTCTTTTTCATTAAAAGCGCTAAACGGAATCTTCCTTGTGTCTGCTGTGCTGTACTCACTGTTTGGAGAATGTGCGGCTGCTTGTTGGACTGCTGCCAGTTTTAACTGTAGCTCTGCGTCTCTTATTTGTTTAGCCTCCTCCGCTAACAGGTCCATCACTTTCAGCACCACATCCGCCGTTGGGTTCGGACCGAACCATGCTAGCTTCTCTCTCATTACCTTGTTGGCTGGTGATTCCTCCTCCTGAATCACTGGTGTCTCCATCTCTTGTACTGCTGGCGTTGCTGCAACCAAGTTCTCCTGGTCTAGCTCCATTAATTCTGCTATGATGACCCGCTTGGTTTTGTTGCTAGCAATCCTTCCACGAACTTCCAGTAGTTCTTTCAGTGTATTTCTTTTAAGCCGGGTGTACCAGCGTTCCATTAACTGTTCCCAGTGTCTGCTTGGAATCCTGGTGTAAAGGAAAGTAGAAGGGAAAATCCAGCTGCTTCCAACCAGTTGTGACCGTAGTAGAAGATATCCCCGTCAAGCATTCCCTTCTTCCCATAAAAGAAAATCGCCCAATATTCCACGAGTAGAAATCCCTGGAATCGCCGAATAATCCACACCTGAGCCAAAGCTTAATGCTGGAACAAGACTCTCTTTAATGGCAGAATTCTGCTAGTTATATACAGTTTACAAGCTAATCATCAATCAAAGAACAATGAAATTTCCACCCCCTTTTCACACACTGGGGCTCCCATACAGATTATAGGTAGACACTCTGGTGCCGACCCTGACAAGGCACATTTCTTTAGATAATGACATCAGTGAAGTTAATTACTACAACGAAGCAATCAGAATAATTAACATGAGCCAATTATCTAATCATTTAGCCTGATGATACAATACACATCTCTTAAGGGTAAACACAGGTCCTCTTCACACAGACATTAAAATAGCAGGGAGAGAATTAAACTGAAGCATATAGGCAATTGCATAAAAGTCCTTCACAGTATCCTCATACACCCCCCCCCCCCTCTGACCCCACAGCCTCTATACTGCAAATGGTAACTGCTGGACTACTAGGCCCAAATAGTTCAGTGATGGAAAGGATAAGTTGCCCGGCCACAGCCTTCCATTTTGAGATGAGGTAAGGTTAGAGTCCCTCCTTGTAATATCCTGCTTTGTGGGACTGATCATGCAACATCCCGTCTTAGACACCCCCTTGTGGCTTTCAGTTACTGGGGGCAACAGCAGATATTCCCAAGCTCCTTGAATAGACTACTCTGATCCCATCACTTGCTGTCATGTACCCACTGACCTGTTCCATGGTCCCCAGTCCATGGAAGAGACATGGTTCAACCACATTGCCCAGCAGTAACAGTTCTAGGTTCCTTTCTCTTAGTATTGAATTCCTCCTGTGCAGTGTTGAAGAAAGGTGATCCTCCATCAGGACTTTCTCCTCAGCACATGGTAGGCCCATAGGCCTGGGGCCCCACACACACACTACTACCCCAGGGGAGGCAGGGGAGGAGTTCCAGAGTCTGAACACAGGTGGCCACACTCATTGCTACTCTGACACTCCCAGATCAAAACAACCAGGCCTAGCATAAGGCATAGGCCTGACTAGATTTTGCCTGCACTGACAGTTTAAAACAAACACTATTTCCCCCCCCTCACCTTCCAGGACAGCTACTTGAGGGATGATTGGCTCCGCCCTCTACAGGAAACAAAAATCAGATACAATTTAAAAGGCCCCTCCCTTTTCTCTGACATTCAGTTGTTTTGTGTTTCCAGACCCTCCAGAAGCACCGACACGGTTTTTGTTTTTCCTAGGTCTGGTAACTGTGGTTGGCAGACCCCCCTTCCCTGGCAACATCCAGTACTGGTTGCGGCTGAGTCCTGGATGTGTTCAGTCCCCATTTCTGGCCAGAAGGTGAAGGTTCTTGCCTCAACTGCAAGGGTAAAATGGCAACTTCCTTCAGGTTCTCCCCAGGTCTGCTGATGGAAACCTTGTCTTCCTCGGCTTCACCGAGGTGTACCAAGATGGCGTCGGAGGACTTCCGGAACCGGAAGTCACGTGATGCATTTTTCGGCGCCGTGTTCATAAGGACTATGGCGCAGTACACTGAGGACATGCTGCCTGGGACAGGAGCCTTTTCTCTTCGGCCGATCACCAATGGAGCTTGAAGATAGGCCTGAGGAGAGAGCACCCGCTCGGATAGAGCCAGCGGCAGTCTCCGGTTCCCATACTACCTCCAAGGTAAGCCCTTGTCTGTAATTATGCAGCAGGGGTCCTTTTTTTGGGGTATGTGCCTGCTTCTTTCTTAGGGCTTGTTTCTGTTCCTTTTTCTTTTTTTTTTTTTTTAGGATAGACAGATGAAAAAAAATGCGGAGCTAAAGAGGGATCTAGTTCTCAAAGAGTAGATAATATATGGATGGGTAATGAAATAACTGGGGAAGAATGAATTTAAGTTATAGAAGGAATAGTAATTTGGTTATTTCATTTCTCCCAGTGGTATTGGATTTAAGGAAAGGAAAGTTGCCGGGGATACAATATATTATATTTTTACTTTCCTTTTGAGGTAATATATGAAATGCAAATGGAGTTGAAGAGAGAGATATAATGTAATATCCATATACAATATTTTATTGGATTTTGTTTGTTCCTTTTTTGCAGTCCTGTATTTCTTTCTCTCTTAAAATAAAAACAGAGAATTTAAAAGAAAAAAATGCGGAAACTGTAGAGATGGTTGCCCTGGATCTTAAAGCGGAGGTTCACCCTCAAAATGAACTTTCCAGCATCCTTAAAGCGAAAGTAAACCCATCAATTTAACAGTTTGAAAAAGCAGTTACATTCCTGGCATGCCGGGAATGCTAACTGTCACATTGGTTGTGCTGTCAACCAAACTGTCAAACCATCCAATGGCTGGTGTCAGAACTGATCACATGTGCAGCATCATGGCAGTTGAAGATTAAACCGAGGCCAAGACACGCCTTAGCAGCCGTCAATCAACTCCTCTTTGCTTAGAAACGCCCATTCCCCGCAGGATTCCCCGCTCGGAGCCGGAAAATAAGGGCTCATATAACGATAAGTACAAGTAAAAAAAAAAAAAAAAACAGCATACTGCAGATGTTAGCAGTATGCTACAGCTACTGTCAAAAAGTGGATTTTTGGGTGAACCTCCGCTTTAAGGACGCTTATCTTCCAATCTGCCAGAACCATCGAAAATTTCTCAGATTTGCGATTCTCATGGATAACGGGCTGAGTCATTGGCAGTTCAATGCCCTCCCTTTCGGTCTCTCGGCAGCGCCCAGGATTCTTACAAAGATCATGGCCTTTTTTCGGATACAAAGTGTATCGATCGTTCCATACCTGGACGATTTTCTGATCTTTGCCCGAGACAAAGAATCCCTTATTCGGGATCTGCAGTTGGTTCTGCGGACCTTTCAGGATCTAGGGTGGAAAGTCAACCAACGAAAGTCTTGACTGGTACCCTCCCAGAACATACTTTTTCTGGGTTATCTAATAGACGCTGTTGCTCAGAATTTTTTTTTTTTTAAACTTCTTCTTGCCGTGCAGGCCTTCAGATTGCTCCCACAGACCTTGCTTCGGCGGGTCATGCAGTAATTGGGTTTAATAACCACAGCCATCCCAGGAGTTCCCTGGGCCCTATTACACTCCAGGCGTTTCTCTTACACCATTGGGAATCGCAGGAAGGATTCTCTGGATCAACTAGTTCAACTTCCAAGGGAGGATTCTCTCGATCTCTCCTGGTGGGAGCAGCGAGAACACCTGCAGGAGGGAAGAACTGGGCGCAACATGCTCCAGTGAAGGTTACCACAGATGCCAGTCTGTGGGGCTGGGGTGCGCATTCTCAGGGCTGGCAGGCCCAGGGAGCTTGGTCGCCAGAGGAGGCAGACCGCTTCTCAAATTTCAGGGAACTACTAGCTGTAGGGAAAGCTCTCTTGGCTCTGCAGGAGAAGCTTAATTCAAAAGACCTGTTGGTGTTTTCAGACAATGCCACGACAGTGTCATACCTGAACAAGCAAAGGGGCAAGAGTTAGGAGTGACTCCGAACGAGGTCACAGCAGATTTTTTCCTGGGCGGAAATCAATGTCACCTTGATCAGAGCAGTCCACATCAGAGGTTCAGAGAACACGCTGGCAGGGTGAGCATAAGTTCCAGCTGTTGGGAGTTACAACAAAGCATGTTCCAGGAGATTGTGCTAAGATGGGGTCTTCCTACAGTGGACCTTTTTGCCTCCAGTCTCAACAGGAAACTGCTGGCGTTTTTCTCTTTGGAGAGAGAGACAGGGTCCTTAGGGACGGACGCTCTCTCCTTCCCGTGGGATTTCTCTCTGGCCTACGCCTTCCCTTCTTTTCCCCTCTTACCTCTGGTAGTTCGGAAAATTATTCAGGATCAGGCAGAAGTGGTTCTGATCGCCCCCTGGTGGCCCAGAAGGAGTTGGTTTTCCTCTCTGAAGACCCTCTTTGTGGATCTTCCCAAAATGGAAGGATCTACTCCCATCAGGGACCAGTATTGCATCCAAGCCCTCAGATCTTCCATTTGACAGCTTGGAGGCTGAGCGGCGCCTCTTACAGTTGAAAAGGTGTTCAGAGACAGTTATTCAAACTATCCTGGACAGCCGTAGGTTGGTAAGTAGAAGAATCTATGGGAAAGTTTGGAGAACTTTTTATTCCTGTCAAAGGAAATCCAGTTTTGATTATTTTTCTTCTCCCTGTGTTCTAGATTTTTTACACAAGTGAGTGGAGAAAGGTCTTTTTTTCAGCACCCTTAGGGTTCAGGTTGCGGCCCTGTCTGTATTTTCAGACGAGGCTAGCTGAATATCCTTTAGTCAGGAGGTTCCTTGCAGCCAGATCTAGACATGCTCCCAGGATCACCAAACATTTACCTCCTTGGGATCTGTCATTAGTGCTTAATGCTCTAACAAGGGCTCCGTTTTGAGCCTTTGCATGAAGCTTCCCTGAAATGTATTTCCTTGAAGATTTCCTTCCTTTTGGCTAGTACGTCAGGGAGAAGGATTTCTGATCTGCAGTCCCTTTCCTGTAAAGATTTCTTCCTGAGGATTTTAGAGAACAGGGTAGTGATCAAACCTGATCCTTTCTATTTGCCCAAAATTTCGTCTAACTTTCATAGGTCCCAGGAAGTAGTCCTTTCTAGTTTTTGTTCCTCTCCCAAAAATGCAGAAGAGGAAAGATTTAGTTTTTTAGACGTACAGAGATGTCTGCTGCTTTACCCAGAGAAATCCAGTGGGTTTAGGAGTTCCTCCCAACTGTTGGTACTCAGTGGCCCCAAAAAGGCATCCAAAGCGTCCAAAAGCTCTATCGCTAGATGGATTAGGGAAGTTATTTGTGAAGCTTACAAAGCGTCAGGTCGTATCCCTCCTTCTAGAGTTAGGGCTTATTCAACGAGATCCATGGCTACGTCATTGGCAGAAAGAGCGGGGGCATCATGGGAAGACATTTCTAAAGCTGCCATCTGGTCCTCCTCTCATGCATTTGTCAAACATTATAGAGTTCAGATGCTTTCCAGCCAGGACCTTTCCTTTGGTAGGAAAGTGCTTCAGGCTGTTGTTCCTCCCTAATGTATAGTATCTTGCTTATCCTCTCAAGTAGCTGTCCTGGAATGATGGTGGTGTGTGTTTACCAGTAAGTCTAACAAGGGTTTATAGCACATACCAAAAGGTAGTGGGCATTATACTTATTTTTATTAATGAAGGGTTTGTGGAGGATTTTAGAGGATTCTATATGGTTTTAACCAAGAGGTTAGACGGAAAGCGAGGAGGGCAGGAAAGAGAGAGAGAAGGGGGTGGGGGATAGGAGAGAGAGAGAGAGAGAGCGCGCGCGAGAGAGAGAGAGAGAGAGAGAGCGCGCGCGAGAGAGAGGGGGAGAGCAGCGGAGGAGAGAGAGAGTGGGCATAGGAAAGGGGGGGGGGGGGTAGAGGAAAGAGAGAGAGGGGGGGTAGAGGAAAGAGAGAGAGGGGGGGGTAGAGGAAAGAGAGAGGGGGGGGTAGAGGAAAGAGAGAGGGGGGGGTAGAGGAAAGAGAGAGGGGGGGGTAGAGGAAAGAGAGAGGGGGGGTAGAGGAAAGAGAGAGGGGGGGGTAGAGGAAAGAGAGAGGGGGGGGTAGAGGAAAGAGAGAGGGGGGGGTAGAGGAAAGAGAGAGAGGGGGGGTAGAGGAAAGAGAGAGAGGGGGGGGTAGAGGAAAGAGAGAGGGGGGGTAGAGGAAAGAGAGAGAGGGGGGGGTAGAGGAAAGAGAGAGGGGGGGGGTAGAGGAAAGAGAGAGGGGGGGGGGTAGAGGAAAGAGAGAGAGGGGGGGGTAGAGGAAAGAGAGAGAGGGGGGGTAGAGGAAAGAGAGTGAGGGGGGGTAGAGGAAAGAGAGTGAGGGGGGGTAGAGGAAAGAGAGAGAGGGGGGTAGAGGAAAGCGAGGGGAAAAAAGGGGTGAGTAGAGACCAAGAGAGAGAGGATAGAATAAGAGATGATGAACCGAAATAAAGATATATAACGAGGATAGACAGAGAGAATGAGAATAGACAGAGAGGATGGATAGAAAGAGAAGAGTGAGACAGAGAGCGAGGAGGAACAGACATACAGATCAACCGGGCAAGCTCATACAGAGGTGACACATGTGTAAGGGACGTAGAGAGACAAAGGGAGGACAGGCAGACTGACAAGGCTGCACATACACTACAAGGCATAAACTACAGACCTGAGATTCTGGACTGAGCCCAGGGTGCGTCTCACCTTTTCATCCCTGCACTGCTGATCTCTTTTTTCAAGACTGTGTTAACTGCTCCCATCTTGCTGCTTTGCATAGCGTAGCCAGCCCATCCGGTGTCCCGCTGCCTGGCAACCAGTGCGACACAACGTGGTACTTGGCCACACCCCCTCACCACCGGGTTTTGCTATAAACATCATGGCGCCGCCGAGCGGGCGCACCAGAAGCAAGCCCGTCTGGACCCGGGTAGACAGGCCACAAACCTTTGGATCCAGTACAGGAACATTTTCTGCCGGAGACATAAGTACCGCACAAGCGTTAATCTACTTGAGCCCGGTGCTTATTTCACTTAATAATCAACATACTAAAATACCAAGAGAAACTCAACTTAATTGCATCAGAAATAAAATCTGTTCCCCCTTGGAACATAAGAAACGGGGCAAACAGCCGAAAAGCTCCAAAGCAAATTTATTTACCTCTGAGACTTTAAAGGCTGCCTTAATAATGCTCGTTCAGCCACTAAGCACTGCTCAGAATTTTTTGACATGCTCACGTCAGAGAAAGTTCATATTTTAGGAATCACAGAGACTTGGTTTAATGTGAATTTTAAAGGGGTTGTAAAGGTAAAAAAAAAAATTCCCTAAATAGCTTCCTTTACCTTAGTGCAGTCCTCCTTCACTTACCTCATTCTTTGCTTTTAAATGTCCTTATTTCTTCTGAGAAATCCTCACTTCCTGTTCTTCTGTCTGTAACTACACACCGTAATGTGAGGCTTTCTCCCTGGTGTGGAAAAAGCCTCTTGCGGGGGGGGGGGGGGCCGAGCAGGCAAGTCAGGACACTCTCTCTACTTTGCAGATAGAGAAAGGAGCTGTGTGTTAGTGGGCGTCCTGACACTCCTGCTCGCCCCCTCAAGAGGCTTTCTCCACACCAGGGAGAATGTCCAGACTCTCTAAGTCTAGCCCTTGGTATGCCCCTAGTCTCAACTTACTTAAGAATAAGAGACGAATATTTGAAAGTGGCTTAAATCAAAAAAGATCTTGCTATAACGAACAAATAACGCAAGCCTCGAACAAATCTCGGGAACTATTCACATTGGTTTTTTTTTATATAAGATTGTCCCTTCTATGGAACTATGCTCTGTGATTCAGTCTACCTTTGGGGAAAAAATTTAATCGGGACAAAATCTTGCCTGATGACTTTGACCCTCTGGTACTAATAAAAACTCCTCCAGCTTTTAGCTCCTTTGCACTCAACCTCAGTGGCAAAGATTTCCAATATTATGTCCAAGTTTAAACTGTCAATCTTTCCGAATGACATCTGTCCCGCATGGTTTATGAAGAAAAATGCAGATACGCTGGCCCCAGAAATTACAAGGATAGTGAATCTGTCTTTAAAAATAGGGGCCATTCCAACATGACTGAAACATGCCATTGTCTCCCCCTTGTTGAAGAATAGCACACTTGACCCTTCCTTGCTCGCCAATTTCAGACCTATATCTCTTCTTCCCTTCTTCTCTTCCCTTCCCTTTCTGAAGATACTGGAGCAGGTCATCTTTCAACAAATGCAAGACTTCTTCGAGAGTAACGACCTGTTCCATGATTCCCAGTCGAGATTTAGGCCGGGTCGTGGCACTGAACTCTCAGCACTTGATATGCGTGAACACCTGTTGAGTGTAAAAGATGCGGGGGGTCAGCGGCCCTGGTGCTGCTTGACCTCTCTGCAGCCTTCAACACCATCGACCATCAAATTTTGGAAGACCGCATGAAATACCTTTTTGGGTGTAGTGACACTGTCCTCCACTGGATTACCTCCTTTTTCACGGACAGGACCCATCAAGTGCAGATAAATGCATGCAGCTCACCAATTGAACCCCTTCTCTATGGAATTCCGCAGGGCTCGGCTTTGTCGCCCCTGCTTTTTAACTGCTATATGCGCCCGCTCGCTGACATTGCTACACACAAACTAGCATTCCAGATCTACACAGATGACACTCAGATCCTGGCTGATGCCAACGATGGGCAAAATATGCAACTACAGCTGAGAAATGGGCTCCTCCACGTACAAAAATGGATGGCCGATAACAAGCTAGGCCTCAATGAAGCAAAGACCGAGGTGATGTTGGTGGGCCCTCATTCAACCACCAATTTTCTCCTGGCTTGGCCCATCTCATTCTGCTCAACCCCAGTACCAACAAAACAAGTCAGGAACCTAGGTATCATTTTTGATCCCTACCTATCATTCATACCTCACGCAAAACTCTGTATCAAAAACTCCAACTTCTATATACAAAGACTTCGGAAAATGAAATATTTGTTTTCGCATGGAAACCATGTAATTCTTGTACAGGGCCTTGTGCATTCCCGGTTGGATTGCTCCAACATCTTTTTTCTTGGACTTCCACTGAAGTGGCAAAGAAAATGGCAAGTAACCCAGAATCAAGCTGCGCACCTGGTTTCCGGATGCTCTAGAACAGATCACATCACTCCTGTGCTGAAAAAACTGCGCTGGCTTCCTATCGCTGAGCGAGTATTAAAGGCAATGTGCTATATGTATAGTGCACACCGGAAACTGGGCCCAATCTATCTGTCTGAATGGGCCCCTCACCAAGTACTGTCAAGATCACTTCGTTCAGCCAACTTGCATCTCGCAGAACCAACAATTAGCAGACTACAATCCACTGGCACCAGACGCCTGGTCGCAAAGGGTAATGAGCTGTGGAATTCCCTTCCAGCTTCTCTAAGGTCCTTACCCTCCCTCCTGAGTTTCAGGAAGGGTTTAAAAACCCACCTCTTTATTCAGGCCTATGGATAATCTGATGAAGAATAGGAACCATTCAAAACCATGGACTTTGAATGCCATTTTCCGGAGGATTAGCCCCCCTGCCCCCTGCCCAGTTTTTCTCTGTTTTATGTTACCTCCAACACCTTGGGCTCTTTTTTACCTTTTGTATGGATAATTAAAGTTTGAATATGGGGTCTCTGTGCCCTCCTAAGGGAGCGCATTCGGCACAGTACAAATCCTGCATCAAATACAGAGGGAACGTGGAGAGATACAGGACAGAGAACAAGCGCATAAAGAGGAGAGATTGAGGAACAGGACAGGGAGACATATGGGACAGAGAAAAGAGGGAAATCGGACAAACAGAAGGGAATCCTGGAAGACAGAAAGGGGAAAGATAGAGAGAGAGAGGACAGACCAAGACAATAGACAGAGGAGAGACAGACTGGTAGAGATTGATCGATCACACAGCTTTGCTTCCTGATAGAACACAGTCGTGGATAGTAAACACTTTCCCTGCCTGACTCCTACCACCACCCAGCCTGTACTGGAAAGCTGACAATAGTGGTGGTAGACAGGGCACAGGCTGACAGTGTACAGGGTGAGTAGAGCACACACACAGGATAGACAGTGTGGGAGTTAGAAACAATCACAGCGAATGGGAAAGAGTCCTGCTTGGGGAGAGCCATACACAGGAAGACCCGCCCCTCCTATATGTAGAGCAGTATTTCAAGTTTGGTTGCTTTGTCTCCCATCAGTCCCAGCAGAACAATGACGTCTGCACAGCCCCTGGGGCTTCCCAGTCTTTTTCTGCACACATAGGACACAGTCACACAGCTGTTCATGGCAGACACACACAGGGACTACAAAGTGTGAGAAGGCACATATAGATATGACCCACTACCCTTCTTATTCTGTGTACAAGCCGTCATGACACCAACAATGTATGTTGTAGCAAGGTGCTTACCAAAAACACTGCTTCTACCGGCGTTCTGGTCCACTGATGAGGCTTGATAATGGATAATCAATATGTGCTCAGGTAATTTATTACTGGTGTTCTTGTTCTCATCAAAGGGACAGACAACAGTAAAGTTAGCCCAATTTTTTTTTTCATATTGTGAAAGATAATGTTACGCGAGTTATTTGATACCCAACATGTCACGCTTTAAAGTTCCGCCCCCTTCGTGGAATGGCGACAAACTTTTACCCTTAAAAATCTCCATAGATGACATTTAAATTCTACAGGTTGCATGTTTTGAGTTAGAGGTGGTCTAGGACTAGAATTATTGCTCTTGCTCTAACAATCGTGGCAATGCCTCACATGTGTGCTTTGAACACCGTTTCATTTTTGGCCATTTAACCTCTTGAGGACCGCCACACGCAGATATACGTCTGCAGAATGGCACAGCTGGGCGCAAGGGAGTACATGTACGTCCCCTTTAAGAGCTCAGCCGTGGGGCGCGCTCGCAACCCGGTCCTTAGCTCCGTGGCGGGAACAGTGGACTGGATCGCCGCCTATGTCCCGAGATCGGGTCACAGAGAGGAAGAACGGGGAGAGGTAAGTGTAAACATACCTCTCCCCGTGCTTCCTAGTGAGACTGACACTGATCATCTGTTCCCTGTCATAGGGAACGACGATCAGTGACATCACATGCCCAGCCACGCCCCCCCCCCCCCCCCACAGTAAGAACACTCCCTTAGGTCACACTTAACCCCTACAGTGCCCCCTCCTAGTTAACCCCTTCACTGCCAGTGTCATTTTTACAGTAACCAGTGCATTTTTATAGCACTGTTCGCTGTAAAAATGACAATGGTCCCAAAACAGTGTCAAAAGTGTCCGATGTGTCCTCCATAATGTCGCAGTCATGATAAAAATCTCACTGCCATTACTAGAAAAATAAAAATGCAATAAAACTATCCCCTATTTGGTAGACGCTATAAATTTTGCGCAAACCAATCAATAAACACATTGGCCTGGCTCGCAGTCTCCACACTAATTCATCACAAAAAAAAAAATTCATCCCAAAGGTGTTCTATCGGGTTGAGGTCAGGACCCTGTGCAGGCCAGTCAAGTTCCTTCACCCCAAACTCGCTCATCCATGTCTTTATGGGCCTTGCTTTGTGCACTGGTCCAAATCATTTGGAGGGGGGATTATGGTGTGAGGTTGTTTTTCAGGGGTTGGGCTTGGCCCCTTAGTTCCAGTCAAGGGAACTCCTAAGGCATCAGCATACCAAGACATTTTGGACAATTTCATGTTGCCAACTTTGTGGGAACAGTTTGGGGATGTAGCCGTCCTGTTCCAACATGACTGCACACCAGTACACAAAGCAAGGTCCATAAAGACATGGATTGATTGTAATGCCCCCCACAGAGCCCTGATCGCATCATTGAATCTGCCTGGGATTACATCATGAAGAGACAGATGGATTTTGGAGATGGAAGCCTACATCCACAGAAGATGTGGTTAGTTCTTCATGATGTTTGGAACAACTTTCCTGCCGAGTTCCTTTAACCACTTCAGCCCCGGAAGAATTTAACCCCTTCCTGACCAGAGCATTTTTTGCGATTCGTCACTGCGTCACTTTAACTGACAATTGCGCGGTCGTGCGACGTTGTACCCAAACAAAATTGACGTCCTTTTTTTTTTTTACTACAAATGGAGCTTTCTATTGGTGGTCATTAACCACTTAATTACCATTGAGTTTTTTATTTTTTGCACTATAAAAGAAAAAAAGACTGAAAATTCTGTAAAGAAAATAAAATTTTCTTTATTTCTGTTATAAAATTTTGCAAATTTGTAATTTTTCTTCATAAATTTTGGCCAAAATGTATACTACTACACATTTTTGGTAAAAATAAGTACAAATTGGTGCATATTATTTGGTCTTTGTGAAAGTTATGGAGTCCACAAGCTATGGTGCCAATATCTGAAAATTGATCACACCTGAAGTACTGACGGCCTATGTCATTTCTTAAGACCCTAACATGCCAGAAAAGTACAAATACCCCCCAAATGACCCCTTTTTGGAAAGAAGACATTCCAAGGTATTTAGAAAGAGGCATGGTGAGTTTTTTTGAAGTTGTAATTTTTTTCCCCACACTTCTTAGAAAAATCTAAATTTTTTATTTATTTATTTTCACAAAATGTTCATATTAGCAGGTTATTTCTCACACACAGCATATGCATACCACAAATTACACCCCAAAACACATTCTGCTATTACTCCCGAGTATGGCGATACCACATGTGTGGGACTTTTACACAGCGTGGCCACATACAGAGGCCCAACATGCAGGGAGCACCTTCAGGCGTTCTGGAGCACCCAGGCCAATTCTGACATTTCTCTTCTATATGTAAAAATCATCATTTATTTGCTAGAAAATTACATAGAACCTCAAAATTATATATATATATATATAAATATTTTTTTTTTTTTAGCAAAGACCCTAGAGAATACAATGGCGGTCGTTGCAACTTTTTATCGCGCATGGTATTTGCACAGCAATTTTTCGAATGCGTTTTTTTTTGGAAATAAAACGGTTTTGTGCTTTTATAAAAAAAAAAAAAAAAAACATTAAAGTTAGCCCAATGTTTTTGCATAATGTGAAAGATAAAGTTACGCCGAGTAAATAGATACCTAACATGTCACCCTTCAAAATTCCAAACGCTCGTGGAATGGCGCCAAACTTCGCTACTTAAAAATCCCCATAGGTTAAGCTTTAAATATTTTTACTGGTTACATGTTTTTAGTTAGAGAGGAGGTCTAGGGCAAAAATTATTGCTCTCATTCTAACGTTCGCAGCGATACCTCACATGTGGTTTGAACACAGTTTTCATATGTGGGCGGGACTTACGTCTGCTTCTTTATGCGAGCACACAGGAACAGGGGCACTTAAATAAATAAAAATAAAAATTAATTTTAGATTGACATGTTTTTCCCAAAAAATAAATGTTTTGATCACTTTTATTCCTATTACAAGGAATGTAAGCCTCCCTTGTAATAGGAATATTGCATGACAGGACCTCTTTACAGTGAGACATGGGGTCAATAAGACCCCACATCTCACCTCCTAGGCTGGGAAGCCTGAAATAAAAAAACGATCCTGGCTTAGATCGTAGTGGTGAGTCGGTAGAAGCACCGGAGGGTGACGGGAGGGGGGGGACGTCCCCTTTTCGCCTCCTGTAAGAATGATCAAGAGGCGGAACAGCTGCCATAATCATTCTTATGGTGTAGCGAATCACTTGCTGAAAAAGCTGATATCTGAATGATGCCTGTAGCTGCAGGCATAATTCAGATATCCCTGCACAAAGTCAAGGACATCATATGACGTTGGGCGGGAAGTGATTAAAATGCATTTTTTTCCAGAATATTTTCCGGGTATTGCGGAGTACTGGCGTGGGTATTGCGGAGTACTGGCGTGGGTATTGCGGAGTACTGGCGTGGGTATTGCGGAGTACTGGCGTGGGTATTGCGGAGTACTGGCGTGGGTATTGCGGAGTACTGGCGTGGATGGCTGAGCATGAATGGCTGGATCTGTGACTGCAATTGTCACAGATCCAGCCCACAGCGCCGCTGACACCCGCTCTCTCCCTCTCACACTGTACCGATCGGTCTGTTTACAGTGATAGCTCCGTCATTGGACTGAGCGATCACTTGGTAAACGGTCGCTATCAGCGGAAATTTACCACGATCTATGATGCAGTACGGTCACGGACACTCCCATGGGGCGCGATTCTGGGAGGACGTCCATAGACATCCTCCCAGAGTTAACGAACCACCCTGTAGACGTCTTTTGTCTATGGGAGGGTCATTAACTGGTTAATGACATCCTGCAGTTTTTATTTGTTGTACTACAAACCAAAAAAGAGTGACGATTTTGGAAAAAGCAATATTTTTTGCTATATCACCCAAAAATATATTTTTCATTTTTTTTCCCTCAGTGTAGGTCGATTCTACATATTTTTGGTAAAAAAAATTACAATAAGCATACATTTATTGGTTTGTGCAAAAGTTATAGCGTCTACAAAATAGGGGATAGATTTATGGCATTTTTATTATATATTTTTTATATATATTTTTATTACTAGTAATGGCGGCAATCTGCGATCTTTTTTTTTTTTTTTTTATCAGACTGTGACATTATGGCAGACACATCAGACACTATTTTGGGACCATTGTCATTTATACAGCGATCAGTGCTATACATAGCCACTGATTACTGTATAAATGACACTGGCAGTGAAGGGATTAAACACTAGGCGGTGATCAAGGGGTTAGGTGTGTCCTAGGGAATGATTCTAACTGGGGCGATGGGCTACCACTGACATGACAGTGATCACTGCTCCTGATGACCGGGAGCAGTAGATCTCTGTCCTATCACTAGACAGAACAGGGAATGCCTTGTTTACAAAGGCATCTCCCCATTCTGCCTCTGTTTCATGATCACGGGCCGCCAGCGAACATAGTTTGTGGGACCCGTGGGCACGCTCGTGCGGCAGGCGTGTGTGCCCGCACGGCAGCAAATTCAAGGGGACGTACAGGTATGGCCATTTGCCTGTACGAGCCATTCTGCCGTCGCAAATGTGTGTGGCGGTCGGCAAGTGGTTAAAAGTATGCAAGTGTACCTAGAATAATTTATGCTTTTTTGAAGGCAAAGGGTGGTCACACCAAATATTACTTTGATTTAGATTTATCTTCTGTTCATTTACTTTCCATTTTGTTAATTGATAAAAAAAAAAAGCTATTAATACTTCTATTTCCGAAAGCATTCCTTATTTACAGCATTTTTTTTCCACACCCAGTAAAAACTTTTGCACAGTAGTGTACATTTGGAGATATATATATATGTGTGTGTGTGTGTGTGTGTGTGTGTGTGTGATATATATATAGATAGATAGATAGATATATAGATATATAAAATTACATTTTGCATGCATACTGTATGCTTGTGACAGTCTTTGGCTTGCAGTAGACCATCATAGCTTTTCCACGAATTGGTTAGTCGTAACCATAAAATTAACTTTTGCAAACTGCGGGTTTGCTTCTTCTAGTCTGTTTAGTGCAGAACTTGTAACGACTTTTACAACTGTAGGGAGGTGACAGGAAGCAGGTGGTTAGGTGTTCTCCTAAAGCACGCAATGTTGTGTATATAGTCACTAAAAAACACTCTTGGCAGATGTGACTGTTGACCACCTGATATATCAATGAACTTTGATGTCAATCATTTCCCTTGAATCTAAAACAAACATATGTTGAGAGATGCATTCTAAAATTTTAATGCACATAATTATATCCATTAATATTTGCTTAAAACGGAGTTCCACCCATTTAAAATAGGGTTATCCTGATGCCAATACTAGTATCGGGACTGATACCGAGCATTTGCCAATACCTGGGGAGGGGTGGAGCGCGAGTCCTCAGGTGTTGGCGGTGTAGTAAAAAGAGCCTTGATTATTGCAGAAGCTTCCTGTCACTTCCTGTGTGGCTACGTCGTGGGGCTCCACTGCGAATGCACTTCCTCACCTATATTGCACAGACGCTCATTTCATTCGAGGAAACTAATAGATGCGGGCGGGCTGAGGCAGTGCGAGTTGCTTAATTATATCATTGGTGTGTGTGTATGAGGCCTTATGGTTTTATTTCTCCATCCATAGACTTTGCAGCAGTGTATAGCCACCCTAATACAACCCGAATATACCTATAGCATATTTTATAGCCACCCTAATACATTTTTGTAAATGCATGCACTTTGAATCTTTTACTTGCATAAACACACATATGCATATGTGCAAACGATCCCTTGGTGAAGACAGTCAGGGTCCATCGAAATAGATCTGTATGCATATATGTTTACACAATATTATTAAAGAAAATTTTATTAAAATATTAAAAGTGGAGTGTGGTTCCCTCACAAAAAAGTAGGACCAAAAAAATTGGATTTTTTTAATACAGCTTACCTGTAAAATCATTTTCTTGGCAATACATCACGGGACAACAGAGCCTTAATTACTTAATGGGTTATGTATTCACCACAGGTGATTGGATGCTGGCAAACCCAATTAAAATTGAGTTCCTCCCCTATATAACCCCTTCCAAATGGAGAGTACCTCAGTTTTGTAGCAAAGCAATAAGTGTTCCACTTTAACTCCGAAGTGGGGTGGGAGCTCTGTGTCCCGTGATATTTTTCCAAAAAAAGGATTTCTCTTATCGTCCATGGACGGACACAGCTCATGAAATCTTGACAAGTGTGTTATATTCCCTGTTTACTAGGCAGAAACATGTTAAATACATGTTACATTAACAGAGTTGAATAGCCCCGCCCAGGGGGCGGTCCCTCCAGACATAACCCTCCTCACTGTAGCATGCAGCCTCAGTTTTGTTCTGCCTAGCAAGGAGGACGACGTATGGCTCCCTTTGGGCCCAGCGCCCTGAGGAGAATTTTTTTTTTTTTACTTTTTTTTTTTAAGAATCTTCTTTCAACTGTCGGCTGAGAGACAGGCTGGACAATATAGATCCTTGTAGGGATGCAACGGATCGTCACTGATCCGTGATCCTAACGGGCCACTCCTTTTCCCTTGCTGCATTGCTAATATTGCCGCTGTCAGGGGGGAGGGGGCCTTCCTGAGGGGACTGTGTTATCTGCCCTGTTTTTTCTTTTTTGTATTGGGCTTTCCTGTGAGGTAAAAATCCCTGTGATGAGCACAGATGTTTGATTATACTTCAGCGAGTAGTTAGATTCTGACTGATTGGTGACACATGTAAAGGTTTTGCTTTTTATGCTGTATCTGTGTCTTATCCTTAAATAAAAAAGCCCTAGGAGGCTTTTCCTGTTTAAACACAGGTCCCTGCCGATGCCGCACAGTTACCTCACGGCTCTTTTCCTCTCACAGGCAGCGCTGGGCAGTGTCCTCCTGAGGGAGTCCCCTGGTTACCCCTGGTCAGCGCAGCAAGTGGGTGAGAGGCCCTGAATAGGGCTCTAGGAGCTTTTGTCTATTTGTAAGGACAGGTGTGCATATTATAATACACACTATGTAAATATTGGAGTCAGTATCTGGGTCCTTCCCCACATGCTGGTGGTGGCAGCAGGTGTTAGCACCTTGGATTCCCACAGTTTTATTGTTGGTCCTGGACACGTGCCAGGGTGGGGGTCGGGCGGTAAAAGAGTGCCCCCTTCATCCGTTATCCCCTGGGGAATGCTCTGTTAAGAAGCCATGAACCAGGTACCTAGTAAAAAAAAAAAATGCAGAATAAGGCATTTATGGGTGCGCTTTTTACTGCTGCAAGGGACTCTCCTAAGCTGCATAGTGCAGCTGGGTTTCCGCCGAGGGCTCTGTCTTTTTTGGATCACACAAATCAGACCGCTGTGTAGGTTTTTTCCTTCTGTGCCCTTCTTTGATAATTTCTTAAGGCTCATACACACGGTCAGACATCCAACAAAATTTCCCTTGGATTTTTGTCCTAATTGATTTGTCCGGTCACACCCATAGCATACACAGTCAGACTTTTCTGCAAACTTTTCTAAAACTTTCCCAACTTCACGTGTTTTTTTTTGCTCTTTTCTTTACCGCCACCCTTTGGTTAACTTCTGCTATTGTTTGTTGCTTTTAACATTGGTTCTGAGCATGCGTATTTGCACTTTGTCCAAAAGTTGGCTGGCTTGCTGTACAAGGCACCATCAGACTTTTGTTGTCGAAAAGTTGGTCCGTTTGCAGACCCAACTTTTTGTCGGATGAAACACGAAAAAGTTGGTCCGATGGAGCGTACACACGGTCGAACAAATTCGAAAAGTTGCAGATTTTGAAGTTGGTTGGCCAAAAGTCCGACCGTGTGTATGGGGCTTTTAGATGCGGAATGAGAAAAGCCGCTGAGGGCTTTTGTAGTCCCTCACCGCCGGGCGGGAACCCCCGCTTGTATGGATCTGACTGATAGAAGATCCGAAGTACTGACCCGTTCCATGTTTACCATGCTGGGGTCTGGCTTGCGGCCTATTGTGGCCACTACCCTGGAGTCTCAGTCGGCGCTGGCGCATTTTTTTGGAGGTTTTTCAATTACATTAAAAACTCCCATTGGCGGCTATTTTGTCGTAGCCGCGCTATGGCGCAGCTTACATTGCGCCGGCCATTTTCCTGTGGCCGCGTTCTGAACGCTCTGCGGCCATCTTGGAGTAGCCCTGACCCCTAGTGCTGTATACAACTCACGGAGTGAGCATTTTGCACCGACCGTGGAGGAGCACCGACTCTCTCCTGAGGTTATTAGGCTAGCGGACCAGCTGGTCCAGGGCCTCATATAGGTCTGTGATGCTTCATTGTATGCTGTGCCCTTGTTATCCAGGGCTTCTGTTTCAGAATGGTTTTATGCACACGGTGGTGTAGTGTCTAACTCCATTACTTGGCAGCAAGAGAGTCATTGGTTCGAATCCGGACTCTGACGCCAATCTGCCTGGAGCTTGCATTGTCGCTCCCTGTGTCTGCGTGGGTTTCCTCCGGGTACTCCGGTTTCCTCCAAAGGCATGTGTGCATACACCTATATAATATACATGCACACTATGTGTGTGTATTATTTAGGGGCAACCCTCCCAGGCCGTCAAAGGCCCAGCTGGGGGACTAATCCGTCCCTGGGTGCGTAAGCCGATCACGCCGGCACCCAAATCCTGCCAATGTCCTTCCCTCCCTGTCTCTAGGTGGGAGGGGCGGCTTGCAGGTTCACAATTCGGTGAAACCTCCCTGCTCTCTGACCAGTGACTCTGCGAGGTGGTCTCTTCGGAGTACTAGATAGGGTTTCCCCTATCCCGGCCCGTTGGTCTGCCTTGGGCAGTGTGGGATTTGCTAAGCTGCGGGGTAATTTCTTTCCTGCAGGACGAGAGTTTTGGGGTTTTCTATGGGCCTCAGGCCCTAAATACCTTTTGTGAACGTCGGGTAGTTCCGCATGGAATCCATTTGTTCGGTGGTAGCTGCGCTCCATCTGGGGGATGCCCTGACGTCCTCGGTCATCAGGGACGCATACATGCATGTCCCATTTTGCGCATGTCAGTGTTTTTTTTTTCTGTGCTTCGTGATGAGAGAGGAGTAGGAGTCTTAGGTTTGCCTGGTTCAATACACAGGGATGCTTACAGCCCACAGCTCTGTGTCCATGCTGCTTACAGAAGGCTCTGGCATGCTGGGCTTTTGAACCGGCTTATTGGCGCCTGCACACAGGTGTCCTGCATTGTGCACGGACACTGCAACCACTTTGGGCCCTCCCCCTATCCATGTGTCCACCTGTCAGAAACAATTGTTTCTGGCATGAACAATCGTTTCCGCCGCGCAAACGTTCGTTTGCACGTGCTGTCATGGCGGCCCCTAGGAGACGAGGAAACGTGGGAGAGTTACCGGGGGCATCTGAGGACCCCTGCATGCGTATCGTGGCAGAGCCTGCAGCGGAAGGAGGTGAGTGGTGGTGGTGTTATGAGCGACTTCACTGAGCGTGTATATCCTGGAAGGCTATGTAAGAAAACACCAGGTTTCACTTAATCCCTCCAGTGGTGAAAACCAGGAAAGACATCCTACTCCAGGAAGATAATACATAAATAAGAAAAAATTATCTTCCTCTTACCTGATTCACGCCGCAGGAAAGCTACCAAAGTAGTTCCAGCTTTCACCCATCACGGCGGGCAAGTTGTGCCAACCTTCAGGTCTACAAAGGGTTTTATTGGAGAAAACCTCATACCTGGACCTGTAGAAGACTCTGCCAGAAACTTTCCGTACCACGTATGTATTGGCACATTAAAGTCTGGATCCCAGACCTCCGTAGAGAGACATTAAAGGCAAACCTTGTTTCTTCTCAACACGAGGCCCGGGTTCCAACCATCTTGGGCCTTTGATATCAGCCCAAGGAATGGATCTGTTTAAAGGCTCCTAGGTCTCCACAGCCAGACCATCAAAAGAGCATTTTTCTTCTTAGCACATGTTGAACGTGACCAACCACCTTAACACTGGTGAAAAAACTGAGGTACTCTCCATTTGGAAGGGGTTATATAGGGGAGGAACTCAGTTTTAATTGGGTTTGCCAGTGTCCAATCACCTGTGGTGACTACATAACCCATTAAGTAATTAAGGCTCTGTGTCCCGTTTTGTATGATCAAGAAACTTTGGCGATGCTTCTTTTTAGGGTTGTATGAGCATTTATAAGATTGTGACTGGCAGTCATGGAAAATATGCACAATTTTTGAAGGTTTCACATCCAATGATTTGAAAACTGTCACATGACATTTAAAAAAAGTATCATTAATCGGTATCGCAGTACTTGAAAAAAGTATCGGTATTTGTACTCGGTCTTAAAGAAGTAGTAACGGGACAACCCTAATTTAAAAGTCGGCAGTTACAAAAAGTGTAGCTGCTGACTTTTAATAATCAGACACCTGTCCCACTGTCCAGCGATGCGGGCACATGAAGCCCCGCTCCTCTGCCCCACCTCTCGGTGACACCGGCATTCTAACTGTGGGTGCCCGGCTGTGGCTTCTTACCAAAAAGTTTGATGTTATATTGTTTTTGTGTTCGCTAAAATTCATTAAGTGTTTTTTTATTTTGTTTTTTTATTTGCATTGGAAAATACGCTGTACAAATATGTGACTAAAAAATTGCAACACCCACCATTTGATTCTCCAGGGTCCCTGCTAAAAAATAATTTATAATAATGTTTGGGAATTATTCAAAATGCTGATTTTTTCATGTATTTGAGAAATGTCAGGATTGGCCTAGGGGGCAAGTGTTTAAGGTCATTGGTTTTTGTTGGAACTGCCGCCATTCAGAGAATGCCTTTTATGTTTTTTTTTATGAATACAAGGTGTTCTCTGATTTGGACCAGGTAGAGATTGATACATTATTGACCATGTCAAATCAGAGAATTCCTTTTATTGACTGGAAATAAAATACAAGGCATTCTCCCAAAGGCAGCAGCATCAAGATGGCACTCCCTGTGGTTACTGCGCCCAGGGCAGTTGCTGAGCATAGGACCCAGAAGTCTGCAGCTATCTCTGTAGTAGCAGTGACTACTATAGCAATTTGCAGCTTCCACAGGGGATTGAACCAGTAAGAGATATACATACTCGGTGCTAGGCCAAATAATGTTGCCCCCCCCCAAAGCACTAATCTTCACACTTACCCCCTAGATTTCCATTGGAAACTAAATTTTTCCCTCTTCCAGTATAATTCTCGCTTCCCAGCTCAAAGCTGAACAATGCAACAGCAAGCTTCCTGGCTGTTCAGTGTGGCAGAGGTATGCCTGGAGTGCTGGCCCACGTGGAGTAGGTTTTCTGTGTTAAACAAATCCCCAGATGCTGCTGTATGTTTTGACAACTAAATAAGAAAAAAGTAGCAAGTAGACTTTTAAGGCACCCAAACACAAATGTTTGAAAACCTAATATATTATTAGTATGCATTAAAATACTAGCAATTCATAAAAACAGGCAATATAACCCATAGTACAAAATGATTAGACCTCTGAGAGAGTTAGGTCTCACTCCCAGCCCAAATGTACGCAGTAGTATATTGTATCTCAACAAACACACATCATTTTGTTGTATCCAAAGTCTGAAAAGGGTTGTAAAGGTACAAGTTTTTTCCAACTTAATGCATTCTAGTCATTAAGGTGAAAAAACATCTGCGGATTAGCGGCCTCCCTGAGCGCCCCTTTACTTTACCTGACCCCTCGAAAGAATGCACAAGCTTCTCGGCTCATTCATTGGTTGATTGAAAGCAGCGCAGCCATTGGCTGGCGCTGCTGTGAATCACATCCAATGACACGGTGCGCCGAGGGGGCCGAGTGATAACAGTGAGCGACTATGGCAGCCGGCTGTATCACAGGAGCGCGCCCGCAAGAACTCCTCACCATGCGAGCTTGCTCGCATAAGGGTGATGGGTTCTTGTGAGGGGAGCCGAGACAGCCATCGAGAGGGACCCCAGAAGACCAGGTTCAGGACCACTCTGTGCAAATTGAGCTGCACGATTCTGGTCAAAATGAGAATCGCGATTCTTTTGCTTAGTCTAAAGATCACGATTCTCAAAAATTGATTGCCAGAAACCCCCCAAATAAATAAACCTGTGATTTATTTGAAAATACGAATATATAAAAAACAGACCAGTGATATGTCTATAATGTTAGACCATATAACTCCTTTGAAAAAAGCAGAATCAAACTTTGATTCTGCTTTTTTCATAGGAGTTATATGGTCTTTAACAATATAGACATATCACTGGTCTGTTTTTTTATACATCAGAAGCAGTACCGCCGGCAACCACTGGGTGGCGCATGGATACACACAGTTGTACAGAACTGTGAGAAAGATAAATACATCAGAAGCAGTACCGCGGCAACCACTGGGTGGCGCATGGATACACACTAGAGTTGTATTAAACTGTGAGAGAAGCCCAGGCTGCTGACGTCTGTTCCGATATCGGCGGCATTTGCGTTCCACGCTGGTTACGTGGAATGGCGGTGACACATAAGAATCGCGGGTCATCCCGCGGGGAGATCGCAGGTGGGGAGAATCGAGATTGCGAATCTCTCCGCGATTAACCCTTTCACGCCGAGCGTACGCATATATGCGTCCTCGGCTTTCAGGGGTTATACCGGGATGATGCCTGCAGCCGCAGGCATCATCCCGGTACCGTTGTTTAGAGCGGGCGATCGGCTTTCCAAACATAACAACCGATGCGGCTAAAAGCCGCTCGGTTGTTATTCCGGAGGAGCGGGAGGGGACATCCCCCCCCTCCCGCCGCCTCTCGCCGCTCTGACCGGGCCTCCCGTCCCACCGGGAGACCCGATCCACGATCCGGCGCCTCCAGCGTCTCGGCGAGCTCTGAAACAAAGCCGTAAACGGCTTTGATTCAGTGTCCGCATTGAAACCACGGAAGCGGCGTCATGACGTCACTTCCGGGTTTCTCAGATGCCAATGGCGCCGGATTTAAAAAAGTACACAGTATTCAGAATCGCCGTTTTCGGCGATCTGAATACTTTGAAGTGCAAAGGAGGGCTCGGGGGTCTTTTAGACCCCCGATCCCTCCATAAAGAGTACCTGTCACCACCTATTGCTGTCACAAGGGATGTTTACATTCCTTGTGACAGCAATAAAAGTGATCAAAATGTAAAAAAAAAAAAAAAAAAAAAAAAAATTAATATTAGAAAAAATAAATAAATAAATAAGAAAACTAAAAATATTTTTTTTTTAAAGCGCCCCCCTCCCCGCGAGCTTGCGCAGCAAAGAAAGCGCATACGGAAGTCGCGCCCGCATATGAAAACGGTGTTCAAATAACACATGTGAGGTATCGCCGCGATCGTAAGAGCGAGAGCAATAATTATAGCACTAGGCCTACTCTGTAACTCTAACCTGGTAACCGTAAAAAAAGTTTAAAGCGTCGCCTATGGAGATTTTTAGTTACCGTAGTTTGTCGCCATTCCACGAGTGCGTGCAATTATAAAGCGTGTCATGCTTGGTATCTATTTACTCGGCATAACATCATCTTTCACATTATGCAAAAAAAATGGGCTAATTTTACTTTTTCATTTTTTTAAAATTCATGAAAGTAAATTTTTCCCAAAAAGTTGTGTTTAAAACACCACCGCACAAATACCGTATGACATAAAATATTGCAACAATCGCCATTTTATTCTCTAGATTCTCTGCTAAAAATATATATATAATGTTTGGGGGTTCTAAGTAATTTTCTAGCCAAAAATATGGATTTTAACTTGTAAACACCAAATGTCATACATAGGCATAGGCATGAAAGGGTTAATTGTGCAGCTCTACTGCACAGTGGAGGTAAGTATAACATGTTTATTTAAAAAAAAATCTTTACATACCCTTGAAGGCTTTTGTGTTTCTTGGAACAAAAATACACTTCTTCAGGAGCTCAGATGAGGGGGGGGGGGGGGGTACAAAATCTATAGGTGATAACACTGCACACTATAATGCCATCATCTGTTTTATTAAAGGGTTAGTGGAAATGGAAAAGGAACCAGGCTTCTATAGACCATCACAAAGGATGTGTACATGTAACTATAGATGGGTACAAATGTGGCAGAATGCATGCGTTGGTGGGTTCAGAGGTATCTTCCCAGATAGGCAATGTAAATGTAAATTAAGCTGTGCATGTGTAGCTCTGTGCACATTCTACAGAGGATTGCAAACAATCAGGTACAGTGCATCTGGAATGTATTCACAGCGCTTCACTTTTTCCACATTTTGTTATGTTACAGCCTTATTCCAAAATGGATTAAATTCATTATTTTCCTAAAAATTCTACAAACAATACCCCATAATGACAATGTGAAAGAAGTTTGTTTTAAATATTTGTAAACATTAAATCCCATGTACATAAGTATTCACAGCCTTCATTCAATACTTTTGTTGAAGCACCTTTGGTGCCAATTACAGCCTCAAGTCTGAGTATGATGCTACAAGTTTGGCACACCTATTTTTGGGCAGTTTCTTCCATTTTCAGATCTCTCCAGGGATGTTCAATCAGGTTGGCTGGGCCACTTAAGGGCATTTACAGAGTTGTACCCTAGCCACTCTGTTATTTTGGCTGTGTGCTTAGGGCTGTTGTCCTGTTGGAAGATGAACCTTCACCCCAGTCTGAGGTCCAGAACGCTCTGGAGCTGGTTTTCATCAAGGATGTCTGTACACTGCTGCATTCCTCTTTCCCTCGATCCTGACTAGTCTCCCAGTTCCTGCCACTGAAAAACATCCCCACAGCATGATGCTGCCATCACCATGCTTCATTGGCCAGGTGATGACCGGTGCCTACGTTCCTCCAGAAATGACGCTTGCCATTCAGGCCAGCCTTTGTTTCATCAGACCAGAGAATTTAGTTTCTCATGGTCTGAGAGTACTTTTTCTTTACCCCTCTACAGATCTTTGCCTCGATAAAATCTCGGATGTCTACAGACAATTCATTGGACTTCCTAACTTGGTTTGTGCTCTGACATGCACTGTTACCTGTGGGACCTTTATATAGGCAGGTGTGTGTCTTTCCAAATCATGTCCAATCAAATGAATTTATCACAGGTGGACTCCAATCAAGTTGTAGAAACATCTCAAGGATGATCAGTGGGAACAGGATGCACCTGAGCTCAATTTTGAGTGTCATGGCAAAGGCTGTGAATACTTATGTACATGTGTTTTTTGTTGTTTTTTTATAAATTTGCAAACAATTCAAACCAGCTTTGTTCACATTGTCCTTATGAGGTATTGTTTGTAAAATTTTGAGTGAAAATAATCAATATAATCCATTTTGGAATAAGTCCGTAACATAACAATTTTAAAAAGTGAAGTGCTGTGAATACTTTCAGGATGCACTGTAAGTGTATTTTATTGCAGGTCTCGTCTGCAACAAAGAGCCTGCCTGATCGCAATTATAATTTTTTTAACTTTTAGTTCTGCTTAAAGTGGTTGTAAACCCTTTACAATCACTTTAACCTACAGGTAAGCCTAGATTAAGGCTTGCCAGTAGGTGCTTGAAAAATCTCCTAAACCTACACTGTTTAGGAGATATTTACAAAAATCACGGGCGCCGATGTCTACGGCGCATGCGCCCTTTAGCAATGGCGATCGTGCCGTTCCTAAAAGAGGCCACGCCGTGACTGGCGGCTCCCATGCACACCGGGAGAGATGTCGGCCACCCGAGCGGTGAACAAGGATGGCTGTGGGGGCTTCGATCCAAGGTGAGTATTACTATTATTTTATTTTTTAATCATTTGTGTCATCTTGTCAAATTATTTGTTTCCCCAAACCCAGCATGTATGCTATATTGTATTCTGACTTCAATGATTATTTTCTGTTCAACAGCTGGATTCGAAAATCCTCTGGCACCTAGTGAGGCATTGGCTTGGCACCAGCCTACAGACTCTGAAAATCAAGGGACTTCTGTTATCCATCAAGAAACAAGAGTTCCTAACTCCCGCCATCCTCCAAGTGTTGGATAAGCGTTACCCCAGCCTGGAAAACCTCCACCTGGAGGAGACAAACCTCCGTTCTCTGAACTATGACTGTCTGCCCTCCACCTTGAAAACACTGGAGCTGTCCCATTGTGAGATACCAATGACCTGGTTCAAACCGTCACCCAACAAAAGCAAAACTCTGCCAAAACTGGACACCCTTATTCTGAACAACGTGTCCTCTTTTTCAAGCCATCATTTGGAAGCCATATGCAGTCAGTCAGTCCTAAAGACACTTTACCTTGCTGGCACCTACAGAGTCACTGACATTGGTATTCAGAAAGCAGTCCCCCATCTTAAAGGACTCGAGCACTTAAAACTGAATGCTTGCAAAGTAACAGATATTACGTTGCACTTGATAGGGTGTCATTTGAAGCACTTACGGACTTTGACGCTCACAAATTTCTGCTCTCTATCAGATGCTGGTTTGGCTTGCCTGTCCAGTATTAAGACTCTGGAGAAGCTGTGGTTGGAGTATTGCCTCCGGTTCACCTCGAAATGCATCATAGCTGTGTGTGTAAATTTACCAGCCTTAAACTACCTTAACCTCAATGGGATCCTTTTTGAGGGTCAAGGTATTGACGAGATTCGGAAAAGCCTCCCACATTGCACAGTCACTAACTCCTTTCCAGCTGTGGGCTCCGTCCCGAAGGATTAGAGAAGGAGGCTCAGTAATGGGAGATGGCACTATCTGTACTGCTTTTAAGCCCAGTACACCCTTTTTTTAAAAGCTTGTACCTGGAATTGTGTCGGGTCGATGCTTATAGGCACTTTCTTTTTTTTTTTTTTTTTATCTAACTATTATTGCTTGATGTATAATGTGTGTGTGTGTGTGTGTGTGTGTGTGTGTGTGTATATATAATTATATACACATATATACATGCATATGTTGTGCTTGATGCCACTTACACATCATGGAAATAATTTGAGCTGTGCAGTGTAGAATATTGATTATTTCTAGTTGCATTTTATAGTGTAAATGTGTCTTGTTATCGCTTTAAAATTTCTTAATGTTTGTGGGGCAAATTTAGGAACATTAAAAATCATGCACACTCAGGCAGTTTGCACCATTATGCGATCGGAGATTTGCAAATCTGTTTAACAAATTGAATATGGCTTAAAAGGAAAAATAATAATTTATTTAAAAACAAAGTAAATTAAAATTGAATTAAAATGAGCAATTCAGAACTTTAAAAAATAAATTTTAAATACTAGACCTTTTTGTACACCTGCTTCCCACCTTTCTGTCTACATTTTGTAACAGCTTTATCACTTTATAGTTCACAACTTTAATATATTTTTGGACATATTTCAAACCTGTTTAAAGTGGAACTAAAGACAAAGTAAAAAAAAATGCAGGATTGATACATATGTGAATTACTTATTCCCAAACTTTTTGGCGTTCTGTTCATTCACTTTTATAATTCACATACCTCCATGCCATATGATTACCTTATTAACCAGGCAGTTATCTTGTTGGCATGTAAATTATGTATTTAGATATGTACACGAGAGCCGCTTTTTTTGCAATGGGAAATTTTAGTTCCTTAAGTGGAATTTTGACCTTGTTTTACAGCATCATTCGTTTTTAGCTTGGGGAGCTTAAAGGGCAGTGCTGACATTCATCATGTTAAACAAGCTTATAACATATGTCATAACTACATGAAGCATGATGGTGGTTTTCTTAAAATGGGTAAACCTAGATCTTAATGGGAATGTTGACTATCTGCATGCTAAAACTGATGTTTTCTTTAGTCTGTCTCCAGAATAATTCATTTTGATGACGATATTCCAATAAGATATATGATAATTTAATGTATATTACCTATAAAATCATTCCTTGTATAGACCTCTAAAAGCTTTGAGATTGCTGCTGGGTGGATGTGATGACAGGAGCTTTCTCATCGGCCGTATATAACAATCTTGTGACTTCTGTCCGTGTCCAGCCAAGCACTGGTTAAAGCTTGTAGTAGGAGTTTTCTGACTGTCCTATGAGACTGCAAGATCCCTTACTCTCTGTCTGGACAGTGCCGATTGGCCCTATGCTGATCACAAAGAGAAAAAAAACATCTCTAGCAATACACACCAAACTGAGCTTGTGCACCCTGACTCCATAGACTCTGTTATCAGGAAATTATCAGTGGAAGGAGGAGAGGATCAGAGAACCCAGGATCAAACGGCCTTTTTACACAATGTGGAGGATTAACCCCTTAGGTTCCACAGTGCGTATAACAAGCATGCTTTACTGCTTATACAGACCGACCTTACTGTTGTGGGTTTAGTAACACTTTTAAGTGACATTCTAAGGCCCCTTTAATTTTAGTAGACTGATTGGGCCTGCTTGTTATTTTTTTCAGGCCGACCTGATCGAACCCTCCAGTCTCCCCTATGGAACTGTGGGTGTAAACGGACATGTGTCCATTTACATCCACGAGAGCCTATCCGCTAAAAAGAGGCAGTTGGGAATCCCCATCCTTCTGGCGGATCGGATGACAGTTAAAGTGTAAATGGACAGGCGGTAGATTTACATCTGGCTGCCCATAGAGAAGAGCAGGCTGTGTCTGTTTCCGATCTGCATAAACATAGCGAACACAAACCTATCGCCTGCCTGCTAAGTGGGTATCAGCAGACCGATTATCTGTTGAGCAGGCAGACTCCAAAGGAGCATGCCCCATGTGGAAGAGGCCTAAAGCAGGTATCTCCAAACTCTAAACAAAGGGCCAGTGTTCCGCCCTTTAGACTTTAGAGACGCTGGACTGTGGCCAGTGGGAGTAGAAAATGCACCAGTGTCACTGGGAGTAAACGAGGTCTGTGGCTTGGTAGTCACTAGGGTAAAAACAGTTACATTAATGCTTTGGTCGGTAGGATGAGGAATAGTGCCCCATAGTTAGTGTCAGTGGGAAGAATAGTACCCTGTTGGTGGTAAGGCTCAGTTCACACTGGAACTGGCTGCGCATTGCACAGGAACGCTGTGCATCCCCGTTCTCCGGTTCAAGGATGAATCTGTGCTTGAATTTGGCCCTGAAATTGAGCCAAAGAGGTAGTGTTTATGTGCAGTGTGCACTCTGCAGCCACCCCAGAGATATGTGAACCAGCTCCATAGAGAGCCAGTCACATTCTCCTGCTATGCAAATTGGATGCAGAGAAATCTACGTCCAATTTGCATAGATGTGAGCCCATCCTAATAGTGCCCTATCATTGGTGTTGGTAGTAGTGGTAGTGCCTCTTACTAGTGGGAGTGCCCAAAGGGCCTCATCTGTCCCACAGGCAGCGGTTTGATGACCACTGCTCTAAAGTATTGCTTCTTCCCTGGCAGCTACATTAAAGGTTATGTAAAAAAGGAAGAGGCAATTGGAGCTGGGTCAGCACAGACAGTAATTGGACACTCCCAGAAGAGGAAAGGACTATGATGTGCAAGGAAGGAGTAAGCTGTGCTGGAGAACTGACTGTACCTGCAGAAGAAGTGAAATATTCCAGCAAGTTCAAAGGCATATTGCACGTTGGAGTGGAATTGCAGTTTACACAAAAAAAACATAACTGTCCCCTCCCACCTCTGCCGAGACTGATCTTTACTTATGCTCCAATTTCTCCTATTGTGAGTGCAATTATCATGCCTTTTTAGCCTTTGGCGGGTGGTATAGGGTGTGCATGATGATTTTTTTTTTCTGCTGCTGAAGCCTAGTTTCCATTTACGTTACAATGCTCTCCTGAGAAATATGGTCTCAGCAGACACAGTATCACTGCACTGGATGGGAGGTCTGGGTAGAGCAGCCTTTCTTGATCTTTTTAGCCAAGAGTAACCCTTAAAATAATCTTCAGGTCTCAGGTGACCTTTGCTAAAATCAAATCATTGGTGGTCAGTGGGAGGAATGTCCACTTACAGTGCTCATCAGAATGTCACCCTTATGGACAGCTAATAAGATTATTGGTGGCTCTGGCCTTGTAGCTATGTGGGCATGGAAGTTCAATTGGCTACATTTCAAGAAACCCTTAGCAAAATCTAAAACTGAAAATGCCTATTTCCAGGGAACCCTGGTTGAGAATGGCTGGTGTAGAGTGTGTACAATGAGATGCTTTGTGGCTGAAACCCACTCTCCATTTATGCTAACTTGCTGTCCAGAAAAGTAATAACAAGGCTTTTGAATTGCACAGCGTCACTTTGGTAGCACCAGTTGGTGAGCTAATGCTTTAAACCCATAGGTGACCCAATTTTGGTTGAGAAATTAACTGCTGTGTTGATAGAAATGTGTCCTTATAAGTGCTACTGGTTCATATCAGACCGTAAAAGTGGATTTAAACCTCACATGAAATATAAACAAGGCATATATCCCTCTATAGTCTGTACTTGTCTCAATTTATAGCACTAAGTGACGTTTCTCTCTGCTGCTTTGTTCCTCTGCCATCAGCATGAATCACTTGTGACAAGTTTTTCTGACACCAAGAGAAAAAATGTTGACAGGGGAGGCATCTCCAGCTGATTGACAGCCTCAGATATGTTCCTATGGGGTTGTGTCCCTTCCTTCCAATCAGTTCTCCGAACTGTGCCCTGCAGAGGGTAACTTCAGCTCTTCGCCCCTTTTTTTTTTGAACTCTCAAACAAGTTTTAAAATTTTGCACTTGAAACCGATGTTGAGAAGAATGCAGATAAACTGGTACAACTTATGTTTAAGTTAAAGTTTTCTGTCACATACATCTGCAGATTTAATATTATACTATCTCACTTAGGGGCACTTTCCCAGACAAAAATGAGATATGGAATATAATGGTTGCTCACCACTTTACAGCAAAAGTTCTTAAATGTTGCAGTATGAAATTCTGAATATTAAATTACAGCAAAACAGCCACTAAAATGTCTCTTAATTTTTTGTCTGGTCTTGTCTGTCAATGGAAAAGAAAAAAAATATTCAAAAATCTCCCGACATCACCTCTAATAATATCAAGATTTCCTCTCCCTCCCTGCTGTGTGTCTCAGACAGCAAATGAGGGGAACATTTTTCCTTAATTTAGATAAGTAAATAACCAAAAGTTGTCCTTAACGCTGTCAAATGCTTAAAAAAAGTCTGAATTTCTACTTTAAATAATGCTACATTTTACATATCTAAAGGTAAGTGTCCGAATATTAAAAGTCAGTAGCTACAGTATTTGTAGCTGCTGACTTTGATTTTTTTTGGTGGGGGGGCTGGAGCTCCTCTTTAATTATAGGCGCCCCTGCACTTTCAGTTTTCTTTTAGTCTCTCTGCCAAGTCCCACACATATCTGTTGCTCCTACCAGTGAAGTGCACCTAACCCAGTTTCCTGTGATGGAGTGGCAACAATGCTGCAGTGTTCCTAAATTCAGAGCAGAGTTGTCGCTCTCATGTAGGCTGTGCCTGCTTGTACTACAGTGAGATGAAAAAGTTGTAAACATTGTCACTGGTGATTCACAAGTCTCTAGCTTGTCAATCAGCACCTAACCATACCCAGACCTGCCCACTGCTTTCTGGATTGGCAGCACTGCCTCTGTTGCTAAGACCCTCCCACTGTGAGCTGCAGTGCCTGGGATAGGGAGTAAGTAAAGTACAAATGAAGGCAGATTTAACTCGGTCAAGGAACAAGTTTTTTTTTTTTTTATTACTTGAGGCTTGTGCATTGTATAGTAACTAGATTTGATACTTGTTTAGACTGTCAGAGGGCATTCTTTAGATGTAGTTTAAATGATTATATTAAATTTAGCCAATTGCTAGTATAACTGCCTGAAAGCTGTGTTTATATTATCTTTCCGCTAATCATGCACAACAGAATAGAGTATACCTAATCCCAAAAAACGAAAGTTATATATTACAGCTCACCAGTCCTTATATGTGACAGCTGCATTTTTTTATTTTTATTTTTTATGGCTTTTTTCTGTAGTTTTTACTTGGCGATTCTTTAAGTAACTTTGTTCCTGTCCAAGAGTGACAATGCTTACCGGCATTATCAGGATAACCAAAACCTACCCATCTCCTCTTACCTATAATATAGAGGGGTGGGTTTCTCTAGTCTTCAGAGATAAATAGGAATGCAGCCCAGACACTTATAAGATGAGTAGCTAGTCATACATTTGATGCAAATTTTAGGCAAATTACAGAAGAAAAACACCAATCTTGGAGTAGAATAAATAATATGTTGGCAGATAATATGTACATATTAATGTATTTCAAAACTTTTTTTAATTCCACTTTTTTTTACATTTTATTAAAATTATAAAAATGTCACAACCTCTGCTTGGCTTATGGCTGCATAATTGATTAGGTCAGGGGTAGAGCTTTAAGTTCAGGACTCCAGCTACATATCCCATCATGCCTCTAGGAGTCATGTCTAGGGTTGCCACCTGTTTGGGATTCATTGACGGTCAAGGTTTACTTTAGAGTTCATGTTCATGTTGGATTGGCTCATATTGCATAAAAACTTGGCATTTGTTTAATGGAGGCACAGGTGCACAGTGCATCAATGAAAGGCTGAAATATGCAGTGGCTGGACAATGTTCTGACCAGTATTCCTGCATTCAGGTCCCTGAATTCATACAGCCTAAACATGAGTACCACTTGGAACAGCATCCAGCAATGTACAGCTGCTGCATATTTCAGCCTGTCATTGATTTTGTCAGTCTGCTTACAGTGGGTTGTAATGCTGTGCCTCCTGGGCACCCAAAAATACCAGTTTTATCATTCTATACGAGCCAAACCCCTCGTAAAGTTAATAGAGCCACATTGGACTCAGTCCACACTGGTTTAGAAGCTGAAATTCCCTATGTAAAATATACACAACTGTGTACATAAATAATTTGCTTATGATTCCATCAGTAGTATGAATATATTTTTATATTTGGATATATTTTGTGTTTAATGTTTTGCCATTTTCTGCCTACATGAATACTGCACAGTGTCCTTTTTAATGTAATATTTTATTTAATTTTTGTTATTTTTATTCTGTAAAGCAGACGTTTCTTTTTCTTTATAAATGTCAAGTGTATAGTCTCTACGTATTATTTTGTTATTACCTAAGTTTATCTTGTAAACAGCATCACTGCCGAGTTTCTAAAATCCATTACGCACCTTCCTAGGAAACTGTACTAATCACGCGCACACCTGAGTGTAGCCATTCATTGTCTCAGGTTTTTATGATCTACTCATGGCCCTCAGACAAACCATAGCGTGCAAGTGATGGGTATGGTTGATGTAGTATAATCTTGTATTTGCAAAATCATTTAAGTTGTTAATTTCTATGTAAAAGTTTGTTTTTGCGCTTTTTTCCCTGAAGCAGAAAAATGCAGTTTGTTATAATAAATGTGGGTTTTGTATTACTTTTGGTCGTCTTCTTCTTTCCTTTTTTTTTTTGTCTTTTGGTTGGTTTAAAATCCTTCTGCACTTATGTTCTACAGTACAGGTGGTCCCCTAGTTACAAATACCCGACTTACAAATGGAGGGAGACAACAGGAAGTGAGAGGAAATCTACCCCTAGGAAGGGAAATTGACTCCTGTAATGCCGCATACACGTGGTCGGAATTTCCGCCAGCAAATGGCCGATGTGAGCTTTTGGTCAGAAAATTCCAACCGTGTGTATGCTCCATCAGACTTTTGCTGGCGGAATTTCCGCCAGCAAAAGATTGAGAGCAGGTTCTCAATTTTTCCCAAGGGACAAATTCCGATAGTCTGTAGCAACTCCGACGCGCAAATTTCCTATGTATGTGACCATGTGTATGCAAGCCAAGCTTGAGCGGAATTCCGTCAGAAAAAACTGAATCTGCTCGTGTGTATGGGGCGTAAGAGCTATTATGAGGACTGATGCTTTATCTTCAATCCTTGTTTCCACAACAACCCAAAATTTTCAAAATCCAATTGTCATTAGGACAGAAAGTGAGGTGAAAACTTCTGATGAGGTGCACAAACAGCAAAACAAATGTTTCAGGGGTGATAACCCTTCCCTATGATATCCAAAAAGCTTAAAAAATCTTTTTGTGGCTGGAGCCACACTTAAAAATGTACCTGTCCCAACTTACAAACAGATTCAACTTGAGAACAAACCTACAGTTCATATCTTGTTTGTAACCCGGGGACCGCCTGTAGTACTATGTTCGAAGGGCAGAAGAGGTGTACATACTAGTCTGGGTTGATAATGACATGTGATAACACTATGCTGGGAGGTTATGGCGTTGGAAAGTCAGATATGACATTATTTTGAGAGCCGGTTCACACTAGATGCGTTGCAAATTTGCTGAAAATCCACATCAAAATTGAAACCTGTTCATGCAAACTGATTAGAGTATGTTTTATTACTGACACCCAGCAATCGGTTTGCTAAACACAGCATGATATGCAGAATTGGATCGCATGGGTGTGAACAGTCGCGACTTCCTCAATTCCCAGTGGCAATGGATGGTAAAGTCTAACTGAAGTCCAGGGTCACAGGACACGTTTCGAGGGACCTTTCTCTTCTTCAGCTGTAGAAGATGAAGGTTCATTGAATTGCATCCTGTGACCCTGGACTCCAGGTGGACATTATCCATTGGCACTGGGAACGAGGAAGCTGCCGCATTACACATGCTTGCTGGGCTATCAGAGCTATTTCCTACCAACATTTAGCAGCACAGAGATGTGGACTTTGTGCCTGCAACAGCTTATCCATCCATCGGTCTGTATCATTGTCCCTGCTTTATTCAATGGCCATTTCCCTACCAACAGTCTGCAGCACAGAGATTGACTTTGTGCCTGCAGCTTATCATCCATCCATCTGCATCGGTCTGTATCATTGTCTTTGCTTATTCAATGGGTAATTTTTTAACTTCATTATTTATTTATTATTTCCCATTAGTGGTTGAGCACTGATCGCCTAACCCCATCCTTGGTGTTGGAGAAATATTTTTTTATTTTTAGGTTAATGCTTTCTGGTATCTCTCAAGGAGGTTTGGGGGGAGCAGGAGGGCCTTTCTCCACTGACATCTCACCAAAGCCCCCCAAAAGGGCTCATAAAAAAATTATTTAAAAATATAATAAAAATAAAAAGCTATTCTCATCAGTGACCTCCCCCTCCCCTAAATAATTAACCTGCTATCTGAGGTCGTACTGGAGCAACTGCATTGGAAAGACTAAAATATTGTCTTTGAAAGGAGGAGATGCTGGCCTTCAGAAACTAACAGAAAGATTTGAAGTGTACAAGAATGCATATAGTGCATGTTATCAAATATGACTGCAGAATTCAATACAAGCCAGTTTCCGTAGTGTAGTGGTTATCACGTTCGCCTCACACGCGAAAGGTCCCCGGTTCGAAACCGGGCGGAAACATGTTTTTGGCTGTTGGATTATTTTATAGAATTTTTAATTATGATATTACAGTATATTTATCACTGTGCTTTTATTGTACCATCATAGTAATATATTATTGCAGAAATTATGGTGTGGGTGTGTGTATATATATATATATATATATATACAATTTTTTTTTGTTTTTTTTTTTTTAACGGAGCTGTAAAAGTGGGATAAGTCTTTTATTAGCCATCTGCAATCTTTCTTATTTTAGAAAGTATGTCATCCAATTCCAATGTGCTTGTACAGCTAACAATCAGTTATGAGACTAGCCACACTGAAACGGCTGACTTTCCCCCACAGTTAATTGTTATATTGTACTCATATACATGTCAGAACTTCACTTCGCAAGCTCCCTGGTGGTCTAGTGGTTAGGATTCGGCGCTCTCACCGCCGCGGCCCGGGTTCGATTCCCGGTCAGGGAAGAAAAGTTTTATTTTTATTTTTTTCTTTCCACTAAATCATGAGCTTTATATTTTTCCTGATAACCCTGAACTTCAGATGAGACATGATGGTACAAACAACCAACTTCATTATATTGATTTGCAAACAATACAAGTGAATATGTAAAAAAAAATAACTTGTTGGCGTTTCTATTTTTCAGTTGTTATCCAGTAGGTTTTGCATATAATAATTACATAAAACTAATTAAAAGAGAATATACAAACTGCAGGACTGCTATTTATATATTAATTTCTTTATACAATTATATATTTGGAAATAACAGGCTTTATTAATAAAATGTTCCACAACCAGCTAAACCAACCCATAGATGGACAGAAAAAATATTATCAAAAAGTTGTACTTTCTTGATTATACATCACGGGACACAGACCCTTAATTACTTAATGGGTTATGTAGTCAACACAGGTGATTGGACACTGGCAAACCCAATTAAAATTGAGTTCCTCCCCTATATAACCCCTCCCAAATGGAGAGTACCTCAGTTTTTTCACCAGTGTTTAAAGTGGTTGGTCACGTTCAACATGTGCTAAGAAGAAAAATGCTCTTTTGATGGTCTGGCTGCGGAGAGCTAGGAGCTATAACCGGATCCATTCCTTGGGCTGATATCAAAGGCCTAAGATGGTTGGTACCAGGGCTGGACTGGGACAAAAATTTGGCCCTGGACTTCATCCAGACCGGCCCACTTTAATTCAATAAAATGCTGCCCCCCACCCCCCGAAAAATCACGCCCACCAAAAGGCCCCTACATCCATTATTGTATATCATGAGAGGGTGAGAGAGAGAGAGGGAGGGTTGAGGGAAAGGGGGTGAGAGAGGGGGGTGAGTGTAAGAAAAAGAGAGTGAGTGTAAAAGAGAGGGGGTGAGTGTAGGACCCCTTTTTACACTGAGGCGTTTTTTAGGCTCTTTTGGGCTAAAAATAGCGCCTGTAAAGTGACTAAAAAACGCTTCTGCTGCAGTCCCAGTGTGAAAGCCTGAGTGCTTTCACACTGGAACGTTGCGAGGGCGTTAAAAAAAGTCCTCCAAGCAGCATCTCTCTTTTAAAAAACGGCCCACTGAGCCATCGGCCCACCAGGAAACTCCCTGTAGTCCCTATGGCCAGTCCATCCTTGGTTGGTACCCAGGCCTCTTATAAAGAAGAAACAAGGTTTGCCTGTAATGTCTCTCTGTGGAGGTCTGGGCTCTGGGATCCAGACTTTAGTGTACTAATACATCATCTGTGGCACCAAAAGTTTCTGGCAGAGTCTTCTACAGGTCCAGGTATGAGGTTTTCTCTAATAAAACCTGAAGGTTGGCACAACTTGCCCGCCGTGATGGGTGAAAGCTGGAACTACTTTTAGTAGCTTTCCTGTGGCGTGGATAAGGTACGAAGAGGATGATTTTATTTATGTATTATCTTCTTTTGAGTAGGATGTCTTTCCTGGTTCTCACCACTGGAGGGAGTAAGTGCAAACCTGGTGTTTTCTTACATAGCCTTCCAGGATACATGCTCAGCGAAGTCGGTCAAATATAACACCAATCGCCTCTTTTCGCTGCAGGCTCTGCCACAATACACATACAGGGGTCCATAATAATGCCCCCCAGTAATCTCTCCCCCCTCTTACTCATCTCCTGGGCACCGCCATGACAGCGGCGTGTGTGCTTTTTGCTGTCTGAATGAGACATGGATAGGGGGAGGGCCAAGTGATTGCTAGTGATCCGTGTGCAACACAGGACACCTGTGTGCAGGCACCAAGAGGCTGGTTTAAAAGCCCAGCATGCCAGAGCCTTCTGTAAGCAGCATGGACTGTAAGCATCCCTGTGGATTCAACCAGGCAAAACTTATGCTGGCCATACACTCCACGAAAAATCGGGCGAAAATTGGTCGTTCAGACAGTTTGTTTGTTTTTCAACCAGTTAATGGGCACAAAATCGACAATCGTTGGGACGTTTTTGAGCCGGAACGAACGATAAATTGGAAGGTTAATGTGTTTCCCGTCCGAACTTTCTGCACTAGGTATATTTAAAAAAAAAATAATAATTTTTATTCACGATGGCACTATCGTTTGCGCTCATGACCGAACGTTAGTTTTTTGAAAGTTCGTTTGGACGATTTTTCGTGGAGTGTATGGCCAGCATAAGCCTCCTACTCTGCATCAGGTTGTGCAGTGAGCTGATATTTTGTTTATTGTAAGACTATAGCACAACAGTGATTGCATTTATATTTGTGGATAGTACCTTTGCTTTGCAGTAAGGACTATGCCCCCGAGAAGAGGGTCTAGGGCGAGTAAAAGGGGCACCAGAAAATCCCTGCGTACGGCTAAGAATTATGAGCTTGCCTGCAGTTTACCATCCCCCTCTGTCAGCCTGATAGCAGCCTCACAGGATGAGCCCCTGTCTGGTTTTGCATCTTCTCCCATGGCAACTCCTGTATAGGTCACTGAGGAGGCTTTAAAAGTTGCTTTGGCTGGCTTAAAAGGAAGGATTGCTAATATTGTCGCAACCCCCCTGAGAGATAGCAGCTCTGGCATATTTCAGATGAGTCTTCTGAGGGTGAAAAATCCCTCTCTGGAGATGAGGATCATATGCAGTCTGAGGACTCATAGGATGATAGGAATCACCTTTGAGAACGTCATACGACGAAACGCGTCAGGTGACCCAGACGCAAGCACGCACGTACGCACTCACGCCCTCTCAGCTGACTCTAGCGCTGTTCATCCGAGCTGCGATCTGCCTGGATGGAGAGCCACGGACGCCCATTGCTGACTACACGGCGTTACCGTGAGGCACAGGCACCGTTACACAGCTCGTGAGTACAAACAGCTAGTAGGGCTACCTGCGCCTTTGTGGCAGAACTCTTTTTTATTCCTCAAACAGTTTTTTTGAAAATCGTTTTTTGGAAATTTGTTTTAAGTAACCAGTACAATTCCCTGTGAATATATTTTTTCCCAGTTGCATCTGGGGCTTGCAGTGGGATTGTCCCACAATTTTTTAATCATCATATATATATTTTTATAATAAAGACGATCGGTCTTTTTTTCCTAAAAACACAGTGTCACACTATGTGGATTCCTTTTTTCTTTTTACATTGAGTGTTACCTACTGGACACCTGGGAGCTGATTGGATTTTCCTCCCCGCCCCCCCCCCCCCCGGAGAGGTGAGAAAGACATCCTCTGTCGATTTGGATGCAAGCCAGCACAGCAGCACCAACCGAGGTACCACCACCTATTGCCCTTTGCCCCTAGGGGTGCCAACATCTGGTGAGTGGGGACCCAGAAGGGGGAGCACAAAAGTCACGATAAAATCCATCAGGAAAGAAACATCACTTGAAGTCACTACATTGTATTTTCTTTTTGATGTACATCCCACCAGTCTAACACAGTGATATATTGTTTCAATACTGAACTTTTGATTGGTTTTCTTTCGGAGACTCTGGCATACCCGAGAGAACATTTACTAAATATTTGGTTACACCCTGTGAGGGTATTTAGCAATTTTTGACATCCTTTGTTTCGGTCTGGATGCTGGTCTGGATGCTGTAATCAATTTTATTTTATTTATTTTTTGATTCTCGGTACATTTATGTTTTTTTCTTGACCCTACTTGAGGTGTCCATTTATTATTATTTTCACTTCTTTTGAGTTACACTAAGGGCCGGCATCTATTTATATTTATACTTTTACTATTGCTGTTTTGCACATATTTTAGATCACAACCTACTTAGGTTTTTTGTCGTTTGAAATCACTTTTGTTTTTTATATACTAGCACGTATTTGCTTAGGGCTGACTTGCATAGTGGCCCGGAGGACGCCGTACAATATTGGCCTGCACAGTGTCCTGGAGGACACATTAACACTTTCTATTTATTTACATCTTTTTATAACATTTTTCTTTCTTTGAAAACACATAATTAAAGGGCAATAGGCTCTTAACCACTATCTGTCTGCACAGTGTCCTGGAGGACACTCCAACACCTCTTAGTATTTATGTATTCCATACACACATTTTTTCCTTCAAAACACGCTCATTACTGGGGAATAGTCTTGGATTTTCTTAGAATTTGGGATTCGTTCCCAATCTGTTTATGCATTAATTGTACACAGCACCACTTTGTGGTTATAAATTACATTTGCATAATAGCACTTCACACAACCCCCTCTGATGTAATCACTTAAACCAGGAAAGGTTTACACAGGATATTATCTAAATAGAAATCTAACCCATCAGCTGTCTTCTCATCTTAATTGGATACACATTTTTTCATCGGAAGAACCAATATACTATTGGGTCACCAGTGTTTATTACAAGCAATAATAGAGGGCAGCACCTGCACACTTGGGACGCAACAGTGTGTAGGTTTAGGAGACCCATCTCCATTGGTCTCTCCTAGCAATTGAAGCTCCCCTACAAATATTTCACATCATTATAGGACACCCTGTGGAACTCACTACTAAGTAAAAGCAGCGCCACCATCCCTTCACTTTTTCCTGCTATTTCCAGGTCTCTTTGAGGCCCGTCAGGGAGGCAGCAGCTTACCATTACACACTCCTAAGCGCGGATCTCCCCCCTTTTTATAGGATTCTTGCGACTTCTCAGTCGCTAAAGATGCAGGTGCAATATAATACAGAGATGGTGCGTGCCACTTACAAATTGCCTCCTGTTGAAGCTTCTGTTTTCTCTTTGGGATCCCGGAAATCCCAGCAGGCTGCATGCGCCTTTCCTGTTCATCCCTTGCTGGATAAACTGATGTATGATGACTGGGTTCATCCAGATAAACAGTTTTCTCCTCCTAGGCAGTTTTCCCTCCTTTATCCTATGGAGGAAGGTTTCACCAAGAAATGGGGAGTACCTGCTATTGATGCAGCTATTTCTTGTGCAAACAAAAACCTGACCTGTCCTTTAGACAACACGCAGGGTTTTAAGGTTCCAACTGATAAAAAGCTGGAGTCCCTATTAAAAGCCTAATTTTCCATGGCTGGGGCTGTAGTACAACCTGCAGTTGCAGTCATTGGTGTATGTCAGTTCCTAAAGGAACAAATGAAGCAGATGATTAACCTCCTCCCTACAGAGGAGATTGAGGTTCATGAGGACCTTCGTAAGGCATTGTGCTTTGCAATTATGAACTCTAATTATGACTGGCAATTATGGATTTGCTGAAATCTCCTGCAGGTACACATGCGCAGGTCCCTTTGGTTAAAACACTGGGAGGCCAAGGCTACTTGCAAGAAATACTTTGCAGCATTCCCCTTTGGGGAGAACGCCTGTTTGGGGATAAGCTGGATAAATACATCCAAAAGATTACCGGAGGCAAGTCTACTTTGTTGCCGGTTAAGAAGAAGAGTAAGCGTCCCTCATTTAAACGTACTCTTTCTCCAGCCCCTGGAAACTCAGTCTCCAGGCAGTAACTACGGCTTCCCCAGTCTAACACTAGGGGAAAAGCCCAGAGCCATGCGCAAGGGCAGAAAAGAACTTTGGGTTCAAAGTCTAAGCATACCCCCAAAAATTCCCTATGAAGGGATACCCACGCTCGGCCAAGTGGGGGGGAAGGCTGCTGCATTTTGCAAACGCCTGGCGGAACAAAGTTCAGGACAAGTGGGTCATTGCCACAGTGTCCTCAGGCTACAAGCTAGAAATCGGGGAACTTCCGCCACCCTGTTTTCTGAGATCAGGAGTTGCCAAAGATCCAGAAAAAATAAGGCCTCTACTGCTGGCCTTGGAACACTTGTTGTCCCAAGGCGTAATCTTGGAGTTGGCTCCAGAAGATCAGCGGTCAGGGTTCTATTCAAAACCTGTTTACAGTTTCAAAACCAAACATGGATGTCAGACCTATTCTAGATCTGAAAAATCTGAATCCGTTTCTGAACATTCACTCCTTCTGTATGGAGTCTGTCTGTTCAGTTGTTTCCACCCTTCAGGGAGGAGAATTCCTGGCATCAATAGACATCAGAGATGCATATCTACAGGTGCCAATATTTCCTGCTCACCGAAAGTTTCAGTTTGTGGTCCTTCCTTTCGGGCTGGCTACAGCACCTCAAGTGTTTACAAAAATACTGGCCCCAGTCCTGGCAAGGCTAAGGGCACGAGGCATAGCAGTAACAGCCTACCTGGATGATCTGTTGATCATAGATGTGTCCGCCGCACGCTTGGACCACAATGTGCACAGCACAGTGGAATATTTAGAGTACCTAGGGTCCTCAATTTGAAGAAATCTTCCTTGCAGCCTCAAAAAAGGCTAGAGTACTTGGGCATGATTATAGACACGTCCCTAAGCAAGGTATTACTTCCCAAGCCAAAGACAAAAGCCATAGGAGACTTGGTCCGAGTGGTAAAGGCGAAAAGAAGGCCTTCCATCCATCTATGCATGAGATTATTGGGAAAGATGTTGGCCTCATTCGAGGCTGTCCCTTATGCCCAGTTTCACTCAAGACCATTACAGGGCAGAATTCTGTCAGCTTGGAACTATGATATTATCTGCAGGGGTTCACCAGAGCCTCAATTGGTGGAGAGGTAGTCATAAAGTTAGAGAACTAAGTAAGTCAGAATCAAGATGGATACATGAGATGAGGTCATTGGTGCCTAATGGCCTTAACATCAATTTTGACTTGAATTGCTTCATCTCAGACTACTAACTGTCCTATTTGGATTATTTTTTTTCAGTGTATCTATTTTATATACATAATTTATACATTTATTTTTATTAATAAGTTATATGTATATTTTAATTTTAATATCCTATTTTTACTATATATGTGTCACTGCTGGAGGTGGGCTCTGCAGGTTTTGTAGTCTGATGTATTACTATACACATATGTTTATTTCTACCACTAGAGGCATGAAGTGCTAGAGATGCCTGAATGATACATATATCTGGATCAGATAGGTGGTATTTTAAGTATTTAAGAAAAAAAAATGTCAACTGGTTTTAAACATTTTTGTATTAAAAACTTTGTATTGTGTAGTGTTACACACTTAATCTTTTATAATTAGGGTTGCCCGCAATAATGTTTTGTTGTATCCCTCCTTTTTTTGGCTCAGCTGTCCACAATTACGGACCTGCAGATGACTATTTAACAGGCTGAGTTGCCGTCAGTCACGTAGAATACCCATGATTAAGTCACGTGACGAGTGACGATACGCGTGGGGGAGGAGCCTACAGTGACGGACCATCGGATGTCTATCCCGAGTGAGGAGTCCACTTAAACTGAGCGGCAACATACCCTGTCTATAACATAAGCGAGGATACGTGAGTGCACTAAGTGCAGCCTTTATCCACATCTATATGGTACAATATTGCGCTATGTTTCCTTTCCTCCTCTTTTGCATGTGACTGAATAAAACTGGAAACATCTGATCGCTGCTGGAGGTTGTTGTAACCTGATCACATTGAAGTGAGAGCTTGGCAATTAGGGATGGATCACTGCAGACTGACTGATTCAATCATCAGGACTTTTTCATGATCTACTCACATATATTAAGAGTTTCTTCACCAGGTTTTTTTGCTTGATTGTATATGTACGATTTACATTGCACATGAGTTAATACGAGCGCATCAGTATTTATTCATTTATCATTTGGTTTAGTTCACCGTTTTTTGATTGCTGCTGTATTATTTAGTTATTTTTTGTGTGGTTTCTTTGAGATTATTTGTTAGCAGCGCTGTAGTCCATTTTCACTATATTTAATTTATTACTATTTTCACTATTAGCTGCCACTATGGATATTTTTAATTTCATGGAAAATCGTTCTGTAGATCTTAAGGATGTCTTTACAACTAAATCTACTTCTGAAACAGGTGATCTAGACACCAATTTCCGAAAATTTGGGCACCTTATGGAGAAAAAGGTCAGTGTGTGGTGGGATCTCACCACGCATGAGCAATATATTAAGGAAGGAATAGTCCCAAGAAGACTCAGGTGGGATGTTCCTATTAATGATGGATTATTGGATAAAGATTTGATTGAAGAATGGTATAAGTTCTTCAATGAAAAGGGGTTGGAAGTTTTGCAATTTTTAATTAAAAGGAAACAACGTAAAATTGGCAACATTAACAAACAACTAGCGGATTGCAAAATTTCATTAGAGAGTTACAAAGATACCCCTTCATTTGTGACACTCACAGGCTAATTAAATAAAGTATTGGAACAAAAGGATCTAGAAATCAAGCAACGGAAGAAGAGAAAATACTTTAGGGATACTAATGATTATCGTTTATAACAAACATTTAAATGGCAACTTAATTTAAAAGAGGGAAGAAAGGATTCGGTTACATCCTCTCCAGATAGAGAGGTACGGATCATTTCTCCACCCAGGGAATGTAGGTATCCATCACCTGAACCCACTAGACCTCACAGGGGTGAATACACAAGACCTCAAAAAGATCACCCCCAATGAGTTTTCCAGACCATATAGAGTTGAACCAAGCAAGCCGAGAACACCCAAACAGTGGTGGAAAAATAAAAATAATCAAAAACCACGATCCAAGTCCCCTAAAAAAACGGCTTGGAAAAAAGGTAACCAAAAACCTACCAACCCACCAAAAAATCAATCGGGTAATCAGGGAGGCTATGAACAAGGTTATCATCATGATCCAAACTATTATAATCAGGACAGAAGGGACCCTAGGGACTACCATCAGTCCCAATATTATCAACATCAAGGTGGTCAGCCCCATTCATACCAACAAGGAGGCCCACCCACTCGAGAATATTACCAACAAGACTATAGGAGAAGTCCGGTACACACTCAGAATCAGTATGAACCACTGGCTAATTATAGAGAAGAAACGGAACGTCGCTCTTTTTTAGATTATTGCAGGAACGAGAGATCACCCCCTCGACAAGAGGAGGCAGTACATACCCAAAGTCTAGACGAAAGATGGGATGCAGAGGAGGATAAAAGACACAAAAGGAGAAAAGTCCAATAGGTGAGGGAATCATTAATATTAGTGGGGTAGAACTAACTAAAGCAGAATTGATCACATTGGACAAGGGTCTTAAGTTTGCCCCCAAAAGTAATTTAAGTAAATTTGATGTAGTGGACATTCAGAAATATACAAGAAAAGTAAACATCAAAAAGTACATGTTAAATCAACCAGTAAGGAATGTAATGGCTGGTAATTTGCTGGGAAGAGTCAAGCACAGTGAATTAAGAAATAAGTCTCTCTTCAACCCCCAGGTACATAATAACCAACGTGTGGAAGTGTTTAATACAATGGTACTAAAGGATTTGGACAAACTAAAGATTAAGAAATTACCAGACCCTAAGGCTATACATAGGGGAATAAAAGAATTGGAAGAAAACAAACAAGTGATTGTTAGACCGGCTGATAAGGGCGGGGCTATTGTGATCTTGTCAAAAGATTATTATCATGAGGAGTTGGGCAACCAATTGAAAGACAGCAATACGTATATTAAACTGAGATCCAACCCCACAAGAGAATATAAGGAAGAACTAGGTGAACTTATCCAAAAGGGAAAGGAAAAAGGTATCCTCAACAAAAGAGAAGTAAAGTACCTTATCCCGGATGTATGTAGAGTTCCCATTATATACACAGTGCCCAAAGTCCACAAGGATCCGCTAAGACCACCCGGGAGACCCATTATTAATGGGATTCAATCCATCAATTCACGCCTAGGGGAGTATGTTAACAAGTTCATTCAGCCATTAGTCCCCCAAACAAAGGCCTATCTTAGAGATACTAAGCATCTTATCCAGATTTTTGATACGATTGTGTTAAATCCACAACATAAGTACTTGATAGTCACAGCGGATGTGGCATCATTGTACACGGTCATTAATCATGAAGAGGCCATTGGAGCTGCAAAATGGGCAATGAACAACTTTAGTCAACTTATTTTGAAACAAAAGCGTTTTGTCCTAAGATGCCTGGCCTATGGCCTACAGCATAACTATTTTTGGCACAGATCCGAGTACTATAGACAACTGAATGGGATCGGAATGGGCGCCAAATATGTGCGCCTAGTGTAGCAAACTTATTCATGTCAGAGTGGGAGGAGGTGGCAATCTATACCAATATGCCGGACCATCTGATACTATACAGAAGATTCATTGATGATTGTATGGGATGGTGATGAATCCTCGCTGATCGAATTTTTTGACGTTTTGAATCGCAATCAAAAGAATATTAAATTATCTTGCACAATAAGTGACAAGACCATTCAGTTTCTAGACCTGGAAATTACCTTGAAAAACCAACAAATCACAACCAAAACTTATTTCAAACCAGTTGAACGTAACAGCTACATACCTGTAGATAGCTGTCATTTTGATCCTTGGTTGATAAATATACCTAAAGGATAGATGATGAGGATCCAGAGGAACTGTACTGATCCACATGTTTTTTTGGAGCAAGCCAATGTAGTAGGCAGGAAATTTGTCAATAAAGGCTATGATCAAGATTTCATACAAGAGCAAATCTCTAAAGTATATGATATGCCGAGAACTACTCTTATACAGGATAAATCTAAGGAGAATAGACTGAACAACGAGCTGCCTATTTTAAATTACAACGTCCAACACAAGCTGTTGGAAGCTATATTTAAAAAGCATTGGCCTATATTGCAAGCTGACCGACAATTGCAGGGCATATTACCCAGTTATCCCAGAGTAATATATAGAAGAGCCCCCACACTCAGGGATCTGGTGGCTAAAAATGTCCCTGACCCCCCAACGAAAAATAAGGCACTCACCTTCTTTCAGGGAAAGGGTTTATTTCCATGTAGGCGGTGTTACGCCTGCAAGAAGACAAATTTCAATGGGCAGAAGTGCTCCAAATTCCAATCAAATGTGACAAAGAAGGAATATGAAATTAAAGAGCTCATCACCTGCAGAACAGAAGGGGTGGTATATGTTTTGGAGTGCTCCTGTTCGTTACAGTACATAGGGCGCACCAAAAGACCCCTTTGGAAGCGTATTAGGGAGCATGTCCAAAACATAGGAAAAGGCTTTCCTAAACACAACGTCTCTCGCCATTTTGACTTATGCCACCAGAAGAACCCAAAGGAAATGAAATTTTGGGCTATCGATAAATACACTCCACACTGGAGAGGTAGTCATAAAGTTAGAGAACTAAGTAAGTCAGAATCAAGATAGATACATGAGATGAGGTTATTGGTGCCTAATGGCCTTAAAGCGGTGGTTCCCCTAAAAATAAACTTTTGACATTGCATTTGCTATAATAATTACAGTTAGAATCGGCTGGTTTTATGTAAAAAAAAACCTCGGTACGTAGCGTTTGGTATATTCGTTCCCACCGCCACTTCCGGGTACGATACTGGCGGTGGGCGTTCCTAATTGATGGACAGGCATCCGACCGACGCATCCATCGCGTCACGAGATGCCGAAAGAGTGCGGCTCTATACGGCGCATGCGCAACGACGTTCGGCTTCTTTCGGCATCTCGTGACGCGATGGATGCGTCGGTCGGATGCCTGTCCATCAATTAGGAACGCCCACCGCCAGCATCGTACCCGGAAGTGGCGGTGGGAACGAATATACCAAACGCTACGTACGGAGGTATTTTTTACATAAAACCAGCCGATTCTTTTTTTTTTTTTTTTTTTTTTTTTACCACCTCAGCTTTTACCAAATTCTAGAGACCAGCTCATGATTTGATGCTTCTTACGTCTCGGTTTGTGGTTTGCATCATGTGTGGTATATATTCTGTGCATATTTGTTTTTTTGTTTTGTTTTGTTTTTTTTGTTTTGTTTTTTCCCCTTTGAATTATTTGTGTACATAACAATATATGTAACAGCCACCCGCTGGGGCCTTGAGGTCCTGGCCCCACTTCCTTAGCCCTCTACGTCCCAGCTGGACTGAACGGGACACATTACCATATAGCCAACTTTATAAATTATTTACACCTCCCCCTCATGGCTCCCAGGAATCTCCTAACTTTTCCCTCGAGTACAAGAACAGTCTCAAACGTTCATCTGAGAATAAAAAGTATATGAATCGCTTTAGGAAATTACCATAGAAGGGATAGATATAGTGTCTACTATAAAACTACTAACATACAACTCGTTAATAGCATACCCTGACTCTCTCAGCATAACTCCATGTTTTTTTGTAATCCCTCTATTTTTCCCATTTCTCCCTATGTTCACCGATCGTCTCTAGGTGACTATCCTTTAACTCTTCCAACCTATACGTTTCCTCCACTTCGTCTATCCAATTCCAGACGTGTGGGCATTCCATCTCCTGCCACTTTTTGGGTATAAGTTTCTTAGCAGCGTTTAAAAGGTGAGGAAGTAAAGACTGCTTGTATTTTTTTACCCCCTCTTGGCTGCAATGAAAGAGCACCACCCAGGGGTCTTTCTTTAATTCTTCGCCCGTAATAGTTTTAATTTGACTCAGAATTATGTCCCAATAGGTTTGTATTTTTGGGCATAACCACCAAAGATGGGCCATCGTGCCTCTTTCTGAGCAGCCCCGCCAACACTCTGCGGTCTGACCCGCTTTAAATTTGTTTGCTTTCTCCGGGGTGATATACCACCCTGAGATACACTTGTAATTTGTTTCGGCAGTTCGTATATCGATTGCAGATGAATGGGTTAGGTGCATAATCTTATTATAACTTAGGAGTCCCTCTTGTGATTCCTAACTCTCTTTCCCATTTATCTATGAAAGGTGCTTCACTCCGTGAACCTATCTTTACCAATATCCCATATAATTTAGTGATAGTGCCCTTTGAATTCTTAGATTTGCAAATCTTCTCAAGTGGGGTTAGCTCCGCCTCCGTCCATAATGGGCGGGGAAGGTGCCGCACAAAGTGATGCAACTGGGAATAATGCCACCTATCCAGATTCCAAAAATCCGTTTTGGATCTCAAATCTTCATAGGACATTATCTCTCCATCTTTAATAATATCCCCTAAGTGAACAGTGTCTACCTTAATCCAATTCCCTCCAATTTTATTTTCCCCTGGAGCAAAGTAAGGGTTTTCTTTTAGATTCATTAATGGGGAATTAAATTTCCCTTCTAATTGTGTCAGGGTCCTGTCCCACATTCTTAAAGTGTCCCGTGTTAAATCATGTATTTTGTGATCTAGTGCTCTGTGTTGTGCGGGGATCCAGATAATATTTTTCAAATATTTACTTGTTAGTGCTTTCTCAATTTGCACCCACCTTTTATCAGTCCTATCCCGTGCCCATTCTACCGCACGAGCTAAGACCGCCGCCTTATAATAACTTTTAATGTCCGGAACTGCCAGACCGCCGAATGGCTTGCCCTGTTTTAGGGTGGAGAGGGATATTCTGTGCTTCTTATTTTTCCAGACATAGTTTAGTAGCAAGGCATTAAGGATTCTCAAAAATTGCTGAGGGAGAGCTATGGGAACTAATAAAAATTTATAAAGAATTTTTGGGACTACAACCATCTTCAGCATATTAATGCGTCCGATCCATGATATGGGTTTATTAACCGTTCTTTTTAATTCGCTCTTGATCTCATTTAGTAAGGGAACATAATTTGTTTTATACATCTTCTGCTCTGTGTTGGCCAGTTTGATACCTAGGTACTTTAGTTCTTTGGTCCAGGGGAATGCGCAGATTTCCTTGACACGACACACCTCCTTTTTGTTTAAATTAATATTCAAAATTTCAGATTTAGTTACATTGATTTTAAAGTTTGAAATAGCGCCATATTGTTGCAAAACTTTAGAGAGCTTTGGAATATAATTGGCCGGATTGGTTAAGTAAAACAAAATATCATCGGCTAAAGCCGATAATTTATGTTCCTCCCCTTCTACTCTAACTCCGTTAATGTCGGGGTCGTTACGTATGGTAGACAGCAGCGGCTCTAAAGATAGAATGAAGAGGAGGGGGGACAGGGGACAGCCTTGTCTTGTCCCATTTTTCATCTCGAATGGGTCAGATAGTGTACCATTAATTTTTATTTTTGCAGTGGGATGGTGATAAAGTGCTTTAATCCAACGGGACATCCTGTTTCCTATTCCCATGGCATTAAGAGTCTCCATCATGAGCCCCCAGTCTACCCTGTCAAAAGCTTTTTCAGCATCTACTGACAGGAATAGTCCTGGGGGCTCATTCTGCCTTATGGTCTGTAGCAGGAGAATTGCCCTTAGACTGTTGTCTTTGCCCTCTCTGTTGGGCACAAAGCCTACCTGGTCGGGGTGTACCAAGGAGTGCATAACCCCTTTCAGGCGCCCCGCAAGAATTTTGGCAAAAAGCTTAATATCTGTATTTAACAGAGAGATAGGTCTGTATCCCGAACAGAGAGAGCTATCTTTCCCTTCTTTCAAAATTATTGCGACCACAGCCGCAATAGCTTCGCTGCTGGTTTCAAATTCAGACCCTAGCCCATTAAAGTATTTGCACATCCTCGGTATCAAAATGTTGCTATATCTCTTATAATACAGGGAGGAAAACCCATCCGGCCCCGGGCTTTTTCCACCAGGGGTGGTATTTAGAGCTATTTTTATTTCTTCTTCAGTTATGGGGCGGTCCATATTGGAACTTTCCATCTCCTCTAATCTAGGAAGTCCTGCCCTGTCAAGGAAATCTCGGGTCTTTCCCTCCCTCTCCCCTGCCTGCCACCCTGGATGTTTTAATGTGTATAGTTCCTCATAATATTTTTTAAATGTTTCCGCAATTTCTCTGGTTGCGTAAACCATGTTCCCGTCTTTCCTTTTAATTTTTTCAATGTAATTTCTAGCTTTCTTTTTTTGAGCCATTTTAGCTAGGAGCTTGCATGGTTTGTTACCCCAAAGGTATCTCTTTGGAAGTACAGTTTAATTTATTTCTCGCTTCCTGTTCCATGATCTCCTTGAGAGCGTCTCTTTTTATAATTAAATTATGATAAATCTCTTTTGATCCCTGCGCTTTGTGTTTGCATTCTAGGGACTCTATATCTTTAATCAGGGTGTTTGCTTTACTTTTCCTCTCTTTTTTTTTTTTTAATGCCCTCCGCAATTAAAATTCCTCTAATGTAAGCTTTGTGCGTCTCCCAAAGGGTTGCGCTGGTAATCCCTTCCGTATCATTGATAAGAAAAAATTGTTTTAATTCCGCCTCCACCCTACTTGCCCCTCCTTCATCGCGTATCAGGCTATCATCTAGGCGCCACAACGGCCGCTGTCTCTTTTGTATAGATAATTTAATTTTCATAGAGATTGGTGCGTGATCTGACACAGTCATAATTCCTATGTCCGTCTCCGTTATAGAGTCCAGCAGCCTATGATCCGCCAGGATGTAGTCAATTCTGGAGTATGTTCCGTGGGGAGGAGAGTAAAACGTGTAATCATGTTCATTTGGATGGAAAATCCGCCAGACATCGGCTAGTTGGCGGTCATGAATCTTTCGTTTAATTCTTTGTAAATGCACATTTCTTGTCTCCTTCCCACGGAACGTACTATCTTCTTTCGGATCAAAGACGAAATTCAAATCACCCATCAGGATTATATACCCCTCGGCGAAATCATTAAATTTTCCCAGAATTTTCCCTAAGTATTGGGTTTGGTGTACATTTGGGGCGTAGATATTTGCTAAGGTATAGACTATGTTATCAATCCTTACCCTAAGAAATATAAATCTCCCTTCTGGGTCTGTCATCCTTGCCTCAAGGGTGAACCCGAACCCCCTTGTGAACCCAATTGCCACGCCCCTAGCGCGTTTTGAGATGGAGTCCCCGTAAAACCAAGTGGGGTATGCAGGGGAAAAAAGCTTGATATTCGCGTCTATGGTTAAATGGGATTCCTGGATAAAGACAACGTCCGCTCTAAGTTGTTCAATCTCGGCAAGGACCTTTAGTCTTTTAACGGCTGAATTTAATCCTTTTACGTTATAAGATAAAAATTTTACTTCTGTAATTTTCTATAACTAGATCATTTCCCACTAAACTTTCCATGAGATTCCTTGGGAGCCATATTCCCTATTCCCTCCCTGTTTTGAAGATGGAGATTCCTTCTCCCCTTCCAAACCCACACACCCCCCTCTATCCCTCCCCCCTCCCCCCCCGCCCAGGCCGATACATCGCTTCTGAACCGTAGGGATCCTTGGTACCCCCTACCCGTCGGTTCTTATGGATGAGGTGGAGCACCTGCGCGCTCCTCCCGCCCTTTTTTCCCCAGGGATTCCCGGGGACTTGATCTTATATGGGTGGGGTAACAGATCTGCCCTCCCTATTCCCCTCTCCGGTCATCCCCCCCCCTCCCTCCCCCCCCACTCCCCCCCGCAACACCGAATCGCATCCCTCGGGACCGCCCCGGGGGCCATGCCGCTTTCCACTAGCTATTCGACCCATCCGGGTAAGTCCACAGCAGGCATATCCAATTTGCGGCAGAACCCCGCCAGGTCCTCGGGGAATATTAATTTTGCTGACACCCCTTCTTTGTGGCCTATCAAACAGGCCGGGAATCCCCATTGGTAATTTATATTAAGTAAGCGCATCTATTCCAGTAAGGGCTTTTGATGTCTTCTTCTGGCCAGGGTTTCCCAGGCCAAGTCCGTGAAAATCTGAATCTCCATCCCGGCATAGGATAACGGCGGCTTTCTTCTCAGTTTTCGCCAGATCTCCTCTTTATGTTCGAAATGTCTGAACCTAGCAATAAAATCCCTGTGCCAATTTCCTCCTCCCTCCCTGATCTTCCCCACACGATGGACCCGTTCTAATTTGAGGGGACCTTCCGAGCCATTTTCGAGGAGGGGGAGGAACAAATCATTGAGAATTTTTCTCAAGTCTTCACCCTTCTCCTCCTTGATAGATCGTATTCTTAAATTTTGCCTTCTGTTGCGGTTCTCTTGATCTTCTAATCGGTATTGCAGCCACCTCTGGTTTTGTTTCAGAGTCAGATGTTGATTTTTTAATTCAATAAGGTCAAGGTCCTGCTTTTCTATCTCTTTCTCGGCTTCCTCTACTCGTTCTAACATGTGGAATAGGTCCGTTCTTAATGTGCTGATTTCCTCTCTTATTACGTTCTCCAACCTCTTTAACATAGCCTCCATTTCTCCCATGGTGGGGACATGGGAGTCCAGGCTAGTGTCGTCCATTTGGCTGGCTACGTGTTCAGATTCTATTGAAATGTCAGCAATTGGGGTTGCCGCCCCCCCCACTCCCTTTTTATTAGTCCCAGTTTTTTCCACTTTTTTTATCGTGCCTGGGCTCTTAGAGCTCCCGTCCGGAGTCATATAGTGTCTGATCGTACTGGTAGAAGAGATCTCTTTAGGGATTTTCGGGGCAGCCCCCCTAGTTGACCTGTTCATATTATATTTCTTTGTCGTTCTAATGCGTTTCCCCAGTTTGCACAGGAAGGGACAAGCCTCCCCCCCTTTCTTTTTTACCTTTTAACGGTAGTTTTTATAGCTTACTGAGGGGCTAGTTGGAAATACTAGGGAGATGTTGATTGCATCTATTAATAGATTTAAAGAACACAAAAAAAAAAAGGAGACGAAAAGAAAATTATTGCGCCGGGTATTTCCGGAGAACCTCGAAAATTAAAAGTTTTCAGTAAATTACCCAGGACGTTAGGGTGTATACATAAGAGGAGGAAGGTGATACCACCCCCGTTTGAGCCAGAGACCTTCTTGGGGGATCCTCCACAGTGAAGGACCCAGCAGTCTCCAAGCAGCAACGAACCGGAGGGGGGGGGCTGTATACACCTTTTTTTTTTTTTCCTTTTCCTTTTTCCCCTTTTCCTTTCCCCCTTTGAGATATGCAGAGACCTCAAGAAAAGTGGGGCTGCTGCACGCTGTGCCCTGGTATTGACCTCTGCTCTCGGATTTCTAGATGCCCCCAGGGCAGTCTAACACGCCCGGCCCACAATACAGGCCAGGTCCGAGGAGGGGGAGACCTCTCTGATGTTGCCACTAATGCTCCGGCCCAATCCCCCAGTGGTTTAACAGAGCTCTGCGAATGTAGGTATAGTGTCTCTTAAGTGACTGGTACTTATCCAGCTAGTCCTCAGGGGCTATTTCAACTGCGTGTGTGGTCTAAGAACTTATAGTCCGTATATGCTTATGCTCCTGTTGCAATTTAACTTTTCCTTTTTTGTTGTTTTTTAGTAAGTAGCCGGACTAAAAAAAAAAAATGAGGCGTATTGTTTGCCGGCTGTGTTACAATACACACCCCCCTCCGTGGTTTACCTATTATTTACGGAGGTAGGTACAGTGACTCTGAGGTATCTGATATTTTTCCACTTATCCCCCTTAGTCAGTGTCAGTGTCAATGTCCACAACAAACAGAGCTGATACCTTGTAGACCATACGTGCTTAAACTCTTGGGGTATATATAAGAAAGCAAGACACCATTATAACACTTGGAATATTATGAATAAAGTAGGTGGGCTCCACTTTCTTACCCTGTCCTCGCTATTAGGGCTAGGTCTCAAGGTCCACACATTGCTACAATACAGTCTTATGAGAGTGAGAAAAGGGTTAATATTACCTATTTGCCGATCTTCTAGTTTAAAGAAAAAAAGAAAATTTCTCTTCCACCTGGTGCCGAGATATCCCAGAATAACTCCGAGCAAGGAGGGGGGGCGGGCAGCTGACAAGTGAGCCACAGAAGGAAGCCTCCCTGAAATTCCTCCATGCTATGTTTCATCTGCCGCCGGGGGGATGCGGGGGGGCCGGAGGATGAGAGACTCCCGGAGAGCGGCGGGGACTGATGTGGTCTGCGGGGTGGACGGGCTAGCCGTTCGGTGGACTCCCTCCCTGCAACGCGTCCGCCGTCGCTGGAGCACCGCCGGATCTAGATCTCTCCATCCCTCGCCGCCGTAGCCGGATCAGATCAGTAGCGCTGGCTGCTCCTCCCTCCGACGTGCGTGCTTCACGTGCACCACGTCATCCCAGACAGGACCATGAAACCAGCCGATTCTAACTGTAATTATTATAGCAAATGCAATGTCAAAAGTTTATTTTTAAGGGAACCACCCCTTTAACATCGATTTTGACTTGAATTGCTTCATCTCAGACTACTAACTGTCCTATTTGGATTCTTTTTTGTTTTTTTTTTAGTATATCTATTTTATATACATAATTTATACATTTATTTTTATTAGTTATATGTATATTTTAATTTTAATATCCTATTTTTACTATATATGTGTCACTGCTGGAGGTGGGCTCTGCAGGTTTTGTAGTCTGATGTATTACTATACACATATGTTTATTTCTACCACTAGAGGCATGAAGTGCTAGAGATGCCTGAATGATACATATATCTGGATCAAATAGGTGGTATTTTAAGTATTTAAAAAAAAATAAAAAATTCAACTGGTTTTAAACATTTTTGTATTAAAAACTCTGTATTGTGTAGTGTTACACACTTAATATTTTATAATTAGGGTTGCCCGCAATGATGTTTTGTTGTATCCCTCCTTTTTTTGCTCAGCTGTCCGCAATTACGGACCTGCAGATGGCTATTTAACAGGCTGAGTTGCCGTCAGTCACGTAGAATACCCATGATTAAGTCATGTGACGAGTGACGATACGCGTGGGGGAGGAGCCTACAGTGACGGACCATCGGATGTCTATCCCGAGTGAGGAGTCCACTTAAACTGAGCGGCAACATACCCTGTCTATAACATAAGCGAGGATACGTGAGTGCACTAAGTGCAGCATTTATCCACATCTATATGGTACAATATTGCGCTATGTTTCCTTTCCTCCTCTTTTGCATGTGACTGAATGAAACTGGAAACATCTGATCGCTGCTGGACGTTGTTGTAACCTGCTCACATTGAAGTGAGAGCTTGGCAATTAGGGAAGGATCACTGCAGACTGACTGATTCAATCATCAGGACTTTTTCATGATCTACTCACATATATTAAGAGTTTCTTCACCAGATGTTTTTGCTTGATTGTATGTGTACGATTCACATTGCACATAAGTTAATACGAGCGCATCAATATTTATTCATTAATCATTTGGTTTAGTTCACCGTTTTTTGATTGCTGCTGTATTATTTAGTTATTTTTTGTGTGGTTTCTTTGAGATTATTTGTTAGTAGCGCTGTAGTCCATTTTCACTATGCTCCCCCAAAATCTGTCAGAAGGAAAATCCTTCACTCCAGTTACCTGGAAAGTGGTGACCACAGATTCCAGCCTTCTGGGCTGGGGGGCAGTTCTAGATGAAGCATCTGCCCAGGGCAAGTGGTCCGGGGCCATAAAGCTCCTACCCATCAACATTCTGGAGATTTGGGCAATTTATTTAGCCCTCAAAGTTTGGTCTTACAGACTGCAAGGCTGGCCTGTTTGGGTTCAGTCCGACAATGCTACAGCTGTGGCCTATATCAATCACCAAGGAGGCACCAGGAGTCTGGATGCCCAAAAAGAGGTGAATCACATCTTGGCCTGGGCAGAAAGGCATATTCCTCGCCTATCTGCGGTCTTCATTCCAGGGGTAGAACATTGTCATGCAGATTTTTTGAGCCGCCAGCAACTGAGTCCAGGAGGATGGTCTCTACACCCCGACATGTTTCAAATCATATGTCAGAAATAGGGAACCTCGGATGTGGACCTGTTGGCATCCAGGTTCAATGCAATGCTGGACAGCTTTGTGTCAAGAACAAGAGATCCCTATGCTTAAGGGTCAGACAGCCTGACAATCTCATGGGATCAGTATTCCCTGATTTATGCGTTCCCTCCAGTTGCGCTTCTCTCACGATTCCTTCAGAGAGTCAAGAAGGAAGGAAAGTCAGGGATTTTGTTTGCCCGGCTTGGCCCAGGAGGTACTCGGAAGTCATAAAGATGGCAGTAGGAAGACCTTGGGTTCTTTCATTACGCCCAGACCTACTATCGCAGGGTCCAATATTCCATCCTGCCTTACAAAGTCTAAATTTGACGGTTTGGCTGTTGAGACCCACATTCTGAGGAAACATGGGCTCTCAGGGCCAGTTCTATCCACTTTAAATGCTAGGAAGCTGGCCTCAAGGCTTATCTACTACAGAATCTGGAAGGCATATATGTTTCCTGGTGTGAACCCAGAAAGTGGCATCATAGGAAGTTTGCCATTAATAGGATTCTTGCCTTTATTCAGTTGGGCTTAAATATGAAGTTGGCCTTGAGCACTATCAAGTGCCAAATCTCAGCTTTGTCTGTATTTTTTCAAAGCCTGCTTGCCTCTTATTACCCATTTCGGGTCTTTTTTCAGGGTACACTGCGGTTGAATTCAACGGTTAAGTTTCCTGTGTGCCCATGGGATTTGAATTTGGTGTTATCTGTTTTACAGAAGCTACCTTTTGAACCTTTAAACCAGGTTTCTCTAATACTGTTGACATAGAAACGTTTTTTCTTATAGCCATATCCTCAGCAAGGAGGGTATTGGAATTGGCGGCTCTTTCTTGTAAAGAACCGTATATGCTGCATCCTCACCCAACTTTCTTACCTAAGGTGGTTTCAGGATTTCATCTGAATCAAGATATAGTCCTACTATCTTTTTTTCCAGATCCGCAGTCTGCGGAAGAAGAGAGTTTGCACTCTCTAGATGTTAGAGCAGTAAAGGTTTATCTGCAAGCTACGATAAGGAAGACTGATTGTCTATTCATTCTGCCACAAGGCCCAAAGAAGGGCCAGGCAGCGTCAAAATCCACTATTGCAAGGTGGATTCGACATTATTCATGCCTATGGTTTAGAAAAGAAGATCCCTCCTTTTCAGGTGAAAGCGCACTCAACTAGAGCAGTTGTTGCTTCATGGGCAGTGCATCACCAGGCCTCCATGGCTCAGATCTGCAAGGCTGCTACTTGGTCTTTGGTCCATACATTTACTAAATTCTATCAGGTAGATGTAAGAGGTCACGAGGATGCCGTCTTCGGGCGTAGTGTGCTGCAGGCAGCAGTATAGATCCTCTGGCTCAATGGCGGTCTTATTCTGATCTCTGTCTCCCTCCCCTCAAATTTTAGCATTGCTATGGGACATCCCATTAAGTAATTAAGGCTCTGTGTCCCATTATGTATGATCAAGAAAATAGGATTTTTTAATACAGCTTACCTGTAAAATCCTTTTCTTGGGAATAAATCACGGGACACAGAGCTCCCGCCCCTCTTCAGAGTTTAACGTGGAACACTTATTGCTTTGCTACAAAACTGAGGTGCTCTCCATTTGGGAGGGGTTATATAGGGGAGGAACTCAATTTTAATTGGGTTTGCCAGTGTCCAATCACCTGTGGTGACTACATAACCCATAAGTAATTAACGCTCTGTGTCCCGTGATGTATTCCCAAGAAAAGGATTTTACAGGTAAGCTGTATTAAAAAATCCTATTTTTAGGCTGCATTCAGTGTTTTTGTATAGTGTTTTTAAAGGATTTGTTGAGCTTTGGCTTTTTTTATTAAGCAGTAGAGAAAAATATCATCTGTTTCATCAGATTTTTCATTTGTGTTTATATCATTTTTTTTTGTTAGGGTTGGGGGTAATTTATTTATTTATTTACTTAATATATTTTTTTAAGGTTAGGTCGTCAGGGGCTATTTATTTATTTATTTATTTTTATTCATTAACTTTTTATTATGTATTTATTGTTACGGTTTTATTTATTACTTTAAAGTGGAGGTTCCATCAAAAAACAATTTTGCTTTAAACTGTAGCTTACGACAAAAAAAAAGAAGAATTTTTTTTTTACTCATCTGGAAATGCCTGTTGCTATGTGGTCCCACGAAATCTGCCTTTGAAACCACCTCATCTCCCTCTAATGCTCCTGGGAAATGTGTGTCATCATCTCCCAGGATGCAGTGCGCTGTCCAATTATCACTCCCCATCCAAGACTTCCAGGAAGTAAGTGCCTGTAGGCTTCACAATGCCCACAAGCAAAATGACAACGGTGTAGATATAGTTTTATAAACTATCTTTTTTGAATATCTATGCAGATCGGCGGCGGATTGTAAAATAGTAAGTGACCAGATTTATATTATAAAAATGCAGGATGAAAGGACATACATTTAAAAAATGCTAATTGTGGTTGGAACTCCGCTTTAAATTATTATGTCTAATTTATTATTTTTATTATTTATTTAATTATTATTATTTTATGACTCCTGCACATTTATGCCGGCAGAATGGCACGGCTGGGCGTGCGCCCGCGACCCAGTCCGAAGCTCCGGGGACCGTGGGACCCGTGGACCGATCGCCGCTGGAGTCCCGCGGTCGGTCCCCGGAGCTGAAGAACGGGGAGAGCTGTGTGTACACACAGCTTCCCCGTTCTTCACTGTGGCGGCGTCATCGTTCGTGTGATCCTTTTTATAGGGATACACAATCGATGACGTCACACCTACAGCCACACCCCCCTACAGTTGTAAACACACATGAGGTCACACATAACCCCATCAGCGCCCCCTTGTGGTTAACTCCCAAACTGCAATTGTCATTTTCACAGTAAACAATGCATTTTAAATGCATTTTTTGCTGTGAAAATGACAATGGTCCCAAAAATGTGTCAAAATTGTCCGAAGTGTCCGCCATAATGTCGCAGTCACAAAAAAAATGCTGATCGCCGCCATTAGTAGTAAAAAAATAATAATTTATAAAGATGCAATAAAACTATCCCCTATTTTGTAAATGCTATAAAGTTTGCGCAAACCAACTGATAAACGCTTATAGCGATTTTTTTTTTTACCAAAAATAGGTAGAAGAATACGTATCGGCCTAAACTGAGGAAATTTTTTTTATATATCTTTTTGGGGGATATTTATTATAGCAAAAAGTAAAAAATATTGCATTGATCAAATACCACCAAAAGAAAGCTCTATTTTTGGGAAAAAAAGGAAGCCAATTTTGTTTGGGAGCCACGTCGCACGACCGTGCAATTGTCTGTTAAAGCGACGCAGTGCCGAATCGCAAAACCTGGCCGGGTCCTTTAGCTGCCTAAAGGCCCGGGTCTTCAGGCCCCATACACACGAGAGGATTTATCCGCAGATACGGTCCAGCGGACCGTATCCGCGGATAAATCCTCTCGAGGATTTCAGAAGATTTCTATGCGATGGCGTGTACACACCATCGCATTGAAATCCGCGCTGAAATCCTCTGCCGATGACGTGTCGCGCCGTCGCCGCTATTATGACGCGGCGACGGGCGCGACGCTGTCATATAAGGAATTCCACGCATGCGTCAAATCATTACGACGCGTGCGGGGAATCCCTTTGGACGGATGGATCCGGTAAGTCTGTACAGACGAGCGGATCCATCTGTTGGGATGGATTCCAGCAGATGGATTTGTTGAGCATGTCAGCAAATATCCATCTGCTGGAAATCCATCCCAGGGGAGATTTATCTGCGGATAAATATCCGACGGAGTGTACACACCATAGGATCTATCCGCAGAAACCCATTTGATGGGATTTATCTGCGGATAGATTCTATGGTGTGTATGGGGCCTCAGTGGTTAAATATATATATAAAAAATGACTGAACATTTTGGGAAAAAAATTTTTTTTTTACTTTCTGATATAAAACTTATCAAATAAAAAAAATGTCATAAATATTGGCCAAAATGTATTCTGTTACATGTCTTTGGTATAAAAAAAAATCCCAATTACATTGATTGGTACATTGATTGATTTGCGTGAAAGTTATAGCTTCTACAAATGATGCTATATGTACACAGGAGTTTTTATGTTATACAAGTATTTAAGTGTTGATTCATAGCAAGACCACTTACGGTTATTTCAAATATATAATCTTATTCTTATTTTAGCCAAATTTACCACCCTAACTCCTCCCACAGCTTTTACACTACATAGACAGTAATATAAAGAAACGTGCAGATTGTTCCCAATTGTTGTGCTATTTGTGGAACGTTTCGCCGAATGGTTCACAAAATATTGTCGTTGTTGTGGCGAAATTGGCAAAATGTTCAAAACTAGAGTGGGAGCTGACAAAAGCTGAAAAATATCAGTGTGAACCTGCCCTCAATGTCATTTAATGAATAAAAAGGCCAAAGTAATTAGCAAGAGGATTAATTAGATAATTAACAATAATTACAAAAAATCATACTTTTTGCCCAAAATCTCACTTTTTACCCAAAATTGCACTTTTTGCCCAAAAGAACAGAGAAAGGAGGCAAGAACACCACACAAATACCAGTGTAAAGCCTCATTGACATTTATTTAATAAAAATGCCTAGGTAATTAGCCAAGAGGATTAATTAGATAATTAGCAAAAATTACCCAAAATCACACTTTTTGCCCAAAATTACCCAAAATTGCACCATTTGTCCAAAATTACCCCAAATCACACTTTTTGCCCAAAATCACACATTTTGCCCAAAATTACCAAAAATTTCAAGTTTTGCCCAAAATCACACTTTTTGACCAAAATTACCCAAAATTGCACTTATTGCACTTTTTTCCCAAAATTACCAAAAAATTTATTTTTTGCCCAAAGTTACCCAAAATTGCCCAAAATCTCACTTTCTGCCCAAAATTGCACCTTTTTCCCAAAATTACCCCAAATCACACTTTTTGCCCAAAATTACCCCAAATTTCGAAAAATCACACCCTTTGTCCAAAATTACCCAAAGTCGCACTTTTTGCCCAAAATTACCCAAAGTGCATAGCAAGACCACTTGCTGTTATTTCACATATATATTATTATTATTATTATAGCCAAATTTACCACCCTAACTCCTCCCACAGCGTTTACACTACATAGACAGTAATATAACAAAACATGTTGATTGTTCCTGATTGGTGTGCTATTACTTTATGGAACATTTTGCCGAATGGTTCACAAAATATCATTGTTTTTACAGTGAAATTTGTCCCATAGGAAGGAATGGCGAAATGTTCAAAACTAGAGTGGAAGCTGACAAAAACTGACAACCCCATGATTTTCCAAATAGTTTATGACCACCCCATTATCAGCCAAAACATTACGACCATGCCATAATCAGCCAAAACATTGTGACCACCCAATGATCAGCCAAAACATTATGACCACAACATGATCAGCCAAAACATTATGACCATCCCATGATCAGCCAAAACATTATGACCATCCCATGATCAGCCAAAACACATATATATTATTAAGTGTTCTTGCATAGCAAGACCACTTACTGTTATTTCACATATATATTATTATTATTATTATTATTATAGCCGAATTTACCACCATAACTTCCACAGCTTTTACACTACATAGACAGTAATATACCGAAAGTGCGGATTGTTCCCAATTGGTGAGCTATTACTATGTGGAACGTTTTACCAAATGGTTCATGAAATATCGTTGTTTTTGTGGCGAAATTTGTCCCATAGAAATGAATGGCGAAATGTTCAAAACTAGAGTGGGAGCTGACAAAAGCTGAAAAATCAGGACATGATATCTAAACTGCCACCATTCCCTTATTTTTAAGCCCACCTACACAAATCTTATATCAAAACATTCAGCTATCCCTGCTGCCACTAAAAATGTCCTGATAGTTTTCACAATATGACCATTTGTTTGCAACTCACGCCATCCATTGACATTCATTGAAACTCCACTCTAGCCACTTCAAATTTGAAGGGCAATATCTAAACTGCGACTGTGGCTTCATTTTTAATATTTCAGAGACATACTATGAATCACAATGTAGGTCTGGGTCTTGTGATTCTTATAATAAAAAGCTCTTCGCTGTATGATTTATAGTTTTAAAAAACGACCGTTTGAAGAATGAAAAGTAAACAGGAGAGGCAAAATACTCTGTCCTGTGCCAGACTGGAGCAGCAAAGAAAGAGGAAGTGATGTCATAGAAAGTGTGAGCTCAAAAATCAGGACATGATTTCTAAACTGCCATTACTCACTCATTTTTAATCCCACCTACACAAATCTCATATCAAAACATTCAGCTATCCCTGCTGCCACTAAACATGTCCATGGCTAAGCTATAGTCCTAATAGTTTTCACAATATGACCATTTGTTTGCAACCCATGCCACCCATTGACATTCATTGAAACTCCACTCTAGCCACTTTAAATTTGAAGGGCAATATCTAAACTGCGACTGTGGCTTCATTTTTAATATTTCAGAGACATACTATGCATCACAATGTAGGTCTAGGTCTTGTGATTCTCATAATAAAAAGCTCTACGCTGTAGGATTTATAGTTTTTAAAAAACGACCGTTTGAAGAATGAAAAGTAATCAGGAGAGGCAAAATACTCTGACCTGTGCCAGGCTGGAGCAGCAAAGAAAGAGGAAGTGATGTCATAGAAAGTGTGAGCTCAAAAATCAGGACATGATTTCTAAACTGCCATTACTCCCTCATATTCAATCCCACCTAAACAAATCTCATATCAAAACATTCATCTATCCCTGCTGCCACTAAACATGTCCATGGCTAAGCCATAATCCTGATAGTTTTCACAATATGACCATTTGTTTGCAAATAACGCCATCCATTGACGTTTATTGAAACTTCACTCTAGCCACTCAAAATTTGAAGGGCAATATCTAAACGGTGACTGTGGCTTCATTTTTAATATTTCAGAGACATTCTATGCATCACAATGTAGGTCTGAGTCTTGTGATTCTCACAATGTGAAGCTTTTCGCTGTAGGATTTATAGTTTTTTTTTAATACGACTGTTTGAAGAATGAAAAGTAATCAGGAGAGGCAAAATACTCTGACCTGTGCCAGGCTGGATCAGCAAAGCAAGAGGAAGTGATGTCATAGAAAGTGTGAGCTCAAAAATCAGGACATGATTTCTAAACTGCCATAACTCCTTAATTTTCAAGCCCACCAACACAAATCTCATATCAAAACATTCAGCTATCCCTGCTGTCACTAAACATGTCCATGGCTAAGCCATAGTCCTGATAGTTTTCACAATATGACTAGAGTTGAGTGGACACCTGGATGTTCGGGATCGACGTGTTCGGCCGAACTTGGGAAAAAAGTCTGGGTTCGGGACCCGAACTTGACCCCGAACCCCATTGAAGTCAATGGGGACCCAAACTTTTCAGTACAAAAATGTCTCTAAAACACCAAGGGAAGGGCTAGACGGCTGCAAATTGCAGCAAAATGTCGGTAAGAGCATGGCAAGTACTCTGAAAATAAATGTGGATAGGGAAATAACTTAAAATAACATAAAAAAATAATCTTGACCTAGGAGGACAAGGTCCATATGGAGTAGGAGGTTGAGGTGGCGGTGGATGTGGCGGTGTAGGTGAAAGCGGTGGTGGAGGACGACGAGGTAGCCAACACAGCAGGTTTTGGTTTTTAATTGATTTATTTTTTAAATTAGGGTACACCCCAAAAGAGTGAGAAAGATCTCATCCCTTTAAACCCGAACACATAGTAATTACACACGTCCTGGGGCTAATTTAATGTCGATAAGGCACCAAGTGAGTTTAATTAGCAGCACCTTAATCAGCCAGAGAACCTGTGTAATTAATATGTTTTCGCTTTTAAAGGAATGAGGTGGCAACCCTAGAAAGATTAGAAAAACAATAATGGCTGGGTAAGGCCGGCCCGGTGTCTATTCTGTACAAGGTACGGACAAGTCCTGTGGGATCCATGCCTGGTTCATTTTAATGAACGTGAGCTTGTCCACATTGTCTCTGGACAGGCGGCTGCGCTTTTCTGTGATAACGCCCCCTGCCATGCTAAATACACGTTCAGATAATACACTGGCTGCAGGGCAGGCCAGCACCTCCAAGGCGTAAAGGGCAAGCTCAGGCCATGTGCCCAATTTGGAGACCCAGAAGTTTAAGGGGGCAGACCCATCCTTCAGTAGGTGCAGGCGTGTGCACAGATACTGCTCAACCATGTTGGTGAAATGCTGCCTCCTGCTAAAACGTTCTATATCAGCTGGTGGTGCTGACAAAGCTTTTCCACATTTCGGCCATGCTAACCCTGCCTTCTGAGGTGCTGGCGGTGCCCCGGCTGCTTTGGCGACCTCTTCCTCCTCCTCTGCCTTCGCCTTGTGCTTCCACTGTGCCCCCGCTGTCAGGTGGGAATTCCACCAGCAGCGTGTCTATCAGTGTGCGCTTGTACTCGCGCATCTTGCGATCACGCTCCAGTGAGGGAATTAAGGACGGTACATTGTCCTTGTAACGGGGATCCAGCAGCGTGGCCACCCAGTAATCAGCACCTGTTACAATGTGCGAAACACGGCGGTCATTGCGGAGACACTGCAGCATGTAATGGTCATGTGTGCCAGGCTGCCCAGAGGCAACGAAAAGCTGTCCTCTGTGGGAGGTGTATCATCTGTGTCCTCTATCCCCCCAGCCACGCACCGGTGATGGCCATGAGCTGGTCTGGGTGCCACCATGCTGTGAACATGGTTCCTCCTCCTCCTCATCCTCCACCTCGTCATCCTCCAGAACTTTGCCCTTGCTGGACAATTGTGTACCTGGCCTTTGTTGGTGTAGGATCCCAGCCTCGGAGCCACTTGTGAATGACTGCCCTGAAAGCCTTGGAAATGATCCCGATTCCTCCTCCTCCTCCTCCTCCTCCTCCTCCTCCTGTGCCACATCCTCTTCCATCATCGCCTGAAGCGATTTTTCAAGGAGGCATAGAACTGGGATAGTAACGCTGAGAACGGTGTCATTGGCACTGGCCATGTTGGTGGAGTACTCGAAACAGCGCAACAAGGCACACAGGTCTCGCATGGAGGCCCAGTTATTGGTGGTGAAGTGGTTCTGTTCCGCAGAGCGACTCACACGTGCGTGCTGCAGCTGGAACTCCACTATTGCCTGCTGCTGCTCGCACAGTCTGGCCAGCATGTGCAAGGTGGAGTTCCACCTTGTGGGCACGTCACATATGAGGCGGTAAGCGGGAAGGTCGAAGTTACGCTGCAGCGCTGCCAGGCGAGCAGCAGCAGGGTGAGAATGCCGAAAGTGCGCACAGACGGCCCGCACTTTCTGTAGCAGCTGTGGCATATCGGGGTAAGTTTACAGGAACCTCTGCACCACCAAATTCAGCACATGCGCCAGGCAAGGGATGTGCGTCAAACCGGCTAGGCCCAGAGCTGCTACGAGATTTTGCCCATTATCGCACACCACCAGGCCCGGCTTGAGGCTCACTGACGCCAACCACTCATCGGTCTGTTGTTCCATGTCCCTCCACAACTCCTGCGCGGTGTGGGTTTTTCCCCCCAAACAGGAAAGTTTTAAAACTGCCTGCTGGCGTTTACCCATAGCTGTGCTGAAGTTGGTGGTGAATGTGTTACGCTGACCGGATGAGGAGGCGGTAGAGGATGAGGAAGCGGAGTAGGAGGAGTTAGCAACATGAGGTAAACTGAAGCGCCCTGCAATCCTCGTGGTGGAAGAACATGCGCCAAACTGCTATCCGCCTCAGGCCCAGCTGCCACTGCATTTACCCAGTGCGCTGTTAGGGATATATAACGTCCCTGACCGTGCTTACTGGTCCACGTATCCAAAGTTAGGTGGATTTTGGCACAGATGGCGTTGCGCAGTGCACACCTGATTTTGTCCCCCACTTGGTTGTGCAGGGAAGGGATGGCTCACCTGGAAAAGTAGTGGCGGCTGGGCACGATGTACTGTAGGACAGCCAATGCCATCAGGCTTTTAAAACTCTGCGTCTCCACCAGACGGAATGACAGCATTTCAAAGGCCAGGAATTTTGAAATGCTGGCATTCAGGGCAAGGGATCGCGGGTGGGTAGGGGGGTACTTCCTCTTCTGCTCCAGTGTTTGGGAGATAGAGAGCCGAATGCTTCCATGGGACATTGTGGAGATGTTCGGTGACCCAGGTGGTAGTGTTGCTTGCCGGTCCTCTAATTGCGGGGTGGCAGGTGGCACTGTCACTACAGAGGTGGATGGAGAGGCCCGAGACTGAAGCAGAAGAGGAAGCAGGAGGAACCAGAGACCTTTCTTGGTTTTTGAGGTGTGTACTCCACTGCAGCTCGTGCCTTGGACTTAGATGCCTGGTCATGCAGGTTGTGCTCAGGTTGAGAACGTTTATGCCTCGCTTCAGCCTCTGATTGCACAGCGTGCAAACCACTCGTGTCTTGTCATCAGCACATTGTGTGAAGAACTGCCACGCTAGGGAACTCCTTGGACCTGGCTTTGGTGTGCTCGGTCCCTTGCTGCGTTGGGCAGTAGCAGGCGTACTGTCTAGGGGACAGACGCTCCGCTTTGGCACCCTGCTCCCTCTTCTGCTGTGCTGGTGGCTCTGTGCGACCACTGCCTCTTCCTCTGAACTACATGGGTCACCTGCATGAGGTTGATTCAATGTGGGGTCGAGGACCTCATCGTAAACCACATCATCTTCCACCCAGTCTTCACCACTGCCCTCCTTGTCGGTCTGCACAATTGCAAAAGCAGCAGCAGTTGGCAACTGTGTTTCATCATCATCAGAGACATGCTGTGATGGTCCCCCCATGAACTCATCTTGAAACAAAAGTGGTTGGGCATCGGTGTACTCAATCTCTTCCACTTCTGGGGCAGGGCTAGGTGGATGGCCCTGGGAAAACATGCTAACAGACTCATCAAAAAGCAGAAGAGACTGCTGCATGATTTGAGGCTCAGACTGCTTGGCTGATTTGCAAGGGGGTGAGGTGAAAGACTGATGGACATCGGCTGCAGGTGCCAACTCTGATCTTTCAGCACAAGACTGGTTGGGAGACAATGTGAAGGAACTGGAGGCACTGTCAGCAACCCAATCTACTACCGCCTGTTCTGCTCCTGGCCTCAACATTCGTAGAGCCGGATTAGGCCCGACCAAATACCGCTGCAGGCTCTGTCGCCTACTCGCACCTGAGAAAGGTGTTTACTTGTGTGTGTAGCTGGCACAGATCGACCACGTCCTCTCCCTGCAACAGGAGCTCCACCAGCAGCACAGCGGCCACGTCCCTTATTTGACGTTTTCCTCATATTTAAAAAAATGTAGGATCTTGCCCTAAATGGGTGTTTTTTGAATAGAAGAACACTAGCTAAAGTGTTTATCTCACACCTACAGATATGCAGGAAACGCACGAAAAAAAAAATTATTTGCTCAAAATAATTTTTTTGAATAGCACAATATATATAAGAACAAGCAGGAACCTTGCCCTAAACTATCTAATGCAGAGTATCTCACAGAAAGAAATGCAGTGCTGGTGCAATATGCAGAGTATCTCACAGGAACAGATGCAGTGCAGCTGCAATTTGATTTGTGAACCAGGACTGACTCCTATATAATTCTCTCCCTATTAGAACAAGCAGGAACCTTGCCCTAAACTATCTAATGCAGAGTATCTCACAGAAAGAAATGCAGTGCTGCTGCAATATGCAGAGTATCTCACAGGAAGAGATGCAGTGCTGCTGCAATTTAATTTGTGAACCAGGACTGACTCCTATGTAATTCTCTCCCTATAAGAACAAGCAGGAACCTTGCCCTAAACTATCTAATGCAGAGTATCTCACAGAAAGAAACAGTGCTGGTGTAGATTTCTGAAGCAGGATAGTCCTATCGAAATCTCTCCCTCAGATCAGCAGGAACCTTGCCCTAAACTATCTAATGCAGAATATCTCACAGAAAGAAACAGTGCTGGTGTAGATTTCTGAAGCAGGATAGTCCTATCTAAATCTCTCCCTCAGATCAGCAGCAGCCTTTCCCTACCCTAGCTAAAGCAGAGTGACGAGCTGTGCTATGTGCCTCTAGCTTATATAGAGGCTGGGTCACATAGTGGGTCACATGCTGCACTGGCTAATCACAGCCAGCCATGCCATGCCATAGCTGTGATGGCTTCTAGGTAAAAGAAGTAAAACAAATGGTGATTGGCTGCCCTGCAGCGCACCATTACATTGCCGAACACCAGACCCGAACCCGAACATTCAGCAAAATGTCCGGGTTCGGGTCCGGGTACAAAAAAAAACAAAGTCCGTACCGAACCCGAACTTTACAGTTCAGGTTCGCTCAACCCGAAATATGACCATTTGTTTCCAACTCATGCCATCCATTGACATTTATTGAATCTCCACTCTAGCCACTTCAAATTTGAAGGGCAATATCTAAACGGTGACTGTGGCTTAATTTGTAATATTTCAGAGACATTCTATGCATCATAATGTAGGTCTGAGTCTTGGGATTCTCACAATATAAATCTCTTCGCTGTAGGATTTATAGTTTCTTTTTTAAATACGACCGATTGAAGAATGAAAAATAATCAAGAGAGGCAAAATACTCTGACCTTTGCCAGGCTGGATCAGCAAAGAAAGAGGAAGTGATGTCATAGAAAGTGTAAGCTCAAAATCATGACATGATTTCTAAACTGCCATAACTCCTTCATTTTCAAGCCCACCTACACAAATCTCATATCAAAACATTCAGCTATCCCTGCTGCCACTAAACATCTCCACGGCTAAGCCATATTCCTGATAGCTTTCACAATATGACCATTAGTTTGCAACTAATGCCATCCATTGACATTCATTGAAACTCCACTCTATCCACTTCAAATTTCAAGGGCAATATCTAAACTGCGACTGTGGCTACATTTTTAATATTTCAGACACATTCTATGCATTACAATGTAGGTCTGAGTCTTGTGATTCTCACAATGTAAAGCTCTTTTCGCTGTAGGATATATTGTTTTTTTTAAATACGACCGTTTGAAGAATGAAAAATAATCAAGAGAGGCAAAATACTCTGACCTTTGCCAGGCTGGATCAGCAAAGAAAGAGGAAGTGATGTCATAGAAAGTGTGAGCTCAAAATCATGACATGATTTCTAAACTGCCATAACTCCTTCATTTTCAAGCCCACCTACACAAATCTCATATCAAAACATTCAGCTATCCCTGCTGCCACTAAACATCTCCACGACTAAGCCATATTCCTGATAGCTTTCACAATATGACCATTAGTTTGCAACTAACGCCATCCATTGACATTCATTGAAACTCCACTCTATCCACTTCAAATTTCAAGGGCAATACCTAAACTGCGACTGTGGCTACATTTTTAATATTTCAGACACATTCTATGCATTACAATGTAGGTCTGAGTCTTGTCATTCTCACAATGTAAAGCTCTTTTCGCTGTAGGATATATTGTTTTTTTTAAATACGACCGTTTGAAGAATGAAAAATAATCAAGAGAGGCAAAATACTCTGACCTTTGCCAGGCTGGATCAGCAAAGAAAGAGGAAGTGATGTCATAGAAAGTGTGAGCTCAAAATCATGACATGATTTCTAAACTGCCATAACTCCTTTATTTTCAAGCCCACCTACACAAATCTCATATCAAAACATTCAGCTATCCCTGCTGTCACTAAACATCTCCATGGCTAAGCCATAGTCCTGATAGTTTTCACAATATGACCATTTGTTTGCAACTTATGCCATCCATTGACATTCATTGAAACTCCACTCTAGCCACTTCAAATTTGAAGGGCAATATCTAAACTGCGACTGTGGCTTAATTTTTTATATTTCAGACACATTCTATGCATCACAATGTAGGTCTGAGTCTTGTGATTCTCACAATGTAAAGCTCTTCGCTGTAGGATATATAGTTTTTTATTTAAATACGACCGTTTGAGGAATGAAAAGTAATCAGGAGAGGCAAAATACTCTGACCTGTGCCAGGCTGGGGCACAAAGAAAAAGGAAATGAAGTGATAGAAAGTGTGAGCTGAAAAATCAGGACATGATTTCTAAACTGCCACCAATCCCTCATTTTCAAGCCCACCTACACAAATTTGAATTTCAATATCTAAACTGTGACTGTGCCTTAATTTTTGATATTTCAGAGACATACTATGCATCAAAATTTAGGTCTGGGTCTTGTGATTCTCACAATATAAAGCTCTTCGCTGTACAATTTTTTTTAAATACGACCGTTTGAAGAATGAAAATTAATCAGGAGAGGCAAAATACTTTTAATGTAACTGTGAAGCACTTTGGGCAACAACATTGCAATTAAATGTGTTATATAAATAAATAAAAGTTGAAATGCATTTCTCACTCTATCAAGCTTGTCATGTGCACTTTTTAAATTTGATCAATCAATTGGTTTGTGTAATGTTTACTATCTTTACTCACTCCAAACACTCCACACAGTTACCCTGCCCACTCCATAATGTTACTCTGCCCAGTCTAGCCTTTCCACAGTTACCCCAGCCACTCCAACCACACAACAGTTACTCAAGCCACTCCACCCAGTTACTCCACCCACTCCAGTTGTAGACTACTGGTGGAGGCAAGAACACTTCACACAATTTCCCCATAAATTGTAGCTTTTCTAATATGTATAGTAATATTTTTATTCTAGCGGTGATCAGCGACTTATAGTGGGGCTGCATTATTTTGGCAGACAATCTGACACTAACTGATGCTGGAGGGGGACTGACTAACTGCCACTGACATTACCAATGACAGTAATACAGTGATCAGTGCTAATGACACTGACTGGAAAGGGGTTAACATTCAGGGGCAATCAATGGGTTAACAGTGTGCCTAACAATGTTTAGTGTGTGTACTGTGTGCTGCTTTACTAAGCAATGTGCTAGTTTTTTCTCCCAGTTTGCCAACAGGGTGCTCTCTTCCGTCATTCACTAACATATCTCATTGTCTAGGACCCGCTGATTGGCTTGTGCTGTATTGAATGATTTGCACTGGAGCAAACAATAAGTGATAGCAAGGACTTGTTTGTGGTATCAAACAGATTCTAAACATGCCAGATTATCTATTCCTGGAATATGTGTCCTTTTCCAGTTTGAATGATTGCTTGGTAGATCAAGAGTGTTGTCCCTAGGGTTGCCACCTTTTATTCAAGCCAAACCTGAACACAGGGCACATTTATATTTTTTCCTGTATTATACACTCTAGGATTATGAAAGACCTGGGACACCTTTGGCTGCCACAAAGAGAGTTGTGATGTAGCGTGCTGCCAGTAGTGTATTTAGGTTTTGTGCTGCCCTAGGACCCTAATTTAAATATGACCCACCCATTCCTGTAAAGCACACGCAGCTTGCTGTTTAAGACCCTCCCCGAAATTTTTGAGTGGGGACACTAGTTTTTAGGGGGGCAATGGATTCCCTTCATATATTTCCTCTCACCTCTCGTTTGACTATGGAGCAGGAAGTGAAGGAAAATCTCTGCAATGGGACAGGGATGGTAAAAAAATAAACTGACAGGGGCTATAACCCTTCCTTACTCCAAAATGAAAAAAAGGTTGTCTATAGTTCTACTTTAAGCATGAATTTCTGATAATTTTATAGAGAGGACTAAGAAGATATAACCATGCCAATGGTGCATCAGAAAACATATAGCAAGCACAGTGAGTAAGAATAGGGTATGAATGTAGGAGTGGTGCTACCTTAAGAGTGCCTAAATAGTGAATGGTAAAATGTGCATTCAAAATTATGCTTTTTAGTGTCTAAAAACAGTGTGTCACCCTGCAATTTGTGCAATGAATGGATGATGAAAGGATGTGCATAAAATGTGAAATAAATAAATAAGATATAAATAAGAATGTAGTACAAAGTGCTCAAGTATTAATACATGTGCTGAATGTCCATAATCAATAGGTGAATTGCTGTGCTCTCTGTGTCACAATTCAAAAGTGCTTATGCCAAGTGAACTTCTGTTCCAATGTTCCACTCTGTGACCACCTCAAACAGTGCTCTTATGTGGCCCGCAATCACGGATACTTCACCCCCTTCCTGTGGTTTAAAGCGTTCACAGTGTGTGCCACTGTGCAATAGACATGTGCAATTCGTTTAGTTTCTAATTAGTTTTTTAACGAAAATTCCGAAATTCGTTCATTTCGAATTTTCGTTTTAACGAATTTTCGTATTTCCGAATTTTCGTATTTCCGAATTTTCGTATTTCCGAATTTTTCAATTTCCGAATTTTCGTATTTCCGAATTTTTCAATTTCCGAATTTTCGTATTTCCGAATTTTTAAATTTCCGAATTTTCGTATTTCCGAATTTTTAAATTTCCGAATTTTCATATTTCCGAATTTTTAAATTTCCGAATTTTCGTATTTCCGAATATTTTTTAATTTTAAAAATCCCGAATTTTAGAAATTTCTAATTTTTTATTTTCGATTTTTTCAATTTTAGAAATTTCGAATTTTTCATTTTTTTCAATTTTCGAATTTTCGTTTTTTTTTGAATTTTTCCATTTCAAATTTTTCGAATTTTCAAATTTTTCAATTTCGTATTTCCGCATTTTTACATTTCCGAATTTTCAATTCGGAAATGTATTTTTCAAAATTTCCAATTTTTTATTTTCGAATCTTTCAATTTTCGAAATTTCTAATTTTTCATTTTTTTTTTTTTTTTTAATCAATAGTTTTTATTGAAAGTTTTTGCACAAAATGAACAAAAAAAAGGAAGGTAAGTATACATTGTCAGTATCCCGATCAAGTATGCATATGTGGCAAACAAATATTTACGTCGTCTCAGATACAAAAGAAAACAGGTATTACTTTTCAGGAGTAAGTATGCTTATTACAAACATCAGATCACCGCCTATAGTACAGGCGAGGATATTTTGGTATACTGCGCCGTATAGCCTATTCACAGATAATCCTCTGACCTAGTCCATTGTGACCAGGGTTCCCACTTGTGTTGCATCTTTTGGAGGCGGCCCTCGCTGGAGGCCAACATCAGTTCGTAGTTGTAATGTATATTGATCTGGTCTATGGTACGTTCCATGGATGGTACTTGAGTGGTTTTCCATAGTCTAGTGATTGCCAGTCTTGCTACAAGAAGAACGTTGGTCAGTACCACCCAGTATTTGGGGGGTACTACGTCAATTGTCAAATTCAACAGTGCCAGAGCAGGGTTTGGGTCTATCTGTGTCTGAGCGATATCCGTAACAATACGGAATATCTCTGTCCAGTACGGTTGTATAAGAGGACATGACCAGAGGATGTGGAGGATGTCTCCTCTACCGGAGTCGCATCTCCAGCAGTTTTCAGACGTGGAGGGGCTAAATTTCGCTACCCTCGTGGGGGTTAGATACCACCGTAGGGATATTTTTTGTGCTAGTTCCCAGAAGGCAGAGTTCTTGGTGGACTTGTATATGGAGCTTAAGGCTGTCTGCCACTGCGACTCGGAGAAGGTGCAACCCAAATCCGCGTCCCAGTGGAGATGTGGTTTTGATTTGGAAAATATGCATTTTTGTTGGGAGAGGTTGTAAAAAAAAGATATTCCCTTAGTGTGTGTTTTTTTTGCTATTAGGAACGTCCATACCCCAAGAGGTATGGTGTAACTTGTATTGTCGATATGATCAAGGCAATGTTTTACTCTAAGGTAGTTGAAGAGTTCAGTACAGCGGAGGCCAAATTTCTCTTGCAAGTGAGCAAACGGTAACAGTGACCTGTCTTGGAGGATATCTCCAAGGAGAGCTATTCCCTGAGACTTCCAGTTCGTGAGGGAGAGGTCTGTCGTGAAGTGTTGTAAAATGTCAATTGGGAGAGGTGGGGAGAAGGTATGTTCAGAAGTGTTGCCCATGGTTGTAAGTTTACGCCATGCCATGGTGGCTGTTTTCATAGTTGGTGGGAGTGAGCTGGAGATGGGGATTCCTAGTGGGATGCCCAGTACCCAACTTTTTAGGTCGTGGTGTTGGAGTAAAGCTGATTCCAGACGGCTCCAGGGGGCACCTGGAGGCGCCTGAAACCAGTCACGAAGCTGAGTCATAACTGATGCCCAATAATAGTCTTCGAAGTCTATAGATCCGGCCCCACCCGCTAGTTTATGTTTGGTCAGCATGTGCTGTGCGCAACGGGGTTTTTTCCCCTGCCACAATAGCCTGTTGAGTAGTGTTTGGAGGGATCTAAAATAAGATTTGGGAATAGGTATAGGCAGAGCCCGAAATAAGTAAAGTACCTGGGGCAGGTATATCATTTTAAAAGCTGCTAACCTTCCTGACCAGGACAGTTCGTGTTTGGCAAGGGTCTGTACGTCGATTTGGAGTTTGGCAAGGAAGGGCTTGAAGTTGGTTGTAAAGAGATTTTTCGATTTTCTTGTGAGTTTGATCCCCAGGTATGATACGTCACTGTCGGCCCATGCAAAGGGACAGTTAATTTGTAGTAGGTTTTTTGTGGTGGCATCCAAACCCAAGTCCAATACGTAAGATTTAGTGGTATTCACTTTATAGTAAGAGACTTTACTAAACCATTGCAGAGTGTTGTGGGTCTCTACTAGGGAGGACGTGGGATTGGACAACATGAGAATAACATCATCCGCAAAAAGACTTATTTTGTGGTGATGTGGGCCGATCCTGAAGCCAGTTATTTTAGGATTCAATCGTATGTGCTCTGCCAGGGGTTCGATTAGTAGGTTGAAAATCAACGGGGAAAGGGGGCACCCTTGTCTCGTACCGTTAGATATGTCAAACGGCCTGGAAAGCATGCCCTCTGAGAATACCCTGGCTGAGGGTGTGGTGTACAGAGCTAAGAGGGCATTCAGGATCTGGCCTTTAAATCCGAATTTTTCGAGGACTTGTTGAAGGTAGCCCCAGTGTATCCGGTCGAACGCCTTCTCTGCGTCCAGAGATAGGAGCAGAGAAGGCGTTCCGGTGGACTCGGCATAGTGAAGTATGTCAACAAGTCGTCTGGTGGCGTCCGAAGTTTGCCTACCCGTTGTAAATCCGGATTGGTCCCTGTGAATTAACGTGGGCATTATGTCAATCAGTCTTGTGGCTAGTGTCTTAGCATAAATCTTTAAGTCAAGGTTTAAAAGCGAGATGGGGCGGAAGTTTTGCGGGTGTATGGGGTCTTTCCCTGGTTTGGGCAAAGTGACTATTACTGTTTGTAAGGACTCTTTCGGGAATTTAGAGGAGGAGGCTGCAGTATTGAAAAGGGAAGTCAGATGGGGGGCTAGTATGTCGCCATATTTTTTGTAGTATTCCCCTGAGAGGCCATCTGGGCCCGGTGATTTCCCCTTTGGGAGTGATGCTATCGTGGCTAGTACCTCCTGGGTAGTGAAGGGATCATTTAAGCGGGACAGTTGTTCTATCGTCAGTTCAGGTAGAGCTACATGGTCAAGAAATCTTTTGATATCGTCGGAAGTAGGTTGGTGTGTGTTAGAATCGCGGTTTAAATTATAAAGGTCACTGTAGTAGTCGCTGAAAGCGTCCGCTATCTTTTGGGGGTCTCTAAGTTCTGCTTTTGTGTGAGGATGGAATAAATGGTCTATTTTACTTTTTATTCTGCGGCCTTTGATTCTCCGGGCAATAGCCTTGCCCGCTTTATTGGACGTGGAGTACGAGACGGCCTTCAGCTTTCTCTGCATGCTCTCAAAGGAGTGCAGAAGAAGAAGTCTTAGTTCCTGCCTCAGGGATAATATTTGCGCCGATTGTGATGGTAGAGTATGAGATTTGTTTCGCGTCTCTAGGTCATCTATCTGGGAGGTAAGGGAGTCTATCTGTTGCAGTCGTTTTTTCTTATACTGGGAGCTGGTCTTTATCAACACTCCCCTGATAAATGCTTTGTGTGCATTCCACACCACACCCTGATCCGACACAGAGCCGACATTGTCGTTAAAGTATTCCCGCAATTCATCTGTGATTCCTGGAGAGTAGGAGGGGTGTTGCAATAAAAAGTTGTTCGCTCTCCAGAGAGATGTTTGCGTTCGTCTCGGCAGATCTGCCAAAGAGAGCGTGATGGGGGCGTGGTCGGACCAGGATATGGTATGGATGTCCGCTGCACTAACCTCCTGCAGTAACCACTTGTCTATCAAAAATAGGTCAATGCGCGTGTACGTACCATGGAAGGGAGAGAAATAGGAGTAATCCCTCTCCGCCCCATGCACGCACCGCCATACATCAAAAAGATCATGTTTGCTCATGAAGGCCTTCAGAGGGGACTCTCTGCGTTTGGCCGCAGAGGTGGAGTCTATATGGATCTCCGGTACAATATTTAAGTCACCACAAAGTAGTAGTCGACCTTGCCTTATGGGAGAAATTATGGCCATCAATTTTCGCAAGAATCTCATCTGCTTGGCATTCGGAGCGTATACATTAACTAAGGTGAACACAACATTGTTAATGGTACAAACAAGGATTATAAAGCGACCCTCCGGGTCAATGATTGACTGTTTCAGTTGGAATGCAATCGAGTCCTTGATTGCAATCAGCACACCTCTCTTCTTGGAGGTAAACGGTGCGGAGAAAACCTGGTTAAAGTGTCTATGATTGCAGACCGGAGCCGCTGTGGATATGAAGTGAGTTTCCTGAACACACACAATATCACACTGTAGGTCCAGGGCCGTCTTCCATAAGGAGTGTCTCTTGGCCGGGTGGTTAAGCCCGTTGGCATTAATGGACAGTATGTTGAGTGGCATTATGAGGTGTGTGTGTCCAGGAGCTGGACTAGTCACTTACGGTTAGATGTGGGCTTCGGATAGCTGTATCTCGGAACTTGGCAGTGGATGACACCCAGCGAGTCCAGAGGTGGCCGGGCGCTTGTGGGAAATCGACGCTGGTAGGTTGTATCTGTAAAAAGGCAAAGTTATTCTGAGGAAACGGTGTAAGGTCTAGGTCAATCGGATTCTGGACAGTAACTGAATCAGGTGGGACGTCCACCAACAGAGTCAAACGGTGGGATAGAGGGCAGAAACACCCAGCTAAGCCACTATGAGGGGATCAAAGTCAAATCAGAGTGAAGCAGTAACACTTAAACAAAAACAGTGAGCAAAACAAATGGAGGAAAGGCTGGTAGCCGAGGGGCAATAACATGGTAGATATAGAGGCCCAATGATCTCAAAAAGCCAAACGGCTTATTAGGTAGCCTGCGTAGCAGGAGAGTGCCGTGGTTGGCGCGGTCCCCTTTGGGCCAGGGGAGCCTCCGGAGGGTGTGGCGGATCAGGAAGTATCCCCCAAGTATGGAGCAGTTGAAGCCCCTTTTCCAGGCTGTGAATCACATGAGTAGCTCCATTTTTGTTGATCAGCAGTGTGGCTGGGTATCGCCATTTGAATTGAATCTTGTGGTTATGTAACCCTTTGGTAACAGGATTGAGTTGCCTCCTCAGTTGCAGAGTGAATTTGGATAAATCAGCGTATAGGGAGACGCCTTCATATGGCCCAGGGAGCTGTGGGTTAAGTCTTGCTGTTATGAGGAGTCTTTCCTTTACGTGGAAAAAATGAACTCTCATGAGCACATCTCTGGGCACAGAGGCAGCAAGGTGCGATGGCTTTGCGATTCTGTGGATGCGGTCCACAATTAGATCTCTAGGTGCCGCATCTGGGAGGATTGCATGCATTAATTCTTTGGCGTATCTAGGTAGATCGATCGGAAGGATCGATTCAGGGATTCCTCTCAGTTTTACGTTGTTTCGTCCTGATCTGTCCTCCAAATCTGCGATTTTGCGTCTCATCCAGGACTGTTCGTCTTTCACTTCATGCATGGAGTCTATGAGGTCATTTACAGTTGAGGTGCATTCCTCCATGCTATCTTCCAGGTGGGTAACTCTATCATCCATTGCATGCATGTCAGCCGACATTTTAGTGAATAAGGAGGACAGATCAGACATTAAGGATCCCTGTAGTGAGAGCAGCATGTCTTTTAGAGTCGTGTCCATGACTGGCTGGCCTGAGGTGGGGAAAGACGCCATGGATGACTGTAAGGCCTGGTTGGATTTTAGGGGACTAAAAGCCTGGGGCTCGATTAGTGATGAGGCCGCCGGCTGGCTTTCCAGCCGCATTCGGGATTTGGCCGGGCTTCCTGTGAGGGGATTATCGCCCGCTCTGGTAGTAGGGGACAGCGGAGGGCTGTGGGTGACATTTGTCTCCGGGATCTCGTCAGGGAGATCTGTGTAGGCCGCTGGAGCCGCCGCCGCGCCGCCGCCATGTTTGGTCTGACTGACCTTGTGCTGTGGCGTGGAGAAGAACGCCGTCAGCTTCTTGGGCTGCGGATCTGTCATCCGCTTTCTGGACATTGTTCCCCGTGTCCTCTGGTCGATGCTGAGTGAGGATGGCACTCGATGGTGAAGCTGGTAGGGCCTGTGTAGCTTCTCTTTTCCCCTCGGGCTGACGAGCTCTCAGTCTAGGCAGCCATCTCCGGCGCTGGCAGACCACGCCCCCCTTCATTTTTTTTTTTAATTTTCTAATTTTTCATTTTAGAAATTTGAAAAATCGAATTTTTTAATTTTCGAATTTCGAAATTTTAAATTTTCGAAATTTTAAATTTTCGAATTTCGAAATTTTAAATTTTCGAAATTTTAAATTTTCGAATTTCGAAATTTTAAATTTTCGAAATTTTAAATTTTCGAATTTTGAAATTTTATTTTCGGACTTTTCGGACTTCCGAAAATTTAGAATTTCCGATTTTTCGGATTTCCGAATTTTCGTATTTCCGAATTTTCGTATTTCCGGGTGTGGCCAAACTGCTCTTGCTGACATTATGCCCCCCAGTGATGCCAAACATGCCTTCAGATCCCAAATGGCAACAGATTTGTGTGTGACTATCTCAGTTACTTGGGGAGCCACAGCCCAGTCTAAATAATGTGTCCGGGTTTCAGACAGACTGAAACCCGGACACAAGATTCCAAACCCAAACTGTCCAGGTGAATTATGGACAGGTGGCAACCCTAGTTGTCCCAGTCACTGAGAGGTTAAATGCTTAAACAGGACCTAGGCATGTTTTGAGCCCTATTTCTAATGTGAGAATTAGTGCTTGCCACGATAACTTGTTCCAGGCACTAGTTGCTTCATTGCTTTGAAACTTTCCCTTCAGACCTGATCGCCTTGTCGAATCCTGCAACCAGCTCCAGGTTCGTCCCAGGTCTCTAGCCCTGCAACAACCAAGACCCAGCAGAACAGCAATGATGTCCATAGGTGCGTCAGAAGCAAGCAGCCCCCTGAGGCTCTCAGAACATTCTCTGCTGGAAAAAAAGAACAGTCTCCTCAAGGTTCCAGGATATTTACCACCTACCAGACCACCTCCCAGACCACCTTCTGGGAGCATCTCCCCAGGAATTGACCACGGCCCTAGCGCTCATTCAACCAATGTTCTGTGAGTACATGGCATCAAGGCTCCATCCCCAGCCCTGGACTAACAGGGGAATGCTCCATGTTGTTAGGTGTTCTCTGCGGTATTTAGAGCCCCCCCAGGAAATCTATACCACACTATAAAGAATTTGAGAGATAGTGGTGTCATAATTGACCAAATATATATGTATGCCCATATTTTGGTCAATGTCCCTGCTGTCCTCACCCCTTTGGTTACGTGACTGGGAATTTCCATTAATGTCAGCGGTTCCTAAGAAAACAGCAGATGCAAGCACCCACTGCTTCCTTAAAAATCAGTGAGGCTGTAATATATGAAATCAATTAAAATAAATTATTTTCAGCTTCCGATGAACAAGGGGGCCACATGGGCAAAAACAGACAAAGTTTGAACTGAACCGTGAGCTCATCCCTAGGGATGGAACATACACTATATTACCAAAAGTATTGGGACACCTGCCTTTACACACACATGAATTTTAATGGCATCCCAGTCTTAGTCTGTAGGGTTCACTATTGAGTTGTCCCACCCTTTGCAGCTATAACAGCTTTAGCTCTTTGGTGAAGGCTGTCCACAAGGTTTAAGACTGTGTCTATGGGAATGTTTGACCATTTTTCCAGAAGCACGACAAGGCCTGGTTTGCATTATCCACTCTAATTCATCCCAAAAGTGTTCTTGAGGTCAGGACTCTGTGCAGGCCAGTCAAGTTTCTCCACCCCAAACTTGCTCATCCATGTCTTTATGGACCTAACTTTGTGCACTGGTCCAAATCATTTGGTGGAGGGGGATTATGGTGTTTTTTTTTCAGGGCTTGGGTTTGGCCCCTTTGTTCCAGTGAAGGTGTCAGCATACCAAGACATTTTGGACAATTTAAAGCTCCAACATTATGGGAACAGTTTGGGGATGGCCCCTTCCTGTTCCAACATGACTTCACACCACTACAGTGGGGTAGAGGAGCTTGACTGACCTGCACAGAGTCCTGACCCCAACCCGATAGAACACCTTTGGGGTGAATTAGAGTGGAGACTGCAAGCCAGGCCTTCTCATTCACATCAGTGCCCAACCCCACAAATGATCAAACATTTCCATAGACACACTCCTAAACCTTGTGGACATCCTTCCCAGAAGAATTGAAGCTGTTATAGCTGCAAAGGGTGGGCCAAATCAATATTGAACCCTACGGACTAAGACTGGGATGTCATTAAAGTTCATTTGTGTGTGTAAAGGCAGGCTTCCCAATATTTTTGACAATATCATGTATACTTAATCCAAACTGGAACAAAGTAACTTTATAAAAGGCATTCCTAAATGTAAGTTTTAAAGATTAAAAAGCAGAGAACAAAGTAAATTCCCAAATCAGTTGCTAAAATTGCTTATATGAAAAAGGATTTAGTGCGGTTCACACCAGGCAATGTCAGACATCACATGTGATTCGCACCGCACTGTTGTGCAGAACACATGCGATTTCTGTGCAATGCAAATTCAGCCATACAGATTTTATGGCTGAATTTGCATCTCATTTGGACAAAAATCGTGCAGGACCCTTTTTTACACCAGTAATTGGATCACATGGGTGTTCAGGAGTGTCATTCATTTTTTATTGACACCCACAGCGGTTCACTTAGGGCAGTGTGAACTTCCTGCAAGTTGTATGCTATGCGGAAACCGGCACTGGAATCACTCTGTTTCCCGTATAGCACTGGTGTGAACTGGCACTTAGCCTAGGTTCACATTGGAGCGATTTGTCATGCGATTTGAAAGATCAAATCGCATGACCAGTCGCAGCCTATTGGCGGCAATGGCACTGTTCCAATCGGTGCGACACCGATTTTGCGGCGCCGCACCAATTTGTAAAAGTAGTTCCTGAACTACTTTTGCCGATTTCAGGTGCGATTTCTATAGACATTTCTATAGACATGCTATAGACAAATGTCTATCAAGTAGCACCTGAAATCGTGCTCAGCTTGCTACTTTGAAATCGCGCTACTTCAAGTAAAGTAGCACGATTTCAAAGTAGCATCAGTGTGAACCAGGGCTCAATGATGCTAAAATGTGTCAGTTGGTGTAAATTCTTTGAATGCTTACAAAGAAAAACTTTGCAAAGAAACATCCAGCTCAAAGCCTTTTCTAAATGAATGGGATGCTGTAATTCCAAAACCTGCCACGTGGTGTCACTGCTGTAACTGAGTTGTTCCTGACCTTCTGCTTAGGTGGAAGGAATACAGCAAGTTCTAAAAAAAGGCAGAATGTTATTAGCATTGGGAAATGGGGATAAGCATAGTGACAATTACTACACAATATCATGCCATGCGTCTGTTTGTACAACCGTTATGATTTAAAATGTATATGTTTGAACATGTAATATTGGCACAGTGCTCTTGTGCTGCAATACTTTTTCTTCCTGATGTCACAACTCAAGTCTCAAATCCTATTTTACCCAAGAGCTGTTCACAGAAAAAAAAAATTATGTTTCCGCCCGGTCTCGAACCGGGGACCTTTCGCGTGTTAGGCGAACGTGATAACCACTACACTACGGAAACTCCCAGTAAGTGTGCAGAATGAAAGGAGTGAAGAATGTCTGTTGAAGGTGTGAGTGGCAGCAATTACGTTAGTGAATGAAAACATAATGTTGTAGCTAAACATTGGTGTCCTTTTATGAAAGTGAGGTCAGCAGCGATCCCGAGTATCACAGCTGATCTCAGGTCATACACAGTTTATGAAACTGAGGTAATCAGCTGAGAACATGTTCTCCACTGATTACCTCAGCACAGTGAGAATATGTAACTGACTGTCACAGAAACGGCCACTTTATGAAGGTGCGATCTCGGCACCTCACTGGCGATCTGTGACAGAATTCTCACTTTCTGATTCACTATCTCAGAGGTGGAGAATCCTTTAGAGAAGCCGAAGCTGGCTGAGTATTGTGGAGGAAGGAGGAAGTCTTTTGACATACAGTCAGAACACATCTTCCCCACCATTACACACCCCAAAATGAGAAGGTTAGGAATTTATAGTGTATGTATATGTGTATATATATATATATATACTGTATATATATATATATAGCTAGATATATATATAGCATATATATGTGTGTGTGTGTTTATTTATATGTATATACAGATTTTTTTGTTACTAATGAATTAGAAACTATATAAAAATGACTTTAATAATAGCATTTTAATGCAGATTATATATATATATATATATATATATATATATATTTGGGTTGGGTCGATATGAGTTCATCAACCTGTCAGGTCTAGTGAGTCATCGTTTTATGGCATTTATGACCTTTAATATTATGTCCCGATTATTGCTCCTTGTGACAGATGGGGGTTTCTCTCTTTTTTTCTCTTTGGTTTGATACTTACCTTAAGAGAAAGGGAGAGAACATATAGGGGTCGCTCTTTTTGTGAGACTTTTTTATGAATAATTTTAATTCCTAATATCATAGGGTGGGATTTTTTATACTATAAGGTGAGATTGCTATACCATATTTATCCACTAGATGGCGCTACTAAATGGGATATCCCTATTGGGTCAATATGGGGATGTTCCATAATTCTAGTGTTGAATGAAATGTGTTTTCAATTTATTTATGTGTACCTTAATCGGATATACATGAGTATACAATTCTCTATGTATTAAATTTTTTGTTTTGAACATTGTGATTGTAGCCCAGCAATGGGCGAAATGTCTTTTTGGTGGAGCGTGGGATCGTCGGGGTGACGGGGGAGGAGTTGTGTTCCGGCTGGCTAAGGAGCCAATGAAAGTGAGGGAGATGTGAGCCCTGACGCGGAATATGATAGGTTGCGTGATTGGCTCTTTTTCCCTCATTTGGTCCTTCCCCGCTCTCCTACGATACGCCCCATATCGAATGATGTAGATCTGGATAGGTTTCCATAGGTCTGAACCATGCGAAAGCTAGGCTTGGTTGCCTCCGCATGGTTATAAAAAGGTGACGGCTCAGTGCGTTGCCTGTGCCCTTTGAAAACGACTAATACGTCGAAACATGTCAGGGCGGAGCCACGCACTGACGTCATCGCGCTAAATCGTGACCCCGGAAGCACGGGCGCACGCTTGTTCTTATTGTGCTATTTATTATTTTTCTTATGTGGATTTTTATTATACCTTGTAGTGATCTGTATGACACTAATATTAATAAACCCCTACTTGATGGTACTTCACTATTTGAGCCCTTATTCTTCCTGGGTGACCCTGTGGGATATTGGAGTTTGGAGTGGTGAGAGTGCCTGGAGTGGAGAGGGGACTTCCAGATAGACTGGACGAGAGGCAGTGGAGGCAGCAAAGGATTTGACCGCTCACCTTGATGGAGTGGATCGATATGCTGGCTTAAAGAAACCTTCTGGTAAGAGTTTAACCACTTGCTTACTGGGCACATAAACCCCCTTCATTCCCAGGCGAAATCTCAGCGTCTGGCACTGCGTCGCTTTAACTGACAATTGCGCGGTCGTGCGACGTGGCTCCCAAACAAAATTGGCGTCCTTTTTTCCCCACAAATAGAGCTTTCTTTTATTGGTATTTGATCACCTCTGCGGTTTTTATTTTTTGCGCTATAAACAAAAAAAGAGCGACAATTTAAAAAAAATATATTTTTTTTTTACTTGTTGCTATAATAAATATCCCAATTTTTTTTTTAAAAAACTATTTTTTTTCTCAGTTAAGGCCGATACGTATTTTTCGACGTATTTTTGTAAAAAAAAAAAAAAAATCGCAATAAGCGACTGGTTTGCGCAAAAGTTATAGCGCCTACAAAATGGGGAACAGAATTATGATTTTTTTTTATTATTTTTTTTATTACTAGTAATGGCGGCGATCTGCGATTTTTATTGGGACTGGGATATTGCGGCGGACGTATCGGACACTTTTGAATCAAATTTGGCGCCATTCACATTTATACAGCGATCAGTGCTATAAAAATGCACAAATTACTGTATAAATGTGACTGGCAGTGAAGGGGTTAACACTAGGGGGTGAGGAAGGGGTTAACTGTGTAGCCTGGGTGTGTTATAACTGTGTGGGGGGAGGGGGGTGACTGGGGGAGGGGACCGATGCTGTGTCTCTATGTACAAGAGACACAGATCGGTCTCCTCTCTCCCTGACAGGACGTGGAGCTCTGTGTTTACACACAGAGCTCCACGTCCCTGCTGTCATCTGCCGTGTCACCGACGATCGCGTGTACCCGGCGGACATCGCGGCCGCCAGGTACACGCATCGGGTCTTCGGCGATGCGCCGGGACATAAAAGGCCGTGTTTAAACGGCCACTTGGCACTTGAGAGCCGCGCTGCGGACGTATTTTGTCTATAGCGCGGATCTCAAGTGGTTAAACTTACTCCTCTCCCGGGTGTGCTGCAAGATTCCTCTTCCTGTGTACTCAAGCTGGTGGTGGAATTTCTCCTATCCTCGTTTCCTCAACGTTTTTCCCTCCTGGAGTTTGTTCTATGAACTTGGACAATTTTTTTTTTTCACCTATCATTACTATTATTATTAATATTAATATAGTATTTTTTTGATTGATGGATTATTGAGTGTGTGCATTATACCCGTATATTCCTGAGGACATTACAGGGAAGTGTCCACATTTATTGCATTTGGCTAACTTTCCGATCTGCAAACCTTGGTTTGATCGATACATACATATATTTATATATTGATTTTATTAATATTCAATATTTTTTCTTTTTGATATATAATTTATTTATTTATTTTTTCTATATTTTTATTAATATTGATCATGAGCAATTGCACATTTCATTTGGTTGTGCCACTAGCGCAACCCTTTCTCTTTTTTGTTTCTGTTTGTTTCACATGTATCACGTGTTTTTTGGCGTTGCAACTGGAGTTATTTAATTAACATAGTGTTTTCATTATTTATTTTTCATATTTATCTTTGTCTTAGCGCAAATATTCTTTTTGTTTTTTGATATGTCCATGATCACCTGCGCACATCTGTACATGTGTGTAGCAAAAAATGGAAAGAACGAAAAACTGGACAGCCGCACTCCAAAATCACTTAAAAAAGGGATGTCTTTTATTTCAACTGTACATACAGTCACTGCAAACCAACAACATTCAGTATGGCCGACGCGTTTCGCACTGGCAGTCAGTGCTTAGTCATATGTGTGTACATATGTCCGTGATCACACAAACCAATTACTATACACTTAACAGGGTTTTGTGTTACCAAAGACATGTAGCAGAATACATTTTGGCTTAAATTTGACAAAATTCGATTTTATTGGATTTCTTTTAAAATAGAATCTTGAAAATATCATTTTTTTCTCAAAATTTCCGCTCTTTTTTTCGCTCATATCGCAAAAAATAAAAAACTGAGTCGTGAATAAATACCACCAAAAGAAAGCTACAAAATGGTAAAAATTTAATTTGGGTACAGTGTTGCATGACCACCCAATTATCATAGAAATTGCGAGAGCGCTGAAAGCTGACAATTGGCCTGGGAAGGAAAGGGGTGAAAGTGCCCTGTATTGAAGTGGTTAACTGGAAATTGCGCAGTCATGCAACACTGTACACAAATGATTTTTTTTTCACACAAATAGAGCTTTATTTTGGTGGTATTTGATCACCACTGTGTTTTTTATTTTTTGTAATATAAACATCAACAAAGAAGACTGAAAATTTGGGGGGTAAAAACAATATTTTCTAATTTCTGTTATAAAACATATCCAATAAAATCAAATTTCTTCATAAATTTAGGCCAAAATGTATTCTTCTACATGTCTTTGGTAAAAAAAATGGTTTATGTGAAAGGAACTCTTTATGGAAGGATCGGGGGGTCTAAAAGAACCCAAATTCTTCCTTTGCCGCAACACATGAAAATCACACTGGAATGCATTATAAACACTTCAAAAACACGCAATGCAGAAATTGAGGTGTGAACCGGCCATCGCACATAAGGCAATTTCCACCCACATTTGTGGCAAGTTAGAAAATGAAAATGTGCAATAACTAGTTTGTCTGATTTATTAGGCTTTGCAACTGTGTGTAAATATCGCACTGAGGGTGAATTTGTTTATTAAATGTTATAGGAACCATTTATTTTATCCTTGGTGGGAGAGAGGGACCGTTTAAAAAATAGTTCAACATTTCAGACGCACACATTTTTCCAGTTCCTATACACAGATAGAATTTTACAAATATAACAAGTAATGTATATAAAACCTATCATTGTAGAACATGTAAGATAAAAAAGAAGACAAAACCTATTATTGCACATATAAGATAAAAACATCTATCATTGTAGAACATGTAAGATAAAAATTATAACAACCAAAACCTATGAAGTATTTAAGTAAAAAAAAAGTCACCTAGCAGAGGATGGTTTCGATCCATCGACCTCTGGGTTATGGGCCCAGCACGCTTCCGCTGCGCCACTCTGCTATACATGCAGAGCTTTGTCCTATGTTTCCTATATACAAATCTTCTAGCAAGTTTCAATGTAAATGTTCTGCTGGTGAAAAGAATAGTCTGATTCATATGCAGCACTTGGGAAGCATGCAGGTCTCTGTGGCGCAATCGGTTAGCGCGTTCGGCTGTTAACCGAAAGGTTGGTGGTTCAAGCCCACCCAGGGACGCTGGATTTTTTTTCATACACAAAATTGATGATTAGTAGCTATTTAAAACCTGACAACACCTTGTAGAGCTTTTATGGCATTTTTGCTTGTTCATCTAAAGTACATCTATGTCAAATATCATTTCTAGAGAGTCTTCTGAAAAAAAGCAGCCATTGCAAAGCTTTTATATTGTTCAAGGTGATAAAGAACATACATAAATATACATACAGAGTTGCTAATATAACTTTCTATCATTTCAAATGCCAAAAAATTGTTACATTTACAGTTCAATGGGCAAAGCCAAATCTCAATTTATTATAAATAAATTAAAGAAAAAAGTCCATTGCAGATCGCTCTTCAGGCTGTATTAATATTTAGTGTTTTGTTATTGTGTGAAAAATTACACAAAGTTTTTGCACCACAGGGCTGCCCTAAGTATGACAAATGCGGCAGCTCATAAGCTTTGTGTGTTTTTTTAATCATGCATTTTGCAACTTTTAACATGTTTTTTCTTTGCGCAACAAAACGCACATCTTTGTTATCGCAGACAAACATTTTTCATTCCCTTCTTAACCACTTAAGGACCGGAAGATTTTCCCTTAATGACCAGGTAATTTTTTGCGATACGGCACTGCATCGCTGTAACTGACAATTGCGCGGTTGTGCAGAGTTGTACCCAAACAAAATTAATGTCCTTTTTTCCCCACAAATGGGGAAATTTGGTGGTATTTGATCACCTCTGTAGTTTTTATTTTTTGCACTATAAACAATAAAAACAACATTTTTGAAAAAAACACAATATTTTTGACTTTTTGTTATAATAAATATCCCCCAAAAAATACAAAATAATTTCAGTTTTGGCCGATACGTATTCTTCTACCCATTTTTGGTAAAAAAAAAATCGCAATAAGTGTATATTGATTGGTTTTCGCAAAAGTTATAGGGGCAGATCCACGTACAGAGGCGCATTTATCCGCCGGGCGTAGCGTATCTAAGATACACTACGCCGCCGTAACTTACTTTTTTTTTCAAATCCACAAAGAATCTGCGCCGTAAGTTACAGCGGCGTAGTGTATCTTTGGCGGTGTAATGGCGTGGCATTCAAATCTCTGTGATGGGGGCGTGTTTTATGTAAATACGTTGTAACCCGACGTAAACGACGCTTTTTTTTAACTGCGCATGCGCCGTCCGTGGGGGTATCCCAGTGCGCATGCTCGAAATTAACCTGGAACAAGCCAATGCTCACGACGGTGACGTCATTCTACGCAAATCCCTATTCGCGAACGACTTACGCAAATGACGTAAAAAATTCAAAATGCGAGGCGGGAATGACGGCCATACTTAACATTGACTACGCATCATAACAGTAGCTTTAACTATACGCCGGAAAAAGGCGAACGCAAACGACGTAAAAAAAATGCGCTGGCCGGACGTACGTTCGTGGATCGCCGTAACTAGCTAATTACGGCGGAATTCGACGGAAACACCACCTAGCGGCCGCCGAAAAATTGCAGCTTAGATCTGACGGCGTACGTCTTACGATCCTAAGACGTACGCCTGTCGGATCGAGCCGAGATTCCGTCGTATCTTGTTTTGAAAATACAAAACAAATATACGACACGCAAAATTTGAAATTACACGGCGTATCAAGAGATACGCCGGCGTAATACTTTTGTGGATCTGCCCCACAGTGTCTACAAAATAGGGGAAAGATTTATGCCATTTTTATTATTATTTTTTTTACTAGTAATGGCGGTAATCAGCAAATTTTTAGCAGGACTGTGACATTGCTGATCGGACACTTTTGACACTTTTTTGGGACCCGTGACATTTATACAATGATCAGTGCTATAATACACTCATTACTGTAAAAATATATTTTTTACTTTCTGCTATAAAACATATTCAATAAAAAAATGTCTTCATCAATTTAGGCCAATATATATTTTGCTACATATTTTTGCAAAAAAATCCCAATAAGCGTATACTGATTGGTTGGCGGCGATCAGTGATTTTTTTAGCGGGACTGCAACATTTCTGGAGGACAAATCGGACACTGAGTGACACTTTTTGAGGACCAGTGACACTATAACAGTGATCAGTGCTAAAAAATGCACTGTACTAATGACACTGTTGGGGAAGGAGTTGACATTAGTGGTGATCAAGGGGTTAAGTGTTCCCTGAAAGGTGTTTCTAACTGTGGGGGGAGTGTTCTGACTGGAGGAGGAGAGAGATCGCTGTTCCTGATCACTAGGAACAGACGATCACTCTGTACTCTGTACCTTTTAGAACGGTTTGTTTACACTGACAGATCCCCATTCTGGCTCTCTGTAGAGCGATCATGGGTGGCCGGCAGGAGGGGTGTTGAAAATGACCGATTCGGCAGCCAGTATAATCGATTAGGCATGACGTCATTGTGGCTCCTCCCCCTGCACAGCTGTGTCTTTGCACCAATCAGCTGGCTTATCCTGGCACCGTTCCCCTGTCAATGGATGATGTAGTTTCAGCATGCTGCCCCCACCCAGGCTCTCCCCTTCCTCATGATTTGTACTTGTGGACAGTGACCCCTCTCATCTCCCTGATTGGTGGGTGCAGAGCCCCATGGAGCCGTGAGACAGATCACTGTACCTGTCATCACATCCGTGGGAGTGGCGGAACAATCAGATCTCTGGAGATCCTGCACTGTGGGGGGGCCCATGCAGTGACAGTTTGCGAAAACAGACTGATTTCTCCCATCCGTAGGTCAGGAGAATCAGTCTGTACATTTGGCTCCATGTACACAGGATGGCCCGGATTCAGATAGGAGATACGACGGCGTATCTCCTGATACGCCGTCGTATCTCTGAGTGCGGGCCGTCGTATCTATGTGCCTGATTCAGAGAATCAGTTACGCATAGATTTCCCTAAGATCCGACTGGTGTAAGTGTCTTAGTCCGCATATTTACACTGGCCGCTAGGTGGCGCTTCCGTATAGTTACGCGAGGAATATGCTCATTAGGTATTTACGCTGATTCAGAAACGTACGTCCCGCCTGCGCATTTTTTACGTTGTTTACATTAGGCTTTTTCCGGCGTAAAGTTACCCCTGCTATATGAGGCGTCGTTCCCACGCCGAGTTTTGAAAATTTTACGTTGTTTGCGTAAGTCGTTCGCGAATAGGGCTTTGCGTAAGTTACGTTCACGTCGATACCAATGAGGCTTTGCGGCGTAATTTCGAGCATGCGCACTGGGATTTTTTCACGAACGCCGCATGCGCCGTTCACAAAAAACGTCAAATACGCAGGGTCAAGTGAAATTTAAATAAAACACGCCCACAACATCCCCATTTGAATTAGGCGGGCTAACGCCGCCACACATACGTTACGCCGCCGTAACTAAGGGCGCAAGTTCTTTCTGCATACGGAACTTGCGCCCAAATTTACGGCGGCGTAACGTATCTGAGATACGTTACGCCCGCAGAAAGATGCGCTCATCTTTCTGAATCCGGGCCGATGTTTTTACAACTGCTCCTAAATTATTAAACTTGACAAATAGTTGCCCATGTTTAAAACTTCAGTTTTGTCGCATTTACAAAAAATGTAATGGACAAAAACAAAAAATTTCTATAAACGCAAGCGCGGCTAAACGCCATTACCGCGTTTAGCCACATTTGGCGTCTGAAACGTGGAAATCTCCGGCATCTGAACTCATTGTTTTGCTTTCAAAGGATCGCTGTTAAAAGCAACTGCCTAAAAATGGCAATAAACGAGACTGTGTACATAGTCACATAAGATAACATTGAATGTGTTCAGGGGCAGTTTAAAAAAGCATCCAACTGCTTCTGAACGTCTGTTTAACCCCTTCCCGACCGCCGCATGTACATATACGTCGGCAGAATGGCACGTACAGGCACATTGGCGTACTTGTACGTCCCTGCCTAGACGTGGGTGGGGGGTCCGATCGGGACACCCCCCGCGACTTGCGACGGTCGGGTCCCCTCGGGGAGCGATCCGGGACGACGGCGCGGCTATTTGTTTATAGCCGCTCCGTCGCGATCGCTCCCCGGAGCTGAAGAACGGGGAGAGCCGTATGTAAACACGGCTTCCCCGTGCTTCACTATGGCGCTGCATCGATCGAGTGATCCCCTTTATAGGGGAGACTCGATCGATGACGTCATTCCTACAGCCACACCCCCCTACAGTTGTAAACACACACTAAGGGAACACTAAATGTTACAGCGCCCCCTGTGGTTAACTCCCAAACTGCAACTGTCATTTTCACAGTAAACAATGCAATTTAAATGCATTTTTTGCTGTGAAAATGACAATGGTCCCAAAAATGTGTCAAAATTGTCCGAAGTGCCCGCCATAATGTCGCAGTCACGAAAAAAATCGCTGATCGCCGCCATTAGTAGTAAAAAAAAAAAAATTAATAAAAATGCAATAAAACTATCCCCTATTTTGTAAACGCTATAAATTTTGCGCAAACCAATCGATAAACGCTTTTTGCGATTTTTTTTACCAAAAATAGGTAGAAGAATACATATCAGCCTAAACTGAGGGGAAAAAAATTTATATATGTTTTTGGGGGATATTTATTATAGCAAAAAGTAAAAAATATTGCATTTTTTTCAAAATTGACGCTCTATTTTTGTTTATAGCGCACAAAATAAAAACCGCAGAGGTGATCAAATACCACCAAAAGAAAGCTCTATTTGTGGGGAAAAAAGGACGCCAATTTTGTTTGGGAGCCACGTCGCACGACCGCGCAATTGTCTGTTAAAGCGACGCAGTCCCGAACTGTAAAAACACCTTGGGTCTTTAGGCAGCATTATGGTCCGGTCCTTAAGTGGTTAACAGCAGCAGTGTACATAGGGCCCTAGGCCGGTGGCTGCAGCTGACTGGAGTGTCCTCTCTGACACTCGCCTCACACAACCCTGCAAAGTTCACTCCCCCCTGCCGGATGAATGGAACAATGCATTGCATACAGCTGCCCCTCCTCTCTCCCTGCCCGGCCCGCCCACCCCGATATCACAATGTACAGCTGTGAAAGAGAGGGGGGTTGGGCACGGGAGATATGAAGAACAGTCAGCAGCTACACATTCCAAGCTGTGTGAACTTTCAGCCTTGTCCCTGAATGAGTGAGCACTGCATTTACCATTCACATCTGAATGTTTTGTAAACACACGCAAAATCACACATTTAAAAAAAAAAAGCATGCAGCACTTGTAGTGCCATTCATTGTTAACCACTTAAGCCCCGGACCATTTTGCTGGTCAAAGACCGGGCCACTTTTTGCGATTCGGCACTGCGTCGCTTTAACTGACAATTGCGCGGTCGTGCGACGTGCCTCCCAAACAAAATTGATGAACAAATGAGCCAAACTGCACAAGGTCAAAAAACCACACAAGCTACTTTGGCGCGTTTGTCATGCGTAGGACAGCCCATTGAAGCTGTGTGTAGTGCAAAAATTCACACATATCATTTTTTTTCATGCTACTTGCATTGTGGCTTATTGTGTGCATTTTTCGCTACATGCAGAGGGCAGCCTATTTACTTCGATGGGCTGTCTTAACCGCTTGCCGTCCAGCCGCCGTATAACAGTTATACGGCGGCAGGTCGGCTCTGCTGGGCGAGATCACGTAGATCTACGTCATCTCGCCGAGCAGCCAATAGCAGCCCCCCTGCTCACCCCTGACGCCGGCGCTTGGGCGCGATCACCGCCGGGCACCCGCGATCGCTCATTACAGAGCGAGAACCGGGAGGTGAACAGCGATCAGTCATTTCCCCATGTCAGTCCACCCCCCCCTTCAGTTAAAACACACCCAGGGAACATACTTAACCCCTTCCTCGCCCCCTAGTGTTAACCCCTTCCCTGCCAGTGGCTTTTTTATAGTAATCAGTGCATTTTTATAGCACTGATCGCTATAAAAAAGCCAATGGTCCCAAAAATGTGTCAAATGTGTCAAAAGTGTCCGAAGTGTCCTCCATAATGTCGTAGTACCAATAAAAAAATATTAATAAAAATGCCATAAAACTATCCCCTATTTTGTAAACGCTATAACTTTTGCGCAAACCAATTAATAAATGCTTATTGCGATTTTTTTAACGAAAACTATGTAGAAGAATACGTATTGGCCTAAACTGAGGAAAAACATTTTTTTTATATATATTTTTGGGGGATATTTATTATAGCAAAAAGTAAAAAATATAAAAAAAAATATAAATTGTCGCTCTATTTTTGTTTATAGCGCAAAAACTAAAAACTGCAAAGGTGATCAAATACCACCAAAAGAAAGCTCTATTTGTGGGAAAGAAAGGACGCCAATTTTGTTTGGGAGCCACGTCGCACGACCGAGCAATTGTCAGTTAAAGCGACGCAGTGCCGAATTGCAAAAAGTGGCCTGGTCTTTGACCAGCAATATGGTCCGGGGCTTAAGTGGTTAATCCTGACAAACGTGCTCAAGCTATCTTGTGCAGTTTCTTGAAATTGTGCAGTTTGGTGTGTTTGTTGATTGTTTTTCGGCTTGCTGCATTTGGGATGCCACCAACAATGAATGGTGCTAAAAGTGTTACATGCATTTTGATGTGCGTTTTGTAAATATGTGCAAATAATTCAAAGCTTTCATACAGGTAGCATGAAAATATGTAATATACTTAAACATAAATATATATAATTGCTAATAATTGCTATAACTTTGTATCAATTCAAATGCCAAACAAAATGAATGGTAGTTATTTTGTTAAATAAAAAGTGTGCTAGAAATAGCTACATTTACAGCTCAAGGGAAAAAGCCATTTCCCCATTTATCGTTCCATATACATGTTTGTTATTAATATGTTTATAAAAAAGTCTCTTTCCCTGACCGGGAATCGAACCCGGGCCGCGGCGGTGAGAGCGCCGAATCCTAACCACTAGACCACCAGGGAAGATGTTAAGCAACTATATGTGTGTTGTATGTCAATCAATTAGGAACGCCCAGTCCCGCAGAAGACATACCCAGAAGTGGCGGTGAAAATACGGTATGTACGAAAAAAAACAGCCGATTGTCATTCAGCTGAATGTAATGTTAAAAATTTATTTTTTGGGTGAACCTCCGCTTTAAAGTGCATATAGTGTCAAAATATATATAAATCAAATGTCCATGATTAAATCACAAGATACACTTATTTTTCTAGGATTTCTTTTCAGAACTTAGTAGAAAATAAGTTGGAGGGGTGGAAGGGTAAATAGGTACCAGGTGCATAATCACAAATAGGAAACACTCCTGCTTCCAGCAAACAGTTCTCATCGCCACTCTAGCCAGAGTGGGTATTGCTCACCCGGATAGGTCCCTCTCACTGGCCCAACATAGGGTGACCAGACATCCCGGTTTCAGGGGACAGTCCCTGGATTGAGGACACTGCCCCCTGACCAAGTCTGTCCCCAGTTTTGATTTCAACAGGGGCTGGGGCAATTTCAAAGACAGTCAGTACAGAAAAATAATAAAAAAAAATACACACCCGCCGCTCCTACTAGCATAGGGGGGTTTATTTTTTCCATTAACTATGCCCTTTTCAGATGATCATGTGCTGGTCGGAGCGAGGGAATATTTATTCAGTTTCGGGCCCATGCCCATTCAGCTCCGCTCACATGTTCTTCTGCCTTGGCTCAAATCCCGACCAGCCACCTGCCTGCTTATCTGCTAGCCTTCCCAGGCGGAGTGATTTTGCTCCGATTCCCACCCAGTAGTAGCCAGGGCCCGGAGAGTAATACCGCGTACACACAACCGTTTTTCGGGTTCTAAAAATTACGTTTTTTTTTATGTCATTGTGTGTGGGCTCCAGAGCATTTTTCATGATCTAAAAAATGGCCACAGGACAGACAGCACAGGATCACCTTGAAAGTGCAGACACAGTCTGACTACTGGGCCAACTAAGCAAAACCGCAACCCCGAAACCAACGTAATCCCAAAGCCAGGATTCAGGAGCACGCACCCCAGGCCAGGCGGGTCACGAGGCCTAACCACGACCTCGCCCAATGGCGTCTGTCCCTTAAGTACCCCTCCCCAGCATGCACAGCAGGATGATCACTCCCCTGATTCACTGCCGAAGGGGGACACCCAATACGCCCTGACTCTGCTGCTGCCACCCTTGGCCTGGGACGGCAATAACACCCCCAGGCGAACAATGGTGGTCACTCCCAGCACAGCCATGGCCGGAACAGAACATCTGTCTGAGCCAAAAAATAACTCAGACCCCCTCCAAATTTACAGCAGCACCTGTTCAACAGGAGCAGGCCGCTACAGTGTATATACAGTTACATAGTTAGTCAGGTTGAAAAAAGTCCATCCAGTTCAACCACAAAAAAAATAAACAAACAAAATAAAAAACACAGTACAATCCCATACACCCAACTCCATACCCACAGTTGATCCAGAGGAAGGCAAAAAACCCAAGCAGAGCATGATCCAATTTGCTACAGCAGGGGAAAAAATTCCTTCCTGATCCCCCGAGAGGCAATCGGATTTACCCTACAAATCTTATTACTCAGTTATATTATGTACATTTAGGAAAGTATCCAGGCCTTTCTTAAAGCAATGTACTGAGCTGGCCAGAACCACCTCTGGAGGGAGTCTGTTCCACATTTTCACAGCTCTTACTGTGAAAAAACCTTTCCGTATTTGGAGGTGAAATCTCTTTTCCTCTAGACGTAAAGAGTGCCCCCTTGTCCTCAGTGTTGACTGTAAAGTGAATAACTCAACACCAAGTCCACTGTATGGACCTCTTATATATTTGTACATGTGGATCATATCCCCCCTAATTCTCCTCTTCTCAAGAGTGAATAGATTTAGTTCTTCTAATCTTTCCTCATAGCTGAGCTCCTCCATGCCTCTTATCAGTTTGGTTGCCCTTCTCTGCACTTTCTCCAGTTCGCCGATATCCTTTTTGAGAACTGGTGCCCAAAACTGAACTGCATATTCCAGATGAGGTCTTACTAATGATTTGTACAGGGGCAAAATTATATCTCTGTCTCTGGAGTCCATACCTCTCTTAATACAAGAAAGGACTTTGCTCGCTTTGGAAACCGCAGCTTGGCATTGCATGTTATTATTGAGCTTATGAGTAATAAAAAAGGTCTTCTAATGATCCAACACTGCGCCTCCAATAAAGTGCAACGTGCATCAATTAAAGTGCTTCACCCATAGTGCCACACAAATGCGCTCACCAGACATATAAGAGAAACTTTCCCCAGAGAGCTTCCTTAATCAGGCCTCTCACAGGATATAATCAATATTTCCAGATTATTTAAGGGTATCTCAATCCAACATAAATATTTCTCTTCACAAGCTTAGGCAAAAGACATATGAGTTTCCCCTTGTTCCTTTCCAATCTGCAAAAACATTTGGCTCCAGCAAAGAGAGCCACAAGGAAGCAGAGATAGTGTAGTAGTCTTGGTTTATTCAGTAAAAAACACTTAGGCCCCTTTCACATGTCCGCTCCGTCTGTCCGTTCATTACAAGTCCGTTAACGGACTTGTAATGAATCCCTATGGGAACGCGTCCGTTAGCTGATGGAGCATCCGCTAGTGTCCGCGTCAGTCGGGTTCCGATTTTCCGAACGGAAGAAACCCTATTTTTCTTCCGTTCGGCGGAACGGACCGGATGCAGACGGACAGACGGACCGTCTGCATCTGGTCCCCCATAGGGGACAGCGGAGCAGAGACAGGGCGGTCCCTGCACTGTGTGCGGGGACTGCCCTATCCGCCGACAGCTCAGCGGGGATTCCCGCTGAGCTTTGGCGGACGCACGGAGCGGACCCAGAAACGGTCCGCTCCGTGTGAAAGAGCCCTTACAAGGCTTGAATCTTGTGTCAGGTTACAGCAGGTATTTGTAGCAGCTTGAGGGAGGGCATGGGGCCGATCCTGTCACTGGCAAGTGATACTAAGCGATGTGGCATGCGTCTCAGCTGATAAATTAAAGGCTCTTGTATCAGGCATGCTGTGCAGCAGTCTCTCTTTGCTGGAGCCAAATGTTTTTGCAGATTGGAAAGAAACAAGGGGAAACACATATGTCCTTTGCCTAAGCTTGTTGGATTGAGATACCCTGAAAGATCCTGAAATCAATTTCTTGGAAATATTGATTATATCCTGTGAGAGGCCTGATTAAGGAAGCAATAGGGAAAGTTTCTCCTATATGCCTGGTGATCATTTATGGCCTTGGAGATCTGGTGAGTGCATTTGTGTGGCACTATGGGTGAAGCACTTTAATTGATGCACATTGCACTGTATATGAGGCATGATGTTGGCAGAGGCGTTGCTAGGGGGGTGCGGGGGGTGCGGCCCGCACCGGGTGACACCCGCTAGAGGGTCGACACCATCCCGATTTAAAAAAAAATTAAAATTTTTTTTTAGCTGACATGTGGGGGGGGGGGCGGCTCCCCCCCGCGACTGAGGGGGGATTTGCACTGAGGGGGGTTGCACTAAGGGGGGGGGGTGTCTGCACTGAAGGGGGTCTGTGTAACATGCAGGGGTCCAGAGGTGCAGGTGGCTGTGTAATGTAAAAGGGGTGCAGTGATGCAGGGTGCTGTGTAATGTAAAGGGGTCCAGTGGTGCAGGGGGCTGTGTAATGTAAAATGGTCCAGAGGTGCAGGGGGCTATGAGATGTAAAGGGGGCCAGTGATGCAGGGTGCTGTGTAATGTAAAGGGGTCCAGAGGTGCAGGGGGCTATGTGATGTAAAGTGGTGCAGGGTGCTGTGTAATGTAAAGGGGTGCAGAGGGCTGTGTAGTGTAAAAGGGTCCAGAGGTGCAGGGGGCTATGTGATGTGAAGGGGTGCAGAGGTGCAGGCGGCTGTGTAATGTAAAAGGGGTGCAGTGATGCAGGGTGCTGTGTAATGTAAAAGGGTCCAGAGATGCAGGGTGCTATGAGATGTAAAGGGGTCCAGTGATGCAGGGTGCTGTGTAATGTAAAGGGGTACAGAGGTGCAGGGTGCTGTGTAATGTAAAGGGGTCCAGGGGTGCAGGGTGCTGTGTAATGTAAAAGGGTCCAGAGGTGAAGGGGGCTGTGAGATGTAAATGGGTCCAGTGATGCAGGGTGCTGTGTAATTTTAAAGGGGTCCAGTGATGCAGGGTACTGTGTAATTTTAAAGGGGTCCAGTGATGCAGGGGGCTGTGTAATGTAAAGAGGTCCAGAGGTGCAGGGTGCTGTGTAATGTAAAGGGGTCCAGTGATGCAGGGTGCTGTGTAATGTAAAGGGGTCCCGAGGTGCAGGGGGCTATGTGATGTAAAGGGGTCCAGTGATGCAGGGTGCTGTGTAATGTAAAGGGGTCCCGAGGTGCAGGGGGCTATGTGATGTAAAGGGGTCCAGTGGTGCAGGGGGCTGTGTAATGTAAAAGGGTCCAGGGGGCTATGAGATGTAAAGGGGTGCAGTGATGCAGGGAGCTGTGTAATTTTAAAGGGGTCCAGTGATGTCTATAGGCTCCTGAGATGTGAATTCTGGTTCTGGAGAGAAAGAGGTGGGGGGAGGGGACAAAGAAAAATGGAGAGAAAGAAGAAGGGATAGAACGAACAAGAAAGATGGATAGGGAGAGAGAGAAAGGGGGAAGAAAGGAGAACAGAGAGCAAACAGTAGGGTAAAAAATATTTTAAAAATGTTATTGGGGGGGGGGGGCGGGTGACACCATATTTTCATATTTTACCGCACCAGGTGACACCAACCCTAGTGACGCCACTGGATGTTGGATCATTGGAAGACCTGTTTTATTACTGTATATACACTATATAGAAGTTTTACAATATCTGCTTTAATCATGGACATTTGATTTATATATATTTTGACACTATATGCACTTTAACTCATTTCCTGTTGCGCCCTTTCACTTTTTATTAATCATACATCATAAACATACATATCCAACCAAAATGTTATTCTGTAGTGTAAGAAAACATACACAAATGTGTATTTCAATATTATCAATAGATTAATTAAAAAAAACAATGCGCCCAACGTGGGGCTCGAACCCACGACCCTGAGATTAAGAGTCTCATGCTCTACCGACTGAGCTAGCCGGGCACTTGTTTTCAGCAAAAGAAAATATGTTGAAAGGCAATGTGCAGGAAAGTGAGAATTAGCAGGTGAAATAAATACTATTCTGAAAGGTGTAATTAGAAAATTCTTGTTGAAATTGTAGAGCAAAACACTATGGAGCAGATCCACGTACAGCGGCGCATATTACCGCCAGGCGTAGCGTATCTAAGATACACTACGCCGCCGTAACTTCCTTTTTTTTTCGAATCCTCAAAGAATTTGCGCCGTAAGTTACGGCGGCGTAGGGTATCTTTGGCGGCGTAAGGGCGCGGATTTCAAATGGATGTGATGGGGGCGTGTTTTATGTAAATATGTTGTGACCCGACGTAAACAACGTTTTTTTGGAACGGCGCATGCACCGTCCGTGGGGGTATCCCAGTGCGCATGCTCGAAATTAAACCGGAACAAGCCAATGCTTACGTCAGTGATGTCATTCTATGCAAATCCCTATTCGCGAACGACTTACGCAAACGACGTAAAAAATTCAAAATGCGAGGCGGGAACGACGGCCATACTTAACATTGAGTATGCCACCATATAGCAGGGGTAACTATACGCCGGAAAAAGCTGAACGCAAAAACGTAAAAAAATGCGCCGGCCCCGGACGTACGTTCACGGATCGCTGTAACTAGCTAATTTGCATACTCGACGCGGAATTCGACGGAAACGCCACCTAGCGGCCGCCGAATAAATACACCAAAGATCCGACGGCGTACTAAGACGTACGCCTGTCGGATCGATCCAGGATGCCGTCGTATCTTGTTTTGTGGATACAAAACAAAGATACGATGCGGGAACTTTGAAATTACGCCGGCGTAATTCTTTTGTGGATCTGCCCCTATGTTGCTGTAGGAACTTAGTGGCCCAAGAGAACAAATTAGGAGAATGAAAGGCATGGCCCAAACAAATCAGGCTGACCTCCTGCCAAATATCCCTTAGCATTTGTTTCACAAACAAAGCCCAGAAATTTGCTGCTGACTGAATCGAATAGGGGCGGGGTGTTTAGAGTGCAGAGGGGGTTATTGTTTAGGGTGAGGTGGAAAAGGGGGTTATTGTTTAGGTTGGGGAGGGGGTTAATGTTTAGGATGGAGAGGTGGGGAGGGGGGTTATTGTTTAAGGTGGGGAGGGGGTTATTGTTTAGGGTGGAGAGGTGGGGAGGGGGTTACTGTTTAGGGAAATAAACTTTCTTTTGCATTCAAGAAGTGTCTGGCACCCAATAACCTTAACAACTCTAAACCCAAAATGCCTCACAACCCACCACATACAGGAGGATGTCAGCTGTCCCCGGAGGTTCTCATTAGATCAAATGAGGATGTCCTCTGCAGATATTGAGAAATATATTTAAATTAAAGCTTTTGTACCTGTAGTTTAATGTCTTTGTTAGGGTTGTCCCAATACCACTTTTTTTAAGACCGAGTACAATTACCGATACTTCTTTTTAAGTACTCATTGATACCGATTACCGATACTTTTTTTAATGTCATGTGGCACTGACTGATGGGTACTAATAGATGGCACTGACTGATGGGCACTGATAGGTGGCTGGCACTGATAGGCAGCACATTTGGGCACTGATGGGCAGGCACTGAAATGCAGCAATAAATGACATGAGACGAGAAGAAAAGATTTAATTTGCAATGCTATACTGCCTGCGATGCCCATCTTGGTACACTTTGCACTCGGCCACAGTAAGCAACAACAGACATCTTGTTACAGCCAGCTCAAACTGTATGGGCTGGGTGTAACAAGAGGTCCCCTGCTGGCTTACTACGGCCGAGAGCAGGGTGCCCTCCAGCAGCTTTACTTGCAGATTTCGACAACTTGGCTGTTTTCACAGAACATCGGCAGCATATATACTACAGCACGTGATATAATGTGTGGACATTGTTAGTCCACCTGATAGTAACTAACAACATGGCCGCCTCCAAGGCAGCGACAACTTTTTTACTCCTTAGCTGGTGTTCTGTCAAAACAGCCAACCCGTCATGTACCATAGTGTATATGCTTCCGTTGTTCTGTGAAAACAGTCATCGAAATCTGCATTTACAGCTGCTGGAGAGTCACAGAAAGTGACGTGGTTGGAAATTTTGTCGAGTTGACTGTTTTGGCAGAACACCGGTGTGCACGTGCCTGTATACTGCAACTGAACATGTAACTGTAACTTTATTAAAAATATATTTTTTTTCTGAATCTAATCTATGAACCAACGTTTATGAGCTAGAAACAGGCAGGTAAACATTACATGCATATCCAGCTTGCTAAGGTATTGAGAGTATAGAAAAGTCAAAAAACTTGTAGGACTTATATTTTATTAATTTACATTTGAATATGATGTATACATTTTCTTTATACCGTATATTGTCTCATTTTTGTAGCTCAATTTTTTTTCTCAAATAAAAGTTTGTAAACAAAAAAAGAAAAGTCAAAATACACCTAGCAGAGGATGGTTTCGATCCATCGACCTCTGGGTTATGGGCCCAGCACGCTTCCGCTGCGCCACTCTGCTATATGACTTCCCAATTGTGCTTGAGCTGTATTGTAACTTCCTGAACCCCTTGTTGACCTTGGCTTTTTTCTGACATTTGTTGTTTACAAGTAAAAATCTTATTTATTTTGTTTTCGCAGAGGCCCTAAAGACTAAAATGGCAGTTGTTTCAATATTTTATGTCACACTGTTTTTGTGCAGTGGCCTTTCAAATACAATTAAAAAAAAAATACTTTTTAATGAATGTTAAAAAAAAATTAAGTTACCCAATTTTTTTGTATAATGTGAAAGATGATAGATAGATTCCTAACATGTCACACTTTAAATTGTGCATGCTCGTGGAATTGCGACAAACTACGGTACCTAAATATCTCCATAGGTGATGCTTTAAATTTTTCTTACAGGTTACCTGTTTAGAGTTACAGAGGAGATGCACTAGAATTATTGCTCTTGCCCTAACAATCGCGGAAAGAACTCAAATGTGCGGTTTAAACGTGGGCGCGACTTACATATATGTTCGCTTCTGTGCACCAGCACGGAGGGATGGGGCTTTTAAATTTTGTTTTTTTCCTATTTTTATTTTTTTCTTTACACTGTCCCTTTAATTTTTTTGTATCTCTTTTATTCCTATTACAAGGAATGTAAACATCCCTTGTAATATAAATAAGCATGACAGGTCATCTTTCGTGACATCAGACGTCGCTCTGGTCCTCCAAGGACATAAAGCCAAATGGGGGCTATCTTGCCTTCTCTCTGCTTCCTGCCTAGCCATTGGCCACACCAGATCGGTTCCTGGGTTACTGACAGCTCCAGTAAGCTCATAAACCACCAGGAAGTGCCAGGAGGGAGCACCTATACTACAGCCTATAAAAATTCAATCTCCAACCACTCCTGTAGAACAATATCAGGCCATTTCTTCTAGTAAGCCTTAAGTGATATTAAAGTTTTTTGTTTTTTAATAACAAAGATTTCATACTTACCCGCTCTGTGCAGTGGTTTTGCACAGAACAGCCTCAAACCTCCCCAAGCTTGGGTAATGTGTTGTGGCCGAATGTGGAAAACCTCATGTGGTAGCGTGGCCGAGCGGTCTAAGGCGCTGGATTTAGGCTCCAGTCTCTCTGGAGGCGTGGGTTCAAATCCCACCGCTGCCAATAATTTTTTTCTTTTAAAACATTTTTTATTTAAACATTGTTAAATTGTTATAATTTTGTATATTTTTCAAGCTAAAAAATGTCTAAAGCTAGGACAAATCTAAATAAAGAAATCATCACTCCTAAAACAGAAAGGAAGGAGGGGAGAAAAATGGTGGCCACTGTGGACTTTTTTCTGGCGCATAAGGACAAACATCTAAAAATATCTTTATTAAATTGTATTGACAATTATAAAGTTAAAATACATAGGTGCATTAAAGCGGGAGTTCACCCTAAAAAAATTTTTTTAACATTAGATTCATGCTCATTTTGTCAAGGGGAATCGGGTAGTTTTTTTTAAATCGAAGCAGTACTTACCGTTTTAGAGAGCGATCTTCTCCGCCGCTTCCGGGTATGGGCTGCGGGACTGGGCGTTCCTATTTGATTGACAGTCTTCCGACAGGCTTCCGACGGTCGCATTTATAGCGTCACGATTTTCTGAAAGTAGCCGAACGTCGGTGCGCAGGCGCCGTATAGAGCCGCACTGACGTTCGGCTTCTTTCGGCTACTCGTGACGCGATAGATGCGACCGTCGGAAGCCTGTCGAAAGACTATCAATCAAATAGGAACGCCCAGTCCTGAAAAAAATATATTAATAAAAATGCCATAAAAATACCCCCTATTTTGTAAATGCTATAACTTTTGCGCAAACCAATCAATAAACGCTTATTGCGATTTGTTTTTACGAAAAATATGTAGAAGAATACGTATCGGCCTAAACTGAGGAAAAAAAAAGTTTTTTTATATATTTTTGGGGGATATTTATTACAGCAAAAAGTAAAAAATATAATTTTTTTTCAAAATTGTCGCTCTATTTGTGTTTATAGCGCAAAAAATAAAAACCGCAGAGGTGATCAAATACCACCAAAAGAAAGCTCTATTTGTGGGAAAAAAAGGACGCCAATTTTGTTTGGGAGCCACGTCGCACGACCGCGCAATTGTCAGTTAAAGCGGCGCAGTCCCGAATCGCAAAAAGTGCTCTGGTCTTTGGGCAGCAATATGGTCCGGGGGTTAAGTGGTTAACTAATCTTTTTTTGTATAATTCTCTTTTAAGGGGGTGTGGCAGGGGGTGTGTCCTATGCTTACATACTTTTGCTAATAGGTGTTCCTCATACCCATCTCAAAAGGTTGGGAGGTATGCCCTTAGGCACAAAGGATTGATCTAAATTGGGTAATTATTGAAACTCTTAGTCCATACAAGCCTTAGGTGAAGTAAGTTCCAACAAAACAATCATTCCATGAAGTTTAGGCTGTGCTGGTGAACTGCCTTTTCATACCGTCAGTAAGCAAACACTATACACTACTAATGATAGCCAGCAAGCCTTATTCTTAAAGTGGAACTTCATTCTTCTAATCAACATTGATTATTTTTAATCCATAATGCTGCTAGCATTAGGAAATTGATTTTATATTATATGGTTTTAGCAAATCTAAGGGAAAGTTGTAGAAGAAAATTGTATAATGAATGGCTAGCCTAAAGCCTCTAACACACACTTATGCCAAGTACACACGATCGGAAATTCCAACAAAAAAAGTCTGATGTGAGCTTTTGGTCGGAAATTCCGACCGTGTGTATTCTCCATCGCACTTTTGCTGTCAGAATTTCTGCCAACAAAAGATTCAGAGCAGGTTCTATATTTTTCAGATGGAAAACATTCCTATCAGAAAATCCACTCATCTGTATGCAATTCCGACACGCAAAAAAACAACTATGCTCAGAATCAAGAAGAAGAGCCAAACTGCCTATTGAACTTCATTAATCTCGGCTCATTGTACGACTTGTACATCACCTCGTTCTTGACGGCCGGAATTTCCAACAAGATTTGTGTGACCGTGTGTATGCAACACAAGTTTGAGCCAACATTCCGTCAGGAAAAAAATGCGCGTTTTCTTGACGGAATTTCCAATCGCATGTGAGCGGCATTAGATTTTCAGACGACAGAATGTCTGTTTTTTTTGGCATGCTAGTCTCATGTCGAAATTGAAGAGGTTGCTCACAATATGAAAATTTTCATATGACAGAATATAATGTTAGAAGTGACGTAATGTGTTGAATAATTGTGTATGTATTCTTTCGTTTCTGAGCATGCGTAGTCTTGTACTAATGGAATAAAAATCGGATGTTGAGTTCACATCCGACAAAAATTCTCTGCACATCCAGCTTTTGTCTGACAAAAAAAAGGAAAATCGTCTGTCGAAAGCACCATACTATTGATCCGAAAATCGTCAGACAGCTTGTCGTGCAAATTTTTCCATCCAATTTTTGTATCGTGTGTGCAGACCTGAATGGACAGAGTAGGAGATGGCCAGACAGATTGGGGTAGGGATGCACTACACAACACCTCCTTCTTGTTTCATCCTTGCCCAGGATCATAGATCTATCAAATAGATAGATATATTTTTTCCAGAAAGGATGCGTTTCTGCTGTGCAAAAATTCTGCAACATAAGAAAAAATTGCAACTTTCTAGGTGAAGAGGTTATATCCAGGTTTGCCAAATTTTTAACAAGATTCACGAAAGCCTTGCCCAAATGAACCTGAACAGACATTTAACTACTTTTGAAATTGTCACTCTATTCTACAGTTTAGCTACTACTTTGTGGGAAGAGGTGGAGTTTAATGATTAGTCATGTGATTGCAGCATTACTGAAGCCCGGATAGCTCAGTCGGTAGAGCATCAGACTTTTAATCTGAGGGTCCAGGGTTCAAGTCCCTGTTCGGGCGGATGCTTTTTATCTTTTGCCATGGTATTCTACTAAATTCCTTTACATAAAGTTACCATGGAGGATACAAAGAACACTATGTAAAGGGAATTGTGAAATTTAATGTTATAGAAACCTTCTGCCAGAACCATTATGACCAGAAAAAGCATGCTGCTGCTTACTAGAGACATTTCTGTGGACTATTTCTAGGGACAGGATTTTGCTGCATAGTGTTAACCTTTTCCAGATCACGCACCTTCACAGTTCAGATTGCACACTGCTTGTAGAGTCCACCCCGCCCAATTGGTGGGACTTATTGATCACTGTTTTGTTTTGCTTTTTTGTTTATTGTTTTTTTGTTTCTCGCCCTATCCCTCCATATCCACACAGCGCAGCTATTATCACTTATTTCATTTGCTTTCACTTTTGGCTAGGACCATTTTCAGATAACTGCAGCAGTGCCCCCTAGGTTTAGAACATCGATAGCGCGAGAGCCCTTCCATTGCATTATTTCTAGGGACAAGGGACTATGCAAAAAGCATTTTCAGGGAAATGCCAAGCACATTAGGCATACTTCTAAAGGGTTAGTTCACCTGTACAGAAAAAAGGTAAACTAATACAGTGGAATCTTGGATTGCGAGTAATGCGGTTAATCCTGAATCGGTTTGTGGGTGTTGACTCACAAAACGAGCAGGATTCATGCCTCTGCGGTGTGCAGTACCGCATTTGGCCAGAGGTGCGGGGGCACAAGAGCCGTTTGGAAATACTCAGAAACACTCGGAAATACTACGTTCCAAGCCTTTCCAGAGGTTTCCTATGGCAGCCAAATGATCTACGAGTATTTCCGAGTCTCTCCAGCACCTCCACCTCTGGCCACATGTGGTATTGCATGCCATAGAAGTCAATGTGGAACAAATTATTTTTATTTCTATTGACTTCTATGGGGAAACTCGCTTTGATATGCAAGTACTTTAGATTACAAGCATTCTCCTGGAACGGATTGCGCTCGTAATCCAAGGTTCCACTGTACTTGACACCCTCCCCTTCCCTGGTTACCTCTGGGCTGGCTGAGCTGTCAGCACCACGCAGCAGGTCCAGCAGTCTGAAAATATGAAATCCCCACTCCTTTTTTCCATGCAGTGTTTCACGGATGGGCAAGATCAATTCACGCGACAGCGGTAACTAATCAGAATTGAGCTAGTCTGTCCCAACAGTGCTTCATGGAGAAGAACAGGGATTTAAAATTCCTGGACAAGCTGATGGGATGCTGACAGTTCTGCAACCCCAGAGGTAAGTACAATGGGGCCTGGGGAGTAGGTAGGGTGTCTGGTGTTAGTTCAATTATGATTTATTTTGTAAAGGTGCATTATTATGATTGTGGAAGACCTGGGGAGTCAATGGACTCTAAACTAACTATATCAGGGTTATTAAATACAATTCTCAGAGGTCCAGTCATTAAAAATTTCATCCAGCAGAGGTCAGTCTCGTGTTTGTGACATAACTCGAAACCTTCATATCACAGCCCCACCCCCTTTACCTCCCTTTACACCACGGCACCCCTCTTTACAATACAGCCCTCCTTTACATCACATTGCACCCCATTACAATACAGCCCCCTCTTTACAATACAGTGCAGTGCCCGCTGTACATCACAGGTCTCTTTGCATCAAACTCCCCCCATTTACATCAATGCCCTCTGCCCCCCATTTACATCACAGCCCATTTTACATCAATGCCCTCTGCCCCCTTCAAATCAGTGGCGCATTTTTTCTCTTATTTTTACCTTTTCTACATTGTTGATATATTTAAATGTTGACCCTGAGAAATAACAGTGGCCAAGAGAATACATGTACACTTTATGAATGTAATACATAAGCATATAACTGTATACTGTAGCTGAACATATAACTGTAAATCAATTAAAATATAATGTTTACGCTATTAACCACTTAAGCCCCGGACCAATATGCAGCCTAAAGACCCAAGGTGTTTTTACAGTTCGGGACTGCGTCGCTTTAACAGACAATTGCGCGGTCGTGCGACGTGGCTCCCAAACAAAATTGGCGTCCTTTTTTCCCCACGAATAGAGCTTTCTTTTGGTGGTATTTGATCACATCTGCGGTTTTTAGTTTTTGCGCTATAAACAAAAATAGAGCGACAATTTTGAAAAAAAAGCAATATTTTTTACTTTTTGCTGTAATAAATATCCCCCAAAAACATATATAAAAACATTTTTTTTCCTCAGTTTAGGCCGATACGTATTCTTCTACCTATTTTTAGTAAAAAAAATCGCAATAAGCGTTTATCGATTGGTTTGCGCAAAATTTATAGTGTTTACAAAATAGGGGATAGTTTTATTGCATTTTTATTATTTTTTTTTTTTTTACTACTAATGGCGGCGATCAGCAATTTTTTTCGTGACTGCGACATTATGGCGGACACTTCGGACAATTTTGACACATTTTTGGGACCATTGTCATTTTCACAGCAAAAAATGCATTTAAATTGCATTCTTTATTGTGAAAATGACAGTTGCAGTTTGGGAGTTAACCACAGGGGGCGCTGTAGGAGTTGGGGTGCACCTAGTATGTGTTTACAACTGTTTGGGGGTGTGGCTGTAGGAATGACGTCATCGATCGTGTCTTCCCTATAAAGGGAATGACGCGATCGATGCGCCGCCATAGTGAAGGACGGGGAAGCCGTGTTTACACACGGCTCTCTCCGTTCTTCAGCTCCGGGGAGCGATCGCGACGGAGCGGCTATAAACAAATAGCCGCGCCGTGGTCCCGAATCGCTCCCCGAGCGGACCCGACCTCCGCATGTAGCGGGGGGGGTCCCGATCGGACCCCCCACCCGCTAATAGGCGAGGACGTACGTGTACGCCCATGTGCCTGTACGTGCCATATTGTGGACATATATGTACATGCGGGGGTCGGGAACTGGTTAAACAGCTATTTAATGGAAAATTCCATGGCAGCCTCCAACCCAGGATCCCTTCCCTCTCTTTCCTTCCCCATCCATCCTCCCTCGTTCTTCCTCTTCCTCCTTTCTTCTCTGCCATTCTCACCTAATCTTTTCTTTCCTTCTCTTTTTGTGTACTTGAGATAATGGAAAATAGTGAAGGTGATTCCGGGCCTTGCTACAAGTAACCTATCCTGTAGGGATTACACTACATAGTTTAGTCCCATATGGAAAGTACAGTGACACTGTTGCATGTAGTTCACCCTAAGGCCCCTTTCACATGGACGGCTGTTCTGCCGCAGTTAAAAGCATGTTTATTTTCTGCTGAAATTCAAGATTCCAGGCACATTTATCAGCTGAATTTGTACAGTGCGATTAGCTGCGGCACGATATTGAATGGGGATATGACTTGGATCCCTGCCAATACCAGGCACTGTGTATGATATGAATCTTAAGGGGGAACTCCACGCCAAATTTTAAATGAAAAAACAGCATGGGTTCCCCTCCAAGAGCATACCAGGCCCTTAGGTCTGCTATGGATTTTAAGGGGAACCCCTATGCTGAAAAAACAACATGGGGGTCCCCCAAAATCTATACCAGACACTTATTCAAGCACGCAGCCGGTCGGTCAGGAAAGGGGGTCTGAACGAGCAAGCTCCCCCCCTGAACTGTACCAGGCCGCATGCCCTCAACATGGATGGTGCCCTTCGATGTTGACACAACGCATTCCTCCTGCTGTATGGCCAGGGGCATGGTGCGCAACGATTCATATAGGCCTCTTATGACTTTACAGTCCCATCATGCTCCGGGTGGTGACGACATAAGGGAGCGGATATCACCCGGTGACCAGTAAAAGAGCTGCAAGAAGATAGCGGAGAAGCCCGGCAGAAGGAAGAAGGCACCGGAGAGCAGAAGAAGAGACCCCGAATTCAGAAGAAGACCCCCAGAGCTGCCTAATAAATGACTTTTAAAACCTGTGTAGTGTGGTTTTTTTAAAAAAAATTTCCTCCAGGTGAATGGGTAGGGGTACGATGTACCCCATACCTAGGGTGGGGGGAGGCTGGGATCTGGGGGCCCCTTTATTAAAGGGGGCTCCTGGATTCCGATAAGCTCCCCACCCACAAACCCCGACAATCAATGGTCAGGGTTGTTGGGAAGAGGACCTTGTCCTCATTAACATGGGGACAAGGTGCTTTGGGGTGGGGGGCCGCAGGGCGCCCCCTGACCCAAAGCACCCACCCCCCATGTTCAGGGCATGCGACCTGGTATGGTTTAGGAGGGGGGCACTCACTCGTCCCCACCCCCTTTCCTGACCGACTGGGCTGTGTGCTCAGATAAGGGTCTGGTATGGATTTTGGGGGGACCCCCACGCCATTTTTTTGGTGTAGAGGTTCCCCTTTAAGTGGTTGTAAACCCCCACCCGGAAGGTACACCTACAGGTATTCGCACTGTAGACAACTGCGCAGGTGCAGTAAAAAAAAACATTTATAAAAACGGCAATGCCGTGTTTGACAGCTCCCGTCATCGCCACTCCGGCCAATCACAGCGCCAGAGCAGCGATACCTGGAAGTAACCTTCTGGGTATCTGTGAAGAGATGTCTGCGGCTGGAGGGGGAGACAAGGACGGCTACCGGGGCTTTGATTCTAAGGTAAGTAATGTATAATAAGGTAGTATGCAGATGTTGTTTTTTTTTTTTTACAAGGGTTTACAACCACTTTAAAATCCATGACAGACCTAAGGGCCTGGTATGCTCTTGGAGGGGAACGAATGCCGTTTTTTTATTTAAAATTTGCCATGGAGTTCCACCTCAAGATTTATACCAAACACATCTGACACAGCTGCGCCAAATCGTTCCTGGATGCAGTCAATTCTATTTTTCTATCTGCACCAAACCGCAGGTAACAAAACTGCAGCTAAACACAGTGTGTGAAGAGGCCATAGGAAAGCATTGTGTGCTTTTAGCTGCGGTAGAATCTACTAAAAGCACCATTCATATATATAATGTTTCAAAACAAGTTAGAAAAGAAAGTTAAACCAAAATTCTAATCCAGCTTGTTAAAGTATAATTGAGTGAGGAAAAAAAAAGTCACCTAGCAGAGGATGGTTTCGATCCATCGACCTCTGGGTTATGGGCCCAGCACGCTTCCGCTGCGCCACTCTGCTGTATGGACATATCTCTGTGATAGAGTGTGTAAATGCTTACTTTACTGTCATGTGTTCCAGTATTTGCTCATTAGTTTCTGCTGTACTACTCTGCTTTATGTAAGAGCAGGTTTGCTGGAGCTGTAGTGTTACTTACCAGACCCATAGCTCCCAAGTGTCCCTGATTTCGCGCAATGTCCCTATTTATTCCTAATTTTGGAAAGGAAAAGAAAAAGCTATTTCTAAAATTGAGAAGTAAATACTTATGTAAATTGCCACTTTTTTCCTCATTTTAGTTTCTACTCTGTATACCTGCTGATTTTCACTCTGTTGCTCTGTTAGCCCAAATGTGGCAAAGAGGTGTCATTTTAGTGCTAGTCATATGACAAAACACATCAGTTGAAGCATGAATCATATGAACATTTGGTGAATTGATTATTGAAAAATAAGCTGACAGAAAAATTCACAAATATAGCAAAGAGGGGATTTTTAGGTCATGTGACCAAAGGAGTAAACTGAAGCCTGGATAGCTCAGTCGGTAGAGCATCAGACTTTTAATCTGAGGGTCCAGGGTTCAAGTCCCTGTTCGGGCGTGTCCTTTTATATCTTTAGCCACACAAAAAATGTGTGACGAACACCCAAATTTGCAGGGCGATCAGAGGGTGTTCATCCCACTGATTATCCTTAAAATCCCTACCAGACCTGAAGGGCCTGGTATGGACTGGGGGGGACCCCACGCCATTTTTTAAACATTTTTCTATAACCAGCAATGGTATTGTATTTCTGGCAATTTAAATGTCAGTTCATATGTTTTTTTTTGCTGCAGCATGTTCTATAAACAGTACAGATGTGCCACTTTACAGGCAGACTAAGGAGACCCTCAGGCACTATTATTAAAGGAGGCACCAACGGTCAGGGTTGTCGGGAAGAGGCCCTGTCCTTATCAACATGGAGACAGGTGCTTTGGGGTGCTTTGGGCTTTTGAAATATGGCGTGGAGTTCCCCCTCAAGATTCATACCAGACACAGTGCTTGGTATTGGCAAGGATCCAAGGCGGATCCGCATTCAATATCGTGCCGCGGATAAACGCAACCGCAGCTAAAAGCACTGTACAAATGCAGCTGATCGCTGTGCCTGGAGTCTTGAATTCCAGCAAAACATAAACATGCTTTTAGCTGTGGCAAAACAGTCTTTCGTGTGAAAGGGGCCTATCAGAGCCACAGAGAAAAAGAGGAAACTACAGAACCTAAACAAACAACAACATTTAGAATACATCGATCTAATTAAAAATCTAATTAGCGTCCAAAAAATGAAAGCAGTGAAATGTTAACTTTCTTCAAAAGTTTGAATCCACAAGTTGATAAGGTGGATCCGGCCTTGCAATGCGATCTTCTTGTGGACATGATAAGACTGATACAAACATATCAGCAAAAAAAGCCAACATGTCAACAGGTGTACGCTCTCAGTCATTTGTAAATAACCAATACCATGGAGGATATGGTTGGTAATCCAATCCCTGAAATGTCATATAGTCGTCCCATGTCATATCAGCCTGCATTTTGACAAAATATGATGCCGATGAACCCCCAATTTAATTATGGATCACAGACCGGTCAATATGACATGCTCCCCAATTATCCTCCCATTCAACATCCTCCTTCTCTAACTCCTTCTTCGAGCCCTTGAGAGGAATCACACCTTCTCACACTTTTTTATCAGGACATATAATTTGAAAAAAAAAATTTCATAAGTTATTTGATTTTAGTTTTTTTTTCGTTCCAGTGTGTTTATTGTGTAGCGCCTTTCAGTCCAGGTGCTATGTTAAATTTAGAAGGGGGATGAGAGAGTTACTTTGCTCTCATCCAGTTAATCTGTGTAAAATGGGTCTCTGCCGAGCTGGACTGTACTGCCAGTTCATTCTGTGTTCCAGAGATACCTTTCCATCTCTGGGCGATAGGTGGCAGCAGTGGAGTTCAGTCTGAGGTGCCTTTCTGCCAGCAGCCAATCAGAGGAGTTTCTCCCTCGGGGGGCATGCTGGGGGAGGGTACTTCTAGGGCAGACGCCATTTTGTGGGGTTCGTCTTCTGCTGGTTCCAGGTGCGGCACCCACCTTCAGGGTGTGCGCACATCACGGGCCCCGGCGATATGGCCTACCAGGCCGGGGCGCACGTGCTATGCGGTGTCCTTGGCACCGGGACCATGATGGCCCGGAGCAACTGAAGCTGTGGTGGGGCCCCAGTCATCTACTGGTTCCCCAAATTTCTGAAGAAGATCCCAAGCGAGTTGTGCTGTTCGGTGGGGAGTCTGTTTGAGGAGAGCCCAGAGGCAGGCAATCCAATAGGGCCTGGACAATCCATCGGGGATCAAGGTGACTGGACATTGACAGTTTGTTTGATTGCAACCTGTCAGTCGGTAACCATTTGAGAGACTACCTGAGAGAGATTTGGGCACTAATTTATCAAGGAGGATCTACCTCGCTACCTATGCTCTGGAGAAGGGGCCTGTGGCAGGGGTCCCGTTCTGACCCGTCTGTTCTATTAAGTCTGTGGCAGAGACTTATTTTCTCCTCAAGTTCCGAGTGATAGCCTGGCTGCCAGGTCGGTGTGAGAGGCCTGTCCAGGTACACTATACCCCCTTCGGCTGAGGGGCGGCGAAAGTGAGAGTGTTATTTGAAGCAGGACAGCTTCTGTTCTATCCAAGCCTGAATCTGCAACTTCTTCTCTTCACTCATCTTTCTCTATCTACCTCAAGTTCACTGTTTGTCGTGTTGGGCAAGAACAAAAGCACAGAAAAAGACACCTTGCTGTTTGGACATTCCGTCATTGCTCATCATCATCATCATACCCCTAGACGCTCACAGAGGTAACACGCCATCCCAAATCTATCCAGCGGCTCCTGAGGGGGTAGCACTACAATTGTTTTTGTAAATGTTGATTATTCAATTGCCAAGTTTACATTGATAACGTTTTTATCCATAGTTCAAATATATTTACGATCTAATATATTTTTATTTAATATTAGTGTGTTTATATTTCATTATTTTTAGAAATAAATTTTTTAATAATATATTGTTTATTAATATTTATTTACATGTTTATGTTAAATCAGCTGTATGCCATGGACATTCATTTCTGATTAATAAAAAACTGCAAGATGCCTTAAGCAGGTTTAATAAAGATGTATGTATTTTCAATTTTTATAAGTTTCTATTTTGTGTAATTAAAGTTTTTGCAAATGTGCAATCAGATAAAATAAATATTCGAATCTTTCGAAAATAAATTTGAGTATGTTAATGTATTCTGAATGTTTATATAAAAAAATATAGATTACCGGAGCGTTATAAGTAAGCGTTCGAATCAGTGCAATTAGTATCCTGTCTCGACAAGTCAGTTGTCAGAAGATCAAGAAGAAAGTCAAATCTATTTAAAAAAAAGATTTGCTGTTAAAATGAGTATTAGGGACTGAGATTAGGGACTAGGAGGAGTGGGATTAGGGTTAGCGTTGGGAGTTTGGGACTAGTATGAGTGGGATTAGGGTTAGGGTTCGGAGTTTTGAACTAGGAGGAGTGGGATTAGGGTTAGGAGTTTGGGACTAGTAGGAGTGGGATTAGGGTTAGGGGTTTGGGACTAGAAGGAGTGGCATTAGAGTTAGAGTTAGTGGTTTGGGACTAGGAGTGGCATTAGAGTTAGAGTTAGTGGTTTGGGACTAGTAGTATTGGGATTAGGGTTGGGAGTTTTGGACTAGGAGTAGTGGGATTAGAGTTAAGGTTAGGTGTTTGGGACCTGGAGGAGTGGGATTAGAATTAGGGTTGGGAGTTTGGGACTAGTAGGAGTGGGATAAGGGTTAGGGTTGGGAGTGTGGGATTAGGGTTAGGGTTGGGAGTTTGGGACTAGGAGGAATGGGATTAGGGTTAGTGTTGGGAATTTGGGACTAGGAGGTGTGGGATTAGGGTTAGGAGTTTGGGACTAGGAGGAGTGGGATTAGGATTAGGGTTGGGGGTTTGGGACTAGGAGGAGTGGGATAAGGGTTAGGGGTTTGGGACTAGGAGTGGGATTAGGGTTAGGGGTTTGGGACTAGGAGTGGGATTAGGGTTAGGGTTAGGGTTTTTTGGACTAGGAGTGGGATTAGGGTTGGAGTTAGGCGTTTGGGACTAAGAGGAGTGGGATTAGGGTTAGGGTTATGCATTTGGGACTAGGAGGAGTGGGATTAGGGTTAGGGGTTTGGGACTAGGAGGAGTGGGATTAGGGTTAGGGGTTTGGGACTAGGAGTGGGATTAGGGTTAGGAGTTTGGGACTATGAGCAGTTGAATTAGGGTTAGGGTTTGGGACTAGGAGTGGGATTAGGGTTAGCGGTTTGGGACTAGGAGGATTGGGATTTGTGTTAGGGTTAGGGGTTTGGGACTAGTATGAGTGAGATTCGTGTTAGGGTTTGGGACTAGGAGGAGTGGGATTAGGGTTAGGGTTTTGGGACTATGAGGAGTGGAAATCGGGTTAGGGTTGGGAGTTTGGGACTAGGAGGAGTGGGATTAGGGTTAGGGTTGGGGGTTTGGGACTATGAGGAGTGGGATTAGGGTTAGGGGTTTGGGACTAGAAGGAGTGGGATTAGGGTTTGGGGTTTGGGACTAGGAGGAGTGGGATTAGGGTTAGGGTTAGGTGTTTGGGACTAAGAGGAGTGGGATTAGGGTTAGGCATTTGGGACTAGGAGGAGTGGGATTAGGGTTAGGGGCTTGGGACTAGGAGGAGTGGGATTAGAGTTAGGGTTAGTGGTTTGGGACTAGTAGTGGGATTAGGGTTAGGGTTGGGGGTTTGGGACTAGGAGGAGTGGGATTAGAATTAGGGTTAGGGTTTTGGGACTAGGAGTGGGATTAGGGTTAGGGTTTGGGACTAGGAGGAGTGGGATTAGGGTTGGGGTTGGGAGTTTGGGAATAGGAGGATTGGGGTTAGGGTTAGGGGTTTGGGACTAAGAGGAGTGGGGTTAGGGGTTTGGGACTAGCAGTAGTGGGGTTAGGGGTTTGGGACTAGGAGGAGTGGGATTAGGGAAATGGACTGCCAGGACTGGGATAACAAAGCTTGGGACTAGGAGTGGGATTAGGGTTAGGGACTGCCAGGACTGGGATAACGGAGTTTGGAACTACCAGTACTGGTTTGGAGAAATAGGATATGTTACTTACGTTACGATGCTCATCCAAGTGTAATTTCTGAATTTATCAGGGTGCACTCTCAGGTCATGATAGAGCAGCACAAATTGTCCTCTCTCTGAGTGCATTTTTTGGATGGGATGAACCCAAAAGCGAAGTTGTGTTCGCTGTTGTTGGAGAATATGTTCCCAAACATGTAGCAATAACAACAACAGCAGCTCATAATACTCCATCTTCTCCCTGTACTATTTCCTTTCTGACCAAAAAAACAGGAAGTGCACAGGATGTGATGTCAGGGGGTGGGGTTGTTTGCTGACCCTGATGTTGAAACTTAAAAAACGCTTTAAAAACGCTATTGTAATGCATGGGCATTAGCGCTAATTTTAACGCTAACGTGGCAAAAACGTGGCAAAAACGTGGTAAAAACATGTAAATATCGCTCATCATTTGGCCCGTACACACGTTCATCTGCTTCCCTAATTAACTTTTTCAACTGGAGCTGAGAAGGCGTTACATCATGTGGATTAGGATTTCCTTACGGGCCAGTTCACACCATAGAAACGCAATCCGGATGCGTTCCAGGTGCTTTTTTTGCAATGCGCATTTTTTACGCATTTTTGATGCTTTTCAGTGTATTTTTGGTACGTTTTTAGGGCCAGTTCACACCAGACGCAGTTCCGTAGAGTTTTGTGTGCATCTTTTCTGCACTAAAAATGCATGCACAGTGTTTTCCATGTATTCCAATGGCTCTAGTTGGCTCTAGTTCACACCATGCAGTCAGTTTACAGTGCAGAACTGGTGTGAACTGGCCCTTAATGCAGTCCAGTGCTTTTTTTCACCCCTCTTTTTTATTAACCTTAGATGAGGACAAGTGTGTTCCAGTGCGTTTTTGGTGATTTTAGGTGCGTTCTAGTCCATTTTTGATGCGTTTTACAGTGTTTTAGTACATTCCAGTGCAGGTAAAATGCAGCATGTTCTACTTTTTTCTGGAACTGGAATGTTCTGGAACTGCAAGCACAGGTGTGAACTATGCCATTGAAATATAACCTACTTTCCATGCGCTTTTGATGCAGAAAAAAAATGTACTGGACTGCATGTGGTGTGATCTGGCCCTAAGGCCCCTTTCACACTGGGGCGGGAGGCGCGGTGGCGGTATAGCGCTGCTAAAGATAGTGGCGCTATACCATTGGATTTGCCGTGGGATTCGGCCACTAGAGGTGCGGTAAAAACCCCCCCTAGCGGCCGATTAAGGGTTAATGCCACCCAAAATGCGCCTCTGCAGAGGTGCATTGCGGGCGGTATTACTGCGGTTTCCCATTGTTATACCGCTCTAAAGATGCTGCTTGCAAGAGATTTTTTTTCACTCCTGCCGGCGCATCGCCTCAGTGTGGAAGCCCTCAGGCTTTCACATTGAGAAGGCTGAGCAACTTTGGGGAAGGGGAACATCCACAGGGACCTCTTGTCCGAGTCAAAGAAGTACCTTTATTGGTTTAAAATGATGACGATATCGCTCACTGGTTAACGATATTGTCTTTCAGAGATGCGGATGAGGTTCACTACTTCTGTTTTTGTTTTCTCTGTTTTATTTTTCCTTCTTTGTTTATTTGTGTTCTGTTTTTGTATAGTGCCTTAAAATAAAGATTATATCTAAAAAAAAATCACCTAGCAGAGGATGGTTTCGATCCATCGACCTCTGGGTTATGGGCCCAGCACGCTTCCGCTGCGCCACTCTGCTACATGTGAGGTTAGCACTGCTAAAGCTGTATAGTGGAAGCTGTAAAGTGGAAGCTGTATAGTGGAAGCTGTATAGTGAGGGGGTACATTGGAGTACATTGCTGTGATGTGTTCTTGAATTTCCTAATTCTCTGTCAGCTATCTTTCAGCTAAATGCACCTAATGGGAAATGCACTGACTGTGGACCCCTGATGAGGCTTTGAAGTTATTAATTAATGCCATTCAAGTGTATTAAAATGGGAGCTTATTGCCTATACAAAATCCAGGAAACAAAACAGAAATTTCAGTAAATGCTACTTGACATTTATAGCTCACTCATATAGGTAGATTCACAAAGAGTTAGGTCGGCTTATCAGTAGATAAGCCGACCTAACTCTGAATCTACGCCGGCATTTGTTTAAGCGTATGCTCAAACAGAGATACGCTTAAACAAAGCTAAGATAGGCCGGCTTGCGCCGTTCTACCTTAGCTTGCAATGTCCCGACTGCCCGCTAGGTGGCACTTCCATTGCGGCCGGCATAGATTATGTAAATGAGGGGATACGCCGATTCCCAAACATACGCAAGCCCGCCGCAGTCGAATTACGTTGTTTCCGTAAGGCCTTAGGCGGCCTAAAGTTATTCCACCTATGAGGTGGAATAACAATGTTAAAGTATGGCCGCCGTTCCCGCCGCGAGGTTCTAAATTTTTGCGTCGTTTGCGTAAGTCGTCCACGAATCGGGAGTTACGTCGTTTACGTCCACGTCGAAATCAATAGGCCCGTTCGGAGTACTTAGCCACAATGAGCACTGGGAAATGTAGTCGCCCGGCGCATGCACACTGTCAAAAAACATCAAAAAACGTGAGGTCAAGCCTCATTTCCATACAACACGCCCCCTCCAAGCAATTTGAATTAGGCGCCCTTACGCCCGCTTGTTTTAGGCTACGCCGCCATAGATTAGCAGGTAAGTAGATTGTGAATCACTACTATCCTAACTAATTTACGGTGGTGTAGCCTAAACAGGCTAGGCTAGGCCGCCCTAAAGTTAGGGCAATGTTTGTGAATCTACCTAATAATGTTTGTCCATAGGAGCCTACCCATCAGTCTCTGTGGTGCAATTGGCTAGCATGTGGGGCTGTTCAACAAAATGTTAGTGTTTCAAGCCAAGAAATAATATAAAAGGTAAGTAATCCTAATATAGCTGAATATTAATATGTAACTTGGGCAAAAGCAAGTAGACCATTAAAATACATCTACAACCTATATTTAACCATGCTGTTTACTGTATTTGCACACGTTAACCCCTTCACGCCTAGGGGTAACACAAACTTTAATGCCTAAGCACACTTTTGCAACTTTGACATGTGTTAGTAAAACTGTACATATCGTATCATCACATCTATTTATGTAGCCAAGTGGATTATACCTTTTTTTGGAAAAATTTGCCTTTCATTTGGTGGTAAATTATTATCAAAAGAAAATGGTCCCAAAAAATGTTTTTTTTTTTTAATTTGCTGTATATTTCATGTTACTACCACTGAAAAAAAAATTTTTAAATCCTGCCTAAAATATACTGACTATGACCTTGACTTTTGACCCTTACTTTACCAAACACTAACCCTGGCACTAACTTAGATTAAAACTTGATCTAGTGATTTTTAATTGTATTTATTATTAATATTTTTATTTTTTACACTCAGTTTTTTTCTCTGCAAGGAGGGAGAGAGAAACAACGTATATCTTCTCTCCATTCACAGAAATATTATATTTTCCATATATTTCATTTTTATGTTGCGCATCCAGCAAGCCCTTGTAGTTGGAGAATGTAATTTAATTAGGGAATGGGCAGTCATTTAAAACTGAGATGGATAGGGAGTCGCAGTGTTTTCTGTCAAAATGTGCCAAAACATGAGCAGGCACATGTTCAGTAATTATGGCTCAATGCACACTAGACGCTAAAATAATGTTATAAAAACGCCAGTAGCTGTGAAGTGAGTCTTTGGACCTTTTTTAAGTTTTTGCAATAGTGTTTATTAGCGTTTTTAACATTTTTCTGCGGTAACTTTTTCTAAATGTTAAGCGCTAATGAGTCACGTTTTTGAACGTTCATCATGTTTATTAGTGTTTGAAGCTTTTTGTGGTCAAAAAATCAACTCCTGAACGCGATTTTAGGGCAGTCAGAAAACAGCCCATAACTCCACTGCTCATAAACGTCCAAAAACTTCCATGTCTACATGGACCTATAGGATAAAATACAGTGGAGTTTAAGGGCTTTTAATAAAAACGCCCAAACTCCAAAAAATTGCCATTTATGAGCTCCAGTGTGCATGGATCCATATAATGAGTTTTTCCTTTCTGTGATTTCAGGACACAGCCCAGGACACAACTGAGGTGGGACAAATGACTCAAAAGTGGCACTGTCCTGACATATTTAGGACAGTTGGCTAGTATGCAAGGTGTATACCATTTGCACTGTGGACCATTTTCAGATTTTTCTTCCTACTTTTTGTACAATTGCCATTTTTTGCATTAACTACTACTGTATAGCTCCATGTTTTTTGGTGGACTTTTGTGAATTGTTGCTTATGTGACCTTTCTTTGACCTCAACTCAGTATGTCTTTTTACCTTCTCACAGTGTGATATCATTGTTATGCAGTGTTGTTGGTGGGGGAGGTTTTGTGTTTTACTTGTGAGGGAAAAAGTCAAAAGAGAAACATTTCCTTGCAGAGAAGGATTTCAATCCATCCAATTCTTGGTTATGGGCCCTGTACAGTTTCACTGAGCAACTTTTCTGCATGTTAGATTTTGTTTGCTGGAGCAATAGTTGAAATTACTTGAGCTGCTTTTCTGCTCAATACCATTCTACTTTATTAAAATTGTAAACTTACTGTATATGCAAAACCAAGGAAACAAAGCAGATATTCCCATAACTGCTACCTGGAACTGATTATAGATTACCCATATTGTGAATAGACATGCACACTGCCGAAAAATTTGTTCGTTCTCGTTTAATTTGTTTTTAGTTTTTCAGGTCATTTGTTATGATCGAAATTTGTTCTTTCAAATAAATTCCTAACTTTGTAAAAATTTGAATTCGTTATGTTCCATTTGTTTAGATGAGGTATTCATAAATTGGAGAAATCCGTAAATTCTAAAATTCATAAATCTGAAAATTCTAAAATGTGTAAATTCAAAAATTAGAAAAAATCTGAAATAATAAGTAACTAACTAAAAATAACTAACTATTAAATTATGGGTATTGAAATTTCCTTAAAAATGTGTCTGTTTGTGAATGAAACAAATACTAATTTATACGAAGTTACGAATTATCCAGAATAACGAATGCGGCATCTAAATGAATAGAACATAACAAATTAATAATATTATATAATAATACATTATTATTATTATTATTATTATTATTCATTTGTTACGTTCCATTTGTTTAGATGAAACATTCGTTATTTCATATAAAACTTCAGATAAATTTGTATTTGTTACATTCACTAACAGCCAAATTTGAAAGGAAATTTCAATACCTATAATTTAATAGTTAGTAATAGTTGTTATTATTATTAGTTAGTTATTATTTTGGATTTTCGGGTTTTAAAATTTTCATGTTTTCACTATTATTTTCGGATTTTCATTCTTGTTTTCGAATTTTCAGATTTTCGATCATCGAAATTATGAATTTTTCAAATTTACTAATTTTCTTAATTCAGAAATTTTCTGAAAGATTTGTTAAATTTACTGTTGTTAAGTTTACTCGAATATTTCGAAATTAATGATTTTATCAAATTTTATTGAAAAACAAATTTGGGACAAAACAAATTGAAGGTGAGAGCATGGTATGAAAGGTGGTGGGACTCTCTGAAAGCACGGTTGAGGAAAAATGGGTATATGAACTGTTAACCATCATCATGTGGTGAATTAATTATTGAAAAATAAATCAGTCACAAAAATAATTCACAAATATATCAAAGAGCTGCAGTTTAAGCAACAGAAGTCTGGATAGCTCAGTTGGTAGATCAGACTTTTAATTTCAGGGTCCAGATTTCAAGTCTCTGTTTGGTTTTCCTTATATCTTTAACCACCACAAAACATGTAGGCCCAGATTCTCAAAGGGGATACGACGGAGATACTGACATGTGAGGTATCTATTTACTCACCCGGAGCATGCTGGGACTGTGACGTCATAAGAGGCCTATATAAATCGGTGCGAGCCGTGCACACTGCATTACAGCGGGAGGAGGCGATGTGTCAACATCGGAGAAGAGAAGAAGAAGACAGAAGAAGACAGAAGACAGCAGAGAAGAAGACAGAAGGCAACAGAAGCCTGCCCCCCCTCGTAAAAGAGCTAAAGAAGCGAGCGGGACCCCGGCGGAAGAGAACCAGATGGCGGTGAAGACCGGGACCCCCCCTCTCCCACTGAAGACATCGAAGAAGCCCAGGAGGGGGCCGCTGTAAAAGAGCTAAAGAAGAAAGCGCCCCCCCAGCGGAAGAGAACCAGATGGCGGTGAAGACTGGGACCCCACAGAAGACATCAAAGAAGCAGGCCCCCCTCGTAAAAGAGCTAAAGAAAATAGGGGGGCCCCCGGAGCTGACTAAAAAATTACTTTAAAAACCCTGTTTTGTGTGTTTTTTACATTTATTTTCTGCCAGGTGAATGGGTAGGGGTACGATGTACCCCATACTCATTCACCTAGGGTGGGGGGCCGGCATCTGGGTGCCCCCTTATTAAAGGAGGCACCCGGATTCCGATAAGCTCCCTTCCCGCTGACCCCGACAACCAACAGTCAGGGTTGTCGGGAAGAGGCCCTGTCCTTATCAACATGAAGACAGGTGCTTTGGAGTGGGGGCCACACGTCGCCCCCCTGCCCCAAAGCACCTACCCCCCATGTTGAGGGCATGCGGCCTGGCATGGTTAAGGAGGGGGCACTCGCTCATCCCCACCCCCTTTCCTGACCGGCCGGGCTGCTGCTCGGATACGGGTCTGGTATGGATTCTGGGGGAACCCCCGCGCCTTTTTTTCGGCGTATGGGGTTCCCCTTAAAATACATAGCAGACCCAAGGGCCTGGTATGCTCCTGCAGAGGGAACCCATGCCGTTTTTTTATTTGAAAAATGGCGTGGAGTTCCCCTCAAGATTCATACCAGACACAGTGCTTGGTATTGGCAAGGATCCAAGTCGGATCTCCATTCAATATCGTGCCGCGGATAAACGCAACCACAGCTAAAAGCACTGTACAAATGCAGCTGATCGCTGTGCCTGGAGTCTTGAATAACAGCAAAACATAAACATGCGTTTAGCTGCGGCTGTTCGTGTGAAAGGGGCCTAACAGAGCCACCGAGAAAAAGAGGAAACTACAGAACCAAAACAAACAACAACATTTAGAATACATCGATGTAATTAAAAATCTAATTAGCGTCCAAAAAAATGAAAGCAGTGAAATGTTAAATTTCTTTAAAAGTTCAAATCCACAAGTTGATAAGGTGGATCCGGCCTTGCAATGCAATCTTCCTGTGGACATGATAAGACTGATACAAACATATCAGCAAAAAAAGCCAACATGTCAACAGGTGTACACTCTCAGTCGTTTGAAAATAACCAATACCATGGAGGATATGGTTGGTAATCCAATCCCTGAAATGTCATATAGTCGTCCCATGTCATATCAGCCTGGATTTTGACAAAATATGATGCTGATGAACCCCCAATTTAATTACAGATCACAGGCCGGTCAATATGACATGCCCCCCAATTATCCTTCCATTCAACATTCTCCTTCTTCGAGCCCTTGAGAGGAATCACATCTTCTCACACTTTTTTATCAGGACATATAATTTGAAAAAAACCTTTTCATAAAAGTTATTTGATTTTTGTTTTATTTCCGTTCCAGTGTGTTTATTGTTTTTGTAAATGTTGATTATTCAAGTTTACATTGATAAAGTTTTTATCCATACCGTAGTTTAAATATATTTACGATCTAATATATTTTTATTTAATATTAGTGTGTTTATGTTTCATTATTTTTAGAAATAATTTTTTTAATAATATATTGTTTATTAATATTTAAAATAGATGTTTGAAGTAATGATACACGTTTATGTTAAATCAGCTGTATGCCATAGACAACAAGGCATTTAATTTCTGATTAATAAAAAACTGCAAGATGCCTTAAGCAGGTTTAATAAAGATGTATGTATTTTCAATTTTTATAAGTTTCTATTTTGTGCAATTAAAGTTTATGCAAATGTGCAATCAGATAAAATAAATATTCTTATTTTTCGAAAATAAATTTGAGTATGTTAATGTATTCTGAATGTTTATATAAAAAATATAGATTACTGGAGCGTTATAAGTAAGCGTTCAAATGGTGATATTGCATCAGTGCAATTAGTATCCTGTCTCGACAAGTCAGTTGTCAGAGGATCAAGAAGAAAGTCAAATCTATTTAAAAAAAGATTTGCTGTTAAAATGGGTATTAGGGACTGAGATTAGGGACTAGGAGGAGTGGGATTAGGGTTAGGGGTGGGAGTTTGTAACTAGGAGTGGGATTAGGGTTAGGAGTTTGGGACTAGAAGGAGTGGGGTTAGGGTTGGGAGTTTGGGACTAGTAGGAGTGGGATTAGGGTTAGGAATTTTGGACTAGTAGGAGTGGGATTAGGGTTAGGGGTTTGGGACTAGAAGGAGAGGCATTAGAGTTGGAGTTAGTAGTTTGGGACTAGTAGTAGTGGGATTAGGGTTAGGGTTGGGAGTTTGGGACTAGGAGGAGAGGGATTAGAGTTAAGGTTAGGGGTTTGGGACCTGGAGGAGTGGGATTAGAATTAGGGTTGGAAGTTTGGGACTAGTAGGAGTGGGATTAGGGTTGGAAGTGTGGGACTAGGAGTAGTGGGATTAGGGTTAGGGTTGGGAGTGTGGGACTAGGAGGAATGGGATTAGGGTTAGGGGTTTAGGACTAGTAGGAGTGGGATTAGGGTTAGTGTTGGGAGTTTGGGACTAGGAGGTGTGGGATTAGGGTTTAGAGTTTGGAACTAGGAGTGGGATTAGGGTTAGGGACTGCCGGGACTGGGATAACGGATTTTGGGACTAGGATGAGTGGGATTGGGGTTAGGGTTAGGAGTTTAGGACCAGGAGTGGGATTAGGGTTAGGTGTTTGGGACTAGGATGAGTGGAATTAGGGTTAGGGGTTTGAGACTAGGAGGAGTGGGATTAGGGTTAGGGGTTTCGGACCAAGAGCAGTGGGATTAAGGTTAGGAGTTTGGGACTAGGAGGAGTGGGATTAGGTTTAGGGGTTTCGGACCAAGAGCAGTGGGATTAAGGTTAGGAGTTTGGGACTAGGAGGAGTGGAATTAGGGTTAGAATTTTGGGACTAGGAGGAGTGGGATTAGGGTTAGGGATTTGGGACTAGGAGAAAATGGGATTAGGGTTAGGGGTTTGGAACTAGGAGTGGGATTGGGGTTGGGGGTTTGGGACTAGGAGGAGTGGCATTAGAGTTAGAGTTAGTGGTTTGGGACTAGTAGTAATGGGATTAGGGTTAGGGTTGGGAGTTTGGGACTAGGAGGAGTGGGATTAGAGTTAAGGTTAGGGGTTTGGGACCTGGAGGAGTGGGATTAGAATTAGGGTTGGAAGTTTGGGACTAGTAGGAGTGGGATTAGGGTTAGGGACTGCCGGAACTGGGATAATGGAGTTTGGGACTAGGAGGAGTGGGATTAGGATTAGGAGTTTGGGACTAGGAGTGGGATTAGGGTTAGGGTTAGGAGTTTGGGACTAGGATAAGTGGAATTAGGGTTAGGGTTAGGGGTTTGAGACTAGGAGTGGGATTAGGGTTAGGGGTTTTGGACCAAGAGGAGTGGGATTAGGGCTAGGAATTTGGGACTAGAAGGAGTGGGATTAGGGTTAGGGTTAGAAGTTTGGGATTAGGGGCAGTGGGATTAGGATTAGGGGTTTGGGACTAGGAGCAGTGGGATTAGGTTTAGGGTTGGGAGTTTTGGACTAGGAGGAGTGGGATTAGGGTTAATAGTTTGGGACTATGATGAGTGGGGTTAGGGTTGGGACTAGGAAGAGTGGGATTAGGGTTAGGAGTTTAGGACTAGGAGGAGTGGGATTGGGGTTGGGGGTTTGGGACTAGGAGGAATGGGATTAGGGTTAGGGGTTTGGGAATAGGAGTGGGATTAGGGTTAGGCATTTGGGATTAAGAGGAGTGGGACTAGGGTTAGGGTTATGCATTTGGGACTAGGAGGAATGGGATTAGGGGTTTGGAACTAGGAGGAGTGGGATTAGGGTTAGGGGTTTGGGACTAAGAGTGGGATTAGGGTTAGGAGTTTGGGACTAGGAGCAGTGGGATTAGGGTTAGGGTTTGGGACTAGGAGGAGTGGGATTAGGGTTAGGGGTTTGGGACTAGGAGGATTGGGATTTGTGTTAGGGTTAGGGGTTTGGGACTAGGAGGAGTGAGATTTGTGTTAGGGTTTGGGACTAGGAGGAGTAGGATTAGGGTTAGGGTTTTGGGACTATAGTAAATGGAAAGGCTCCCCAATGGGGTTTTTAGGCAGAAAACAGGTAGAGGATTGAATGAAATGCACATATGTAAAAAGTAAAAAAAGTTTAATGAATTGTAAAAATAAGCTCTGGTATAGTATACACTAAAAAACGTTTACACAAAGAGTATGCACCAAAATACATTACATCAATTAACATAAATGGTTAACATGCAAGTCACGTAAATCCTGATGTGTTTCAACCCATATTGGGGTCTTCTTCAGATGAAGTTGAGGTGCTACTGTAACAGAAAATGAATATATAAACAGTCTTGAGAATTACCACTGAGTATTGTGGAACATGAAAGTATTAGTATATGGTTACCCACTCACAGCGTGTAAACTTAATTGTGTCTAGACCAGAGTTGACTTAAAATCCATAGAAGGACCCCTGGATGGACATTTTCACAAGGAGGGCAGACCCCCAAACGGTGCCGCCAAGGCGCCAAACCAGACGGCCTGCAGGGGCCCACAAGCACAAGGGGAGGGTCCGATGGGGTCCGGGACTGGCGGGCGGGAGAGAGACCCATCAGAGCGACAACCATAGAAAGCACCTATTAAAAAGTGTAAATATGTATTGATAAATTGTCAAATCAAGTGTAAGATATTGTCATTTAAGTCATTTGGGGCACTGGGCATGCACTGAATCCCTGATCTATCACTGATAAACAGGGGTTTTGGGACTATGAGGAGTGGAATAAGGGTTAGGGTTGGGAGTTTGGGACTAGGAGGAGTGGAATTAGGGTTAGGGGTTTTGGACTAGGAGATGTGGGATTATGGTTATGGGTTTGGGACTAGAAGGAGTGGGATTAGGGTTAGGGTTAGGAGTTTGGGACTAGGAGTGGGATTAGGGTTAGGGTTGGGGGTTTGGGACTATGAGGAGTAGTAAAACTGTACATATCGTTTTAGGGTTAGGGGTTTGGGACTAGAAGGAGTGGGATTAGGGTTAGGGGTTTGGGACTAGGAGGAGTGGGATTAGGGTTAGGTGTTTGGGACTAAGAGGAGTGGGATTAGAGTTAGGGTTAGGCATTTGGGACTAGGAGGAGTGGGATTAGGGTTAGGGGTTTGGGTCTAGGAGGAGTGGGATTAGAGTTAGGGTTAGTGGTTTGGGACTAGGAGTGGGATTAGGGTTAGGAGTTTGGTACTAGGAGGAGTGGGATTAGGGGTTTGGGACTAGGAGCAGTGGGCTTAGGGTTAGGGGTTTGGGACTAAGAGGAGTGGGATTAGGGTTAGGGACTGCCAGGACTGGGATAACGGAGTTTGGAACTACCAGTACTGGTTTGGAGAAGTAGGATATGTTACTTATGTTACGATGCTCATCCAAGTGTAATTTCTGAATTTATCAGGGTGCACTCTCAGATCATGATAGAGCAGCACAAATTGTCCTCTCTCTGAGTGCATTTGTTGGATGGGATGAACCCAAAAGCGAAGTTGTGTTCTCTGTTGTTGGAGAATATGTTCCCAAACATGTAGCACAAACAACAGCAGCTCATAATACTCCATCTTCTGCCTGTACTATTTCCTTTCTGACCAAAAAACAGGAAGTGCACAGGATGTGATGTCAGGGGGTGGGGTTGTTTACTGACCCTGATGTTGACACTTAAAAAATGCTTTAAAAACGCTTTTCTAATGCATGGGCATTAGCGCTAATTTTAACGCTAACGTGGCAAAAACGTGGTAAAAAGATGTTAATATCGCTCATCATTCGGGCCGTACACAGGTTCATCTGCTTCCCTAATTAACTTTTTCAACTGGAGCTGAGAAGCCGTTAGATCATGTGGATTTGGATTTCCTTACGGGCCAGTTCACACCATAGAAACGCAATCCGGATGCATTCCAGGTGCTTTTTTTGCAATGCGAATTTTTTAAGCATTTTTGATGCTTTCCAGTGCATTTTTGGTACGTTTTTAGGGCCAGTTCACACCAGACGCAGTTCCGTAGAGTTTTGTGTGCATCTTTTCTGCACTAAAAATGCATGCACAGTGTTTTCCATGTATTCCAATGGCTCTAGTTGGCTCTAGTTCACACCATGCAGTCAGTTTCCGGTCAGTTTACAGTGCAGAACTGGTGTGAACTGGCCCTTAATGCAGTCCAGTGCTTTTTTTCACCCCTCTTTTTTATTAACCTTAGATAAGGACAAGTGTGTTCCAGTGCGTTTTTGGTGCATTTAGGTGCGTTCTAGTGCATTGCTTGGACACAGCCTTGCTGGCATTGGTTGATCCCAAATTTAAACAATTAGTCCTGGAACCCCACAGAAGATAACCCTTTGGTTGCCGAGCCTAATCAGCCACCGGACCAGGTGTGCACATAGTGAACAAAGTGTTCCCATTCAATGAACAATAGGTTTGTCCCATATTATTTCCGGTCATCGGCATCACAAGTTTAAGGCATGTAGTGAGTTCCACATCGATTGTGATATTGTTTGAAGTTACCTTCTGCCCCTTCCCTTTGGGGAAGGGGGACATCCACAGAGACCGATTGTCCGAGTCAAAGAAGGACCTTTATTGGTTTAAAATGATGACGATATAGCTCACTGGTTAACGATACTGTCTTTCAGAGATGCGGATGAGGTTCACTACTTCTGTTTTGGTTGTCTCTGTTTTATTTTTCCTTCTTTGTTTATTTTGTTCTGTTTTGTATAGTGCCTTAAAATAAAGATCATATCTAAAAAAATTCACCTAGCAGAGGATGGTTTCGATCCATCGACCTCTGGGTTATGGGCCCAGCACGCTTCCGCTGCGCCACTCTGCTACATATGCGACTAGCACTGCTAAAGCTGTATAGTGGAAGCTGTATAGTGAGGGGGGGTCATTGGAGTACATTGCTGTGATGTGTTCTTGAATTTCCTAATTCTCTGTCAGGTATCTTTCAGCTAAATGCACCTAATGGTAAATGCACTGACTGTGGACCCCTGATGAGGCTTTGAAATTATCAATTAATGCCATTCAAGTGTATAAAAAATGGGAGCTTATTGCCTATACAAAATCCAGGAAACAAAACAGAAATTTCAGTAAATGCTACTTGACATTTATAGCTCACTCATAATGTTTGTCCATAGGAGCCTACCCATCAGTCTCTGTGGTGCAATTGGCTAGCATGTGGGGCTGTTCAACAAAATGTCAGTGTTTCAAGCCAAAAAATAATATAAAAGGTAAGTAATCCTAATATTGCTGAATATTAATATGTAACTTGGGCAAAAGCAAGTAGACCATTAAAATAAATCTACAACCTGTATTTAACCATTTTGTTTTCAAAGCTGTTTTCTGTATTTGCACACGTTAACCCCTTCAAGCCTAAGGCCCCGTACACACAGTCGGACAAAACCGATGAGAATCGTCCGACGGACCGTTTTCATCGGTTCACCGCTGAAGTGACCTGATGGTCTGATGTGTGTACACACCATCAGTTCAAAATCCGATCGGGTCAGAACGCGGTGACGTAAAACACACGACGTGCTGAAAAAAACGAAGTTCAATGCTTCCAAGCATGCATCGACTTGATTCTGAGCATGCGCGGGTTTTGAACCGATGCTTTTCTGTACTAACCATCAGTTTGGTCCGATGGGGCAGCGGTCCATCGGTTCGGTTTTGAAGCATTTTTAGAAATTTTGGACCGAAGGAAACCAGACCGATAGCCTATACACACGGTCGGTTTGGTCCGATGAAAATGAACTTCGGTTCATTCTCATCGGACCAAACCGACCGTGTGTACGGGGCCTAAGGGTAACACAAATTTGAATGCCTAAGCACACTTTTGCAACTTTGACATGTGTTAGTAAAACTGTACATATCGTATCATCACATCTATTTATGTAGCCAAGTGGATTATACCTTTTTTTGGAAAAATTTGCCTTTCATTTGGTAGTAAATTATTATCAAAAGAAAATGGTCCCAAAATGTTTATTTTTTTTAATTTGCTGTGAATTTCTTGTTACTACCACTGAAAAATATATATATTTTTTAAAATCCTGCCTAAAATATACTGACTATGACCTTGACTTTTGACCCTTACTTTACCAAACACTAACCCTGGCACTAACTTTGATCAAAACTTGATCTAGTGATTTTTAATTGATTTTTTATTTAATTTATTATTAATATTTTTTTTTCTTTGCAAGGAGGGAGAGAGATACAACGTATCTCTTCTCTCCATTCACAGAAATATTATATATTCCATATATTTCATTCTTATGTTGGCATCCTGCAAGCCCTTGTAGTTGGAGAATGTAATTTAATTAGGAAATGGGTAGTCATTTAAAGTGGAGGTTCACCCGAAAAGTTAATTTTTAACATTAGATTGATGCTCATTTTGTCAAGGGGAATCGGGTAGTTTTTTTAAAATCGAAACAGTACTTACCATTTTAGAGAGCGATCTTCTCCGCCGCTTCCGGGTATGGGCTGCGGGACTGGGCATTCCTATTTGATTGACAGGCTTCCGACAGGCTTCCGACGGTCACATACATCACGTCACGATTTTACGAAAGTAGCCAAACGTCGGTGCGCAGGCGCCGTATAGAGCCGCACTGACGTTCGGCTTCTTTCGGCTACTCGTGACGCGATGTATGCGACCGTCGGAAGCCTGTCGGAAGCCTGTCAATCAAATAGGAACGCCCAGTCCCGAAGACCATACCAGGAAGCGGCGGAGAAGATCGCTCTCTAAAACGGTAAGTACTGCTTCGATTTAAAAAAAAACTACCCGATTCCCCTTGACAAAATGAGCATCAATCTAATGTTAAAAAAAAATTTTTGGGTGAACTCCCGCTTTAAAACTGAGATAGACAGGAAGTCGCTGTGTTTACTGTCAAAATGTGCCAAAACATGAGCAGGCACATGTTCAGTAATTATGGTTCAATGCACACTAGACGCTAAAATAATGTTATAAAAACGCCAGTAGCAGTGCAGTGAGTCATTGGACCTTTTTTTAGTTTTTGCAAAAGCGTTTATTAGCGTTTTTAACATTTTTCTGCAGTAACTTGTTCTAAATGTTAAACGCTGATGAGTCACGTTTTTGAACGTTCATCGTGTTTATGAGTGTTTGAAGCTTTTTGTGGTCAAAAAATCAACTCCTGAACGCGATTTTAGGGCATTCAGAAAACAGCCCATAACTCCACTGCTGATAAACGTCCAAAACGTCCATGTGTACATGGACCTATAGGATAACATAGAGTGGAGTTTAAGGGCTTTTAATAAAAACGCCCAGACTCTAAAAAAAATTTCATTAACTACTTTTGTATAGCTCCATGTTTTTTGGTGGACTTTTGTGAATTGTTACTTATGTGACCTTTCTTTGACCTCAACTCAGTTTGTTTTTTTACCTTCTCACAGTGTGATATCATTGTTATGCAGTGTTGCTGGTGGGTGAGGTTTTGTGTTTTACTTGTGAGGGAAAAAGTCAAAAGAGAAACATTTCCTAGCAGAGAAGGATTTCTATCCATCCCCCTCTTGGTTATGGGCCCTGTACAGTTTCACTGAGCAATTCTCAGATTTTGTTTGCTGAAGCAATAGTTGAAATGACTTGAGCTGCTTTCCTGCTCAATGATACCATTCTACTTTATTAAAAATGTAAACTTACTGTATATGCAAAACCAAGGAAACAAAGAAGATATTCCCATAAATGCTACCTGAATCTGATTATAGATTACCCATATTGTGAATAGACATGCACACTGCCGAAAAATTTGTTAGTTCTCGTTTAATTTGTGTTTAATTTTTCAGGTCATTTGTTATGATCGAAAATTTGTTCTTTCAAATAAATTTGTAACTTTGTAAACATTTTAATTCGTTATGTTCCATTTGTTTAGATGAGGTATTCATAATTTGGAAAAATCCGTAAATTAAAAAATTCGTAAAAATTTGAAAATCTGAAAAATCCGAAATAATAACTAACTAACTAACTAAAAATAACTAACTTTGTTTAGATGCAACATTTGTTATTTCATATAATACGTAACTTCGGATAAATTTGTATTTGTTACGTTCACTAACAGCCAAATTTGAAAGGAAATTTCAATACCTATAATTTAATAGATAGTAATAGTTATTATTATTAGTTAGTTATTATTTTGTATTTTATGTTTTTTACATTTTCAGGTTTTCATTATTATTTTTGGATTTTCATTCTTTTAAATTTTGGGATTTTCATTATTGTTTTAGAATTTTCAGATTTTCTAATCTTCGAATTTTATGAATTTTCGAATTTACAAATTTTCAAATTCACAAATTTTCTGAAAGATTTGTTAAATTAGTTTTCGTTTACTTGAATATTTCCAAATGATTGATTTTATCAAATTTTATTGAAAAACAAATTCGGGACAAAACAAATTGAAGGTGAGAGCATGGTATGAAAGGTTGATGGGACTCTCTGAAAACACAGTGGAGGAAAAATGGGTATATGAACTGTTAACCATCATCATGTGGTGAATTAATTATTGAAAAATAAATCAGTCACAAAAATAATTCACAAATATATCAAAGAGCAACAGGAGTCTGGATAGCTCAACTTTTAATTTGAGGGTCCAGATTTTGAGTCCCTGTTTGGTTTTCCTTATATCTTTAACCACCACAAAACATGTAATATGTAATATGCATTTTTTGTTTGTTGCAACAGAGGTGGCTGACCCACAACAATCACTATGCAGGGCGCCATGTGAAATCTACTGCTACAGAAGTTCCACCTCTCCCTAAAAAATCAGCTTATTATTAATATGTGCATAACAATTAAACCAAAATGTTACAAAAATTATTTGGTAAGCGTATTAAAGTCCCTGAATATTTTTTGTGACTGCGTAACCTCTTTTTCAATATTTAGGATTCTTATGAGTTATGTACTTCCTGATTAACAGTTCATACACCAATATTTCCTCCACCATGCATTGAAAGAGTCTGGATGTCAATTTTTTTAACACAGTGTACATCAGTGGTGGATGGTGCTCCAAATGTTTGGGGGGCATAAACAAACATGAAAAAAAAACATCATGCGCAGCCACTGTGCCCATCAAACGCAGCCATTGTGCCCATCAAACGCAGCCACTGTGCCCATCAAACGCAGCCACTGTGGCCATAAATTGCTGCAAGTGTGCCCATCAATTGCCACCACTGTACCCATCAATTGCTGCCAGTGTGCCCATCAATTGCTGCTGTAATTCAGATGCCCGATGCCCAACAAGGGGCCAGACACCTGAATAGGGGGCGGCAACAGCGACAATAGATAGATTCATGCAATGCATGAATCTATCTATTGGTGATTGACAGGTGCAGGAGAGAGGGGGCAGTGCTCCTGTGCCCTTCATGAAAACACCGCCACTGGCGGTCATTTGCGCTACAATACTGTAAGGGCAATACACCTTTTTAATAAAAAAGTTTTTTTAACTTACAACACTATGAGAAGCTCCCTTGCTGTCTGAGCTTGATTAACAATGACCCCATCATTGGTGTCATTTGGTGGGAAGAATCACGAGCTAACATTGCTGTCACAGGGAGGAACTGGTGTCATCGGGCCTCAGTTTGTTAGCCACTGCTCTAGGGCCTTGAAGTCATGTGGTAGCGTGGCCGAGCGGTCTAAGGCGCTGGATTAAGGCTCCAGTCTCTTCGGAGGCGTGGGTTCAAATCCCACCGCTGCCAACAACCTTTTCTTACCAGCATGTATATTCTCTATTCCTTAAACCTGTCTACTGGTCTGTTTATAATCACCATAGCACCATGAGTTGTTCAAAATGTTGTCAGTCTGGTACAACAGGTCATGCTGAACTGCAATATATCTCAAGGCCAGGAGATTATTGGCTCCCTTTATTTACCTTCACATTTTTACTGGCTTTTGTGAGAATGTGGTCATATAACTGGGCGGTTTCAAAACTGCGACCCTGACAAAACTTGCTAGTGCTTCTCCAAGTGTGATATGCTGCCCACTGGGACTCAGGGATAAGGGGGCTGGCATCCTTTCTCTCATCCAGAAGTGGAAGCATATGTGTAAGAAGTGTGTATGCAAGTGTAGGTAATGGCCTTAGCCTCTAGTGACCTCTTTGACTAAGCCCTGGTGGGTGTGGAGAAATGTGTCAGCAGTGATGGCCAGTGGAGCGGTGCTGGCCGAGTCCATTACCTATACTTGAATACAGTGGGGGGAAAAAGTATTTGACCCCTGCTAATTTTGTATGTTTTTCCCACTGACAAAAAAATTATCAGTCTATAAATTTAACGGTAGGTTTATTTTAACAGTGAGAGACAGAATAACAACAAAAATATTCAGAAAAAAAATATTTAAAAAAGTTTTACATTGATTGTCATTTTAATGAGTGAAATAAGTATTTGATCCTCTATCAATCAGCAAGATTCCTGGCTCCCAGGTGTCTTCTATACAGGCAATGAGCTGAGATGAAAGAGCAATCTCTTAAAGGGAGTGCTCCTAATCTCAGCTTGTTACCTGTATAAAAGTCACCTATCCACAGAAGCAACCAATAAATCAGATTCCAATCTCTCTACCATGGCCAAGACCAAAGAGCTGTCCAAGGGTGTCAGGGACAAGATTGTAGACCTACACAAGGCTGGAATGGGCTGCAACAGTTGGTGCGATTATTTGCAAATGGAAGAAACACAAAATAACTGTCAATATCCCTCGGTCTGGGGCTCCATGCAAGATCTCACCTTGTGGAGTTTCAATGATCATGAGAACAGGGAGGAATCAGCCCAGAACTACACGGGAGAATCTTGTTAAGATTGTTATTTAACAAATAAGTGAACCAACAATGCACTAGCTTTAAGTAACCTATTTAGAAAATAAAAAACAAACCTTTACAACCCTTTAACTACTTTCGTATAGGGCCATGTTTTTTGGTGGACTTTTGTGATTTGTTACTTTTGTGACCTTTCCTTGACCTCAACCCTTGACCAAAGTGTGATCATTATTATGCGGTGTTGCTAGTGGGTGAGGTTTTGTGTTTTACTTGAGAGAGAAAAAGTCAAAAGAGAAACATTTCCTAACAGAGAAGGATTTCTATCCACCCCCCTCTTGGTTATGGGCCCTGTACAGTTTCACTGAGCAACTCTTCTGCATGTTAGATTTTGTTTGCTGGAGCGATAGTTGAAATGACTTGAGCTGCTTTCCTGCTCAATACCATTCTACTTTATTAAAAATGTAAACTTACTGTATATGCAAAACCAAGGAAACAAAGCAGCTATTTCCATAAATGCTACCTGAATCTAATTATAGTTTACCCATATTGTGAATAGACATGTGCACTGGCAAAAAAATCTTTTTTTTTTGTTTTTCCGGTCATTTGTTATGATCGAAATTCATTATTTTGAATATTTGTTACTTCGGAAAAAATTGTATTCGTCATGTTCCATTATTTTAGATGCGGTATTCGTAAATTAGAAAATTCTCAAATTAGAAAATTCAGAAATCTGAAGATTCGAAGATTCAAAAATCCAAAATAATAACGAACTAACTAATAGCTAATAAATATAAATATAAATAACTACCTATTAAATTATAGGTATTGGAATTTCCTTAATTTCCTTAAATTAGTATTCGTTACGTTCACCAACAGCGACATTTAAAAGGAAATTCCAATACCTATAATTTAATAGCTAGTAAAAGTTATTATTATTAGTAGAAAGAAAAGAGCCAGAGAGAACATCAATCTTTTTCTGTCACAAAGGTAAGCACAACCACAGAGGTATAATAAAAATAGAAATTAATAACGATCTAAAATTACCAAATATATATGTTCAGATGTAAAACATATATGCAGGGGACAATTATAACGGTAGTTCTAACAGTATAAAAACCTGATAGTATGTAATAATATACATGGAGCAAGAACTCAGGCAAATGCTCGGTATCGGTATCGGGACAACCCGAGTAGAAATACTTTAAAAGGGTAAGATGCCTTCTCTTATAAGTAAGGTAATGGCTGTAGGAGTAAACTGTATACTGTTATATATCTGTTTCTGTATAATGTGATCATATCATGTGATATAGCATATGCAATACTGCAATAATGACATCACTAGTGTGCACTTGAAAGAGGGCACAAAATGTTTATAAAAGGAAGGCATTCTTTATTAATTTTCTTTGATGTTTGTACATGCATCTGGGCACTGAGCATTTTATTAGTTCTTGCGATACCACTGAAAAAGCCGCACATGCAGCCAAATATGTTTGGCTGTTTATGTGCCAGGGCCAGAGGCAATGTTATTAACCTTTCTATTTAAAATGGAGAAAAGGGGGAGGGGGCTATGCAATCGCATAGGTGGGACTTTGAGTGAAGCACATGTCTGCGCTTCCATCCCTGGTACGAATGTAGAACAAGGGAGTTGGGAGTTTGAATGAGGTTCGAGACAGGGTGGGAGTGCAAAGAAGGAAAACATGTTTATTGGCATGCAAAACAAGGTGTAGTATACTCTCAGAATCACAGGGGCTGAGCACGTAGACATAACAATAAAGGACAATAGAGATACATAATAATGTCAACCAGGAACTTCATGACATATGGGTTTGCATATGAACCATGGACACTGGGACATACAATGCCATCAATGATTAATACAATATAGTATGGAAAACAAAAAACACAGCTTCCCATGAGTGAGGGAGATGGATACACCAATTTCCTTAGATGACACAGTGCGATTAAAAGACATAAGGTAAGAATCGTAGATAGTAGTGGCTGGTAACTCAGATATGGAATGGAGTAGCATCCTTGAATGGCCCGACGTGTTTCGTGCTGAATGCACTCATCAGGGGCTGATGCTTCCAAATCTGGAGGATTAGTTAGTATATTAATCTGCAGTGACTTGAGCATAAAAATGGGAACATGATTAGTGGTCCTAGTTTTACATACCTAAAAAATGGTGTGGATCAAGGGAGAGAGCATAATGCTGAGCCGTAGCCACGGCGAAGGTGTCAGTCCCTTTATTGTTATGTCTACATGCTCAGCCCCTGCGATTCTGAGAGTATACTACACCTTGTTTTGCATGTCAATAAACATGTTTTCCTTCTTTGCACTCCCACCCTGTCTCGAACCTCATTCAAAGTCCCAACTCTCTTGTTCTACATTTCTATTTAAAATAGTCCTGCAGTTTGTCAATTTTACATGGCTACGTCACCTGCAGTTTCTTAATCCTTTTAGTAGTCTGCTTGTAATCTTTTTCTCTAGTGCATTTCAGCCTATGCTCCCTCATTAAAGATGTCCTCCTACTGTCAAATTTTAGATTGATTGCTGCATCAGTTTTATAGTACCATGTTGCTTTTGAACCTCTGGCACTGGTACAAGGCCTGTATGTGTTGCTGCCAAGCAATCAAGAAAGGAGGTACTTGCTCCATGCTGGAGTACATTGTTGTGATGTGTTCTTGAATTTGCTCATTCTCCGTCAGGTATCTTTCAGTTAAATGCACCAAGTGGGAAATGCACTGTGACTGCTGACCCTTGATGAGACTTTGTAGCTATCAAATAATGCCATTCAAGTGTATTATAAATGTGAGATATGCAAAACCCAGGAAAAAGGTCCAGGAGCATATTAAGTCATGATAGTATCCTAAATGGTACCTTGTAGCAACATATACCTACTGTCCGGATCTGCTATTTGTTTAGTGCACCTAAAAGAAACTGATTTATGAGACACACATATTTTAGTAAATTCTGCTTGATATTTACAGCTCACTCATAATGTCCACCCTTGTGAAGTTTCCATCAGTCTCTGTGGCGCAATCGGTTAGCGCGTTCGGCTGTTAACCGAAAGGTTGGTGGTTCAAGCCCACCCAGGGACGGGTATTTCTTTATGCTGAGAAATACAAGGTGACCTAAAGAAAAAAAATGTTTTGCCTAAAATTAATGTCTGCAAGGTAGACAGACAGAATAGTGTAATGATTATGTTAAATACCTATTAAATTCCTTCATTTATATCACCTCCAGCATTCTAGTTTCTATTTTCTCATTCACTTCCTGGTTTGCGGCGCTCGTTCATGTAAGAACTACATTTCCCAGTATGAATTGCGGCACGCCCAGTAATTCACACCTCCTTGAAGTCTCTAACACGTAGAGAGCGTCCTGCCACACAGATGTAGTTCCCAGGAGGGGGTGAGCACGTCACTGACCACCGCAGTAAAGCCTCCCGTCACGGTGGTCAGTAAAATCAGACAAGCAGGAAGTGAACAGAACAGAGAAGAAATAGAGCAACTTCTGAGCAAAAACATACAATGAGGAAGTGAAAAGAGTAATGTCTGCAGGTAAAGGATGCTTATTATGATTTTTTTTTCCTTTACAACCCCTTTAATGATTCTGAATATTAATATGTAACTGCAAGTAGACCTTTTAAACACATCTGCAACCTGTATTTAAACATTAAAATGTTGCTTCCAAACCTGTTTTCTGTTAGCTGTCATAAGGTAGCGTGGCTGAGAAGTCTAAGGCGCTGGATTAAATTGTTTGTTAACCCCCAAAAAACAGATTCTGTTTCTTTAAGGCCCCTTTCACACTGGGGTAAGAGGCGCGGTGGAGGTATAGCGCCGCTAAAAATAGCGGCGTTATACCGTCGGAATTGCAGCGGGATTCGGTCGCTAGCTGTGCGGTATTAACTCCCGCTAACGGCCGATAAAGGGTAAATACCGCCCTCTGCAGAGGCGCATTGCGGGCAGTATTGCCGCGGTTTCCCATTGTTTTAAATGGGAAGGAGCGGTGAAGGAGCGGAATACATGCCGCTCCTCTCACCGCTCCAAAGATGCTGCTGGCAGGAGATTTTTTTCTCTCCCGCCAGCGCATCGCCTCAGTGTGAAAGCCCTCGGGGGCCCTTCCTGATGCAAGAAAAACATACAGATTGGTATACTATCTGTTCTGTATGCTAATATTGTGCACCGCTGTCTCTGTGTTTCATTAAAAAATACCTCTTTCATCGTATCTCACGGCGGCTCCTGGAGATCACGTGACCGGCTGTGTCTCCTCTCTCCTCTCATCCGCTGGTGAAACCTCAGCCCCGCCCCCTGCTTCTGCAAGACGGGCAGAGAGAAGGAACAGCTGGTTACATGAGCACCGAGAGCCGCCATGAAATGCAATTAAGGAGGATTTTTTTAATGAAACACAGAGACAGGGGGCACTCTATTAGCATACAGAACGGATAGTTTAAGTGAACAAAAGTGGGTTAATGGAGACAAATATGTATTAGGGGTAGCCTGTTTGGCTAAAAAAAAAAAAAAAGCAGTTCCTTGCAGTAAACTGGGTGACGTGAGACCTCACGCTTGGCGCGCTGTGTGGAAATTGTGTGGCCCTTAGTCCGTGTGTGAAACCTAACTTCCCACACCCTAAAAATGAAATAAAACGTGTATAAAGTAACTGGTGAGTAGATGATCTGATGTCCAAACTACATACCTCCCAACTTTTTGAAATGGGAATGAGGGACATCTATCAGCAAAAGTATGCAGGCATAGGACACACCCATTGCCACTCCCCCTTAAAGGAGACTTGTACAAAAAAAAAATAGATTGGTAAAACCCACAAGTGCTTTTTTACCACTACTATTCCTTTAAATTGGCTTTTGGAATTTACAAATGCAGCAATTTAGAAATCAGATGAAAGGTTTAGGGCTGGAAAACACTTTTTGATAGATAAAAAGTGCATTTTATATGCAACTATATAGATCAGGCAAAAATGAGGGACAAATGAGGAGAATGAGGGAAAGAGGGACAGTCCCTCGAAATCAGGGACAGTTTGGAGCTATGCAAACTATACTACAAGATGCTACTGAAAAGTGATCCAGAGGAGGGTCGCCTATCAGAGGCTATCAATCCCAATTCTACAAGTGAGGTCAAACAGTCTCTCCTGGGCCGTGAATAGTGTTAAATTGTAAAGTGCTACTATGTGGACCACTTCCTATGCTAATATCTGCATACAAAAGTATAATCAGCAAACGTGAAGTTCTAAAACCAGAAAAGGTACTATATAAATGCTATCCAAAAAACAATCCTTCTTCCTAGTGTATAATTAGCCATTTCTTTACATTTTGCATGAATATTTCACCTTATCAAAAGTGGGTTAATAACCACTTTAACCACTTAACCCCCAGACCATATTGCTGGTCAAAGACCAGAGCACTTTTTGCGATTCGGCACTGCGCCGCTTTAACTGACAATTGCGCGGTCGCGCAACGTGGCTCCCAAACAAAATTGGTGTCCTTTTTTTCCCACAAATAGAGCTTTCTTTTGGTGGTATTTGATCACCTCTGCGGTTTTTAGTTTTTGCGCTATAAACAAAAATAGAGCGACAATTTTGAACAAAATTAATATTTTTTACTGTTTGCTATAATAAATATCCCCCAAAAATATCTAAAAAACTATTTTTTCCCTCAGTATAGGCCAATACGTATTCTTCTACATATTTTTCGTAAAAAAAATCTCAATAAACGCTTATTGATTGGTTTGCGCAAAAGTTATAGCATTTACAAAATAGGGGGTAGTTTTATGGCATTTTTATTAATATTTTTTTTTTACTAGTAATGGCGGCGATCAGCAATTTTTTTTCAGTACTGCGACATTATGGCAGACACTTCGGACACTTTTGACACATTTTTGGGACCATTGGCATTTTTATAGCGATCAGTGCTATAAAAATGCATTGGATTACTATAACAATGCCACTGGCAGGGAAGGGGTTGACACTAGGGGGCGGGTAATGGGTTAAGTATGTTCCCTGGGTGTGTTCTAACATTAGGGGGGGTGGCCTCACTAGGGGAAATGACTGATCGCTGTTCATACATTGTTTACACACACAGCTCCCGCTCTGTAACGAGCAATTGCGGGTGCCCGGCGGCGATTGCGCCCGCTGGACATGCGCACGGGAGTCAGTGGCCACTTAGAGAGCCGACGTAGAGCTACGGGATCTCGCCACGGGGAGCCGACCTGCCACCGTAGAACTGCGGCGGCTGGTCGGCAAGTAGTTAAAGTGGATGTAAACCCTCTCTCATCCTTTCTAAACTACTGCCATAGTGCCTCCTGCATGTATCCTTACTTGTCAAATGTATCTCCTCTGTCTGTTATAAGAACTGAAAAACTGCAGATTCTATGGGTGGATCTGTTGTCTGGAGCTCTGTGGGTGGAGTCATGATGTCAGTAGACTCCCCACCCTCTTCTACACTCCCCTTGTCAACATGCATTTTTCCAATGTATTCCTTACATTAAATTCTGCTATAATCACTAACATTCGGTCAAAATCCAGAAAAGTAACCACATGACTTCGTAAAAGGAGTGGGGGTGGAAATTAAAAAATAATGCCTTTCTCCAGGCTAGTGCATGAGACATGTAAATAACCTGTCACTCACAGCAAGGGGGCAGAACAGACTAAGGTTTTTCTCTGTAAGTCCGTTTTATTTCACTGAACAATAAAAGAGGATTGCTCAGAGCTGGATTAACTCTGTGTGGCAAGACTGGGCACAGATGATAGGAAATCGTATACTGTACATTGTGACATCAGAAAAAAAAATTGGGTTTACATCCACTTCAAGGCTCCAGTCTGTTCGGGCCATGGGTTCAAATACCACCGCTGTCAGTGAGCTTTTCCTTAGAAGCATTCGATACTCTATTTAAGCAATCGATACTATATTCCTTATTCCTTCTGCAACTTCATTCCAAATTTTGTCAGTCTGGTACAACAGGTCATGCTGAACTGCAATATGAGGAAACACATTCTTAAGGCCAAGAGTTCCAAACCACGACCTGGAAAAACTTGTTAGTGCAGTTCCAAGCCTGATGTGTGATATGCTGCCTGCTGGCACTCAAGCATCAGGGGGATGGCATCCTTTAACTCACCCAGAAACTCCAGGATATGTGTGAGAAGCGTGGGATACTCACTCAGCCTGGTGTATGCAAGTGTAAGCCTTAGCCTTTAGTGTCCTCTTCGCCAAAACCCCCGGTGGGCAAAGTCAAACACATCAGTGGGCATGACCAGTGGGCATGACCAGTGCACAGGCACTGGCTGAGAAAAATTTCTACACTTGCATACACCAGGTTGGGTGAGCGGGGTTCCACACTTCCTACAAATATGGGCGGTTCCAAAGATCTGTTCCTTCCAGGTCATAGTTACCAACATTTCAAATACATTTCCAAAGTCATCTTTTTTGTTTCGCCTCCAGCAAGCTCTTGTAGTTGGAGAATGTACTTTAATTAGGGAATGGGCAGTCCTTTTAACCTTTGCACGGTGTGATGTCATTGTTAGGTGTTGTTGTTGTGTGAAATATTGGGCCGTTCGACTGTTTGTTTGGCCTAACATCCAAACATGTTTTCTGAAAGCACAGACCCTTGAGAACAAAATGGTGGCAGTTCTAATTTCACCAGTCACACACAAATTACGTCAAAGACTTATAAGTAACAGATTCTATAAATGTCCAATAACATATGTCAAAATTTGTGCCAATGCTGTGTAAATTGTTCTAAAATGTACATCAGTAATGTAAATACTGTATTGATGAGGGGAGCACAAGGAGGGCAGCACTGCAAGATGTAGATAAGAGGTGGATGTATATGGATGAACAGCATATGACTATCATGCTACAAATTAACACACTTTTATCCACTGGGCACATAAAGTGCTAAATAAAGGTACAAATAGAAATTGTCATATTTTTCTCCTGCTACAATCTTTGTTGATTCCCCCGATGGACTTGATTTTAAAGAAGCCTCAGAGAAATGAATAATAAAATCACAATGCCATATACTGTATGGATAGTCTGGTTGTATGGTTGGTTAGCTAATGTACTGTACACACTGTATGTGTGTAACATAAAGAAGTTGATCTAGAAAGTTTCTATATGATCTATTTGTTGAAACATGTCTGTCTATGGTCATTTTGAATAATAATTTTTCGCAAGTTCAATACTTAAGAAGAATAAAATCAAAAGAGAAAAAAAAAGTCACCTAGCAGAGGATGGTTTCGATCCATCGACCTCTGGGTTATGGGCCCAGCACGCTTCCGCTGCGCCACTCTGCTGTCTGTTTCATCAATACTCCATAAAGCTGTTTTGTGGGGGTTACTGACAAACATGACTGATGTGTTCTTGAATTTTCTTATTTTTTGTCGGGTATCTTTCAGTTAAATAAATCTGTGCAAAAACAGTTTAGCGCTACACTGTTTTTGCACATTTTTCTTCACACTTTATATCTAAGTTGTAGTGTTTAGCAGAAGGACGTCCCTCCCAGGACCTTATCTTAATTATTTCACTAATATATAAAAAAAATTCACTAAGCGCAAATTTTTCCCATCCCCTTTTCCCTTCCTTTTACAGAGTTAAATAATTCTAGTGGGAAATGCATTGTGACTGTTGATCCCTGGCCAGGCATTGTAGTTATTAGTTAATAGCATTCAAGTGTATTAAAAATGTAAGTTTATTGCATATGCAAAACCCAGGAAACAAAACAGATATTTCAATAAATGCTACTTGATATTTGAAGCTCATTCCATAATGTCCGTCCACAGCAGTTTTCCTGTTGTTCTCTATGATGCAATAAGTTAGCATATTTGGTTATTAACCAACAGGTTGATGGTTCAAACCCACCCCGGGACATGCTTCATTTATGCAGAGAAATCATCTAAAATGTAAGGAGTCTTAAAGGGGTTGTAAAGACAAAAATGTTTTCCTCTTAAATTAAAGTCTGACAGTAGCTGATAAAGTAAAAAGTAATGTTTTGCATTATAACTAGTTTGATACCTGTTGAAATCGAGCTGTTTTATTCACCTCCAGCACTCCTGAATCATTATTCTCACTGACTTCCTGGTTTGCGGTGCGCATTCATTCTTGCTACATCACGGCCTAATGGGAACTACAGTTCCCATTAGGCTTAGCCTCCATGCCTGTGAGGGATAAGAGAGCATCTTCACGCAGGGCTGTAGTCATAGGGAGGGGGGTGAGCACATTCTGCTTTCCACCATGCAAAACGGCTCAGATGCTGGTGGAAAGTAAGAAGAGGAGTTACAGGAAATGGCATTTTCAAACCTGGATTACTGTATTTTGGAGGTCAAAAGGAAAAACGAGGTAAGTGATATTTAAATGCTCTAGCTTACAGCAATTAATTGATCTAATAAAAAATGAACCTTTAGTGTTCCTTTAATGATCCTGAACATTAATATGTAACTTGCATAAAAACTTTGCTTGGCAGGCAGACCTTTAAAACACATCTGCAACCTATATTTAAACATTTTAATGAGATAGGGATTGGCAGTGTGTGTATAGACACCTGATCTGTCTAATCCAAAATTGACAATCAAAAAGAGGATAACCTAGTGCTCAAGGCAATATACAATATTAGGCTAGCGAGAACACATACTAAGAAATGACGCCTAACGTGTTTCGGACCATATAGTCTTTCAGAGTTTGTGAGTATTCTTCAATGTAAATATAGTGAACATTAGTGCAAATAGTAGATTGGTTGCAATGTTTACAATAATGAGTTGTCATGAAAGCTTAATTTGAACAAAAAGATGCATCTCTAAACACTTATGATGATGAAATAGCAAGGGAGACTATACTTACATGGATGAGCAAATCACTGATAAAAACAACCAGGGAGAGATGTAACTTTTGACTATAATCCCATGAACTGGAAGGCACAGCCAATTTGGGCCCAGAAGACAACTGAATGGAAGATGGATATGCAGCTAGGGGCAAATAAGTGGAAGGGAGACACTTATACCAACTGCAAGGTTATTGAAGTAAAAACTCCTGCTAGAATGCTGACCAGCAGAGGGTGGTATCTGGGTATATACTGCAGTGGAGTGGAGTTGGTGTGTCTCTACACATGTGTGGAAAAAGAGAGAGACAAAAGAGACAACAAGCAGTACTGACAAAGCGCAGTCTTAACAAATCAGTAAGTAAGTGACCAAAAATATAGGTCATTAACTACAGGTATTAACCTCCAGCATATATTTGTACAGGGAATGACAGAAACAGACATGTGAGAAAACAAACAAATAAGTTAAACATCAACTAGATACACAGATCCGGGGAGGAGGGGAAGAGTAGGAGGGATGGAGGGGAGGGGGGGACGGGGAGGGGGGTTAGAAGAGGGGGGAAATAAAAGTAAGAGGTAAGCTAATACTTCAGGTTTACACTGCCCCGAGGGGAGAAGGTTTTACACTATAACTGTTTGTTTAAAAATGAAAGATGAAGAATTTACCAAAAAATAAATTACACAAATAATCAAGGGAAAAAAAAGGGAAAAAAAGAGACGTTATGGGCAGATGAATCGTGAGCAAGTCTCGCTGTCCTTTGTTGGTGGAGTCTGAAGTGGGAAAAAAAAACCCTCCAGCATATATATGTCGGACAGGGTAAAGAGGGTAGGAAAGGGTAAAGAAGGGTTTTAAAAAGTATGAATGAGGTTTGCTGCTAGAGTATCTGTCTCTGATGTATTGTAAGGTAAGGTATTGTCCCATCACATCATTAATGTAGATGTGCAGTGTGTGGGCAGACATATACCTAGTGGGGCAAGCTGAGATCAATTGCTGAGATCAATTGCAATTTAGCAATCAAAATCAGATATGGTCGGCATTACAGATCGCAGTGCTAGACCAATGGCAGCGCATGATCCATCAAGGAGTCCTCTGGCACAGTGACACGCAGCGTGAGCCTGCCCACTATGGGCGGGGTTGCATCCTGTGTCAGCGCACCACCGGCACGCAAGTGGCCTACCAGTCTGTGCCTCAGAGTGGAGCGCAAACAGGAAGGATCCTGTCAAAGACAGGTTTCTGAAGGCAGGGAAGTCCCAAGTGTGGCCACCAGGATTGACCAGAACAAGAGACCCCCGTGCGCTGGGCAGTGGGGTGGGGTACCCCAGTCCAGAAACCAAACCCCAGATATAAATGATGCAGGCCGACCATCGATTGCATAACAGGGACACAGTTAGCAATGCACAGGATCAATCCACGGGGATAGCACTTCCTGGTGGTAGACGGGGAGAAGCTCATCCAGCAGTTTCTCAATAAAGGGTCATCAGCCTAGCAAAAAATGAAAAAAAGATAAAACATTATAAATAACAGAAAAATTACAAAGTTAATATATGATGTTGTACTTGCAATACAGTCAAACATATTAAACAGAAAAAGCATTATGTAGACATACATGTACAATACCAGTTGAGATATTTCCAATATGAACAAAGATGAAATGTGTATCACTAAGTGTAGCATGGATACTAGTAGGTGTATGAGTAATCATGGGTAGTAAAATACACCCCGTTTAAATATCCAATTTAAAGACACCTGACTAAAAAAAAAAACAGATATGGTTTAAAATTGAAGGCCTCATTTAGGCCAGGTGGTAGGGTGGCATTGAGGTGGAATATCCACCTCAATTTACTCTATAAAAGTAGTTTGTTTGAATCACCACCTCTTGGATTGTTGGGGATGTGATCCAATGCAAGAAACCGCACTCTGGGGGTGCGGTCTCCATGCACTGCACGGCTATGACTCCCATTATGATATCATCGATATAGTGATACCAAGCTGTAGTGAGACTGGTGGACCTGCATGCTACGTCATCAGAGAACAAAAATCTCTCCCACTCCCCCAGGTACAGATTGGCATATGCCCATGGCTACACCCTGTACCTGGAGGTAGTGGGAACCATAGAAGGAGAAGTAATTATGTTTCAAGATAAATTAGAGAAATGCTACAATGAATTCCACCAAGGAGGGGGGTATGGTTGTTTCGTCGTGATAGTATATGTCGGATCACTGATAGACCCATGTTGAGTGGGATCGAGCTATATAAAGCCTCCACATCAATCGCGACTAAGATAGTGTCGAAATTTATGTGGAGGCTGTCCAAAGTTTGCAGAAGGTGAATGGTGTTCTTCGTGTATGATGGAAGCGCTTCCACCATTGACTGAAGTTGTCTGTCAATGAATTTGCTGAGGTTATCAGTCAGACTTCCCCTACCAGATACAATTGGTCTACTTGGTGGTTTGTTAATTTTCTTATGTATTTTTGAGAGCGCGTAAAAAGTGGCCTCACGTGACAAGCCAGTTCTAACGTACTCCCCTACTACCATATGATAATATGGTAGTAGGCCTGATCGACAAGTATGTATAAATCTCTTATATTACAGTTGATCAGAGATTTAGGTATTCGCCTTACCACTGTGGATTTTCCAGTATGTTGTGACACATACTGACAACTATTTAAACATTAACCATTTTGCTTCCAAAGCTATTTTTTGTTTTTGCACATGTTAACATATTCTTCTTCAGCCTGAACATTAATAGATTTACTACTGTCAGATTCTTTACATTTTAAAAACTGAATTTTATTTTGAAATAAAAATATATGAGAAACATCACATATAGTAAGTTTATACTGAAAATTATGTGAGTACATCTATTAGCAGAAATATGGTAAAGATGTGAAATGCCTTCTCATGCAAGTAAGGTAATGCCGCAGGAGTAATCTGTATACTTGAGAGCTTGTGGTGACATGATTACCCAGACATATTTTACTGTCAATGAACTGCGTGTAATCAGCTTTAATAAGTTGCAATTTTTGAAGGAGAGACATGGCAAGTTTGATCACAAAATCAAAATGACAGTTTTTTTATTCCACATATAAAAGCAAGGGATCTAGTAAAGTTAATTCAATGTATGTAGACTTCAATGGAACTCACCTATTATGTCAGGTTACATTTTGAACAAGATTCACCAAACTCTTGGTGAAGAAAAACTAGACAGATTGCCCAATACTTATCAATCACATTGAAAAGAAAAGCTGTTTCTACAAGTAAAAAGTAAATATGTAAATTGCCACTCTATTTCTCATTTTAATTACTACTTTGTCTACCTGATTGATTTTTGCTCTGTTGCCCTTTTAGCTCAACTATAGCAAAGACTAAATGGTGAACAGCACCTCCTATGTGATGAAACCTATGTGCAATATAACAAATAAACTACAGGTTCCTGAAACTATCACAATTAATAGCCAAATAAATGAAAGTATTGATGTTACACCTCCTAATATGAAGTACAAACTATACAAATAAATGTACTAATAATAAGAACCAAATATGTGCATAACAATAAAACCAAAATATTACAAATACAAAATGGTATGATACGCATATAAATAGTCAAAAATGTTCTGTGTCTTCTGAGTAACCTCATTTTAAATAATGAACAGACAAAAACAGTCTGGAAACTGTGATATTAATTGCACTAAGAACCTTATGAATGTCCTGCAAGAACCCAAAAGAGCAGCTGTGTGGATGAGCACACCAGGAAGGGTGTGAATACAAGTAAAAACATTCAGGACATGACCCGAAGTAGGGCCACGCCCCCATATGCAAAATTCACACATAACTGTGTAATTAACGTGACAATTAGAGTGCACTGAAGCCCGGATAGCTCAGTCGGTAGAGCATCAGACTTTTAATCTGAGGGTCCAGGGTTCAAGTCCCTGTTCGGGCGCTACTGTTTTATCTTTAAAGCCGGAGTTCACCCAAAAAAAATGTTTAACCTCAGAAACCGGAAGTGGGGATCGACTCAGAAACAGTGCGGGAGAACCGGGGAGGACACCACCAGGGCCGCAGACGGACGCCGAACCGGACAAGGCCGCCGATGGGCGCCGGGCAAGACACTGACGAGGGGCATTCAAACTGTAAGTATTTTCTTTATTTCCTGAAATTTCCCTTCCAGGTTGGGGGTGCGCGCTGTATGCCGGGGCACGCTATACGAAGATAAATACGGTACATACTCAAAATGAAGTGAGTGCACCTATTAGTAGAAATACAGTAAAAAGGTGAGATGTCATCTCTTATAATTAAGGTAATGGCTGCAATTGCAACCTGTATACTGTGATATGTCTGTATCTGTAAAATGTGATCACATCATGTGACATAGTGTTTGCAATACTGCAATAATGACATCACTAGTGTGCACTGGAAAGAGGGCACAACATGTTTATAAAAGGGAAGGCATTCTTTATCAATTTTCTTTAAAAGTGTGTACATGCACCTGGGCACTGAGCATTGTATTAGTACATGTGGTACCACTGAAGATGCTGCACATGCAGCCAAATATGTTTGAGCTGTTTTTGTACCAGGGCCAGAGGCAATGTTAATAATGTGAAAGTCCTCTATATCCATGGGTTTCCAGGGGTGAGTAAAAAAAAATCAGTTAAATGCACCTAATGGAAAATGCATTAGACTGCTGATCTCTGATGAGGCTTTCTAGTTATTAATCAATACCATTCTAGTGTATTAGAAAAAAGGGGGCTTATTGTGTATACAAAACCTGGGAAACAAAACAGATATTTCAGTAAAAGTGACTTGATATGTATACCTCACTCAAAATGGTCATTCATCAGAGTTTTTCCATCAGTCTCTGTGGCGCAATCGGTTAGCGCGTTCGGCTGTTAACCGAAAGGTTGGTGGTTCAAGCCCACCCAGGGACGGCCATTTCTTTATGCTGAGAGATACTATAAAAGGTAAGTAGTCTTAATGATTCTGAATATTAATTAGAAAATTGCATAAAAACTATGCATGGCAAGTAGACCTTTTAAACACATCTACAACCTATATTTAAACATTAACCATTTTGCTTCCAAGGCTGTTTTTCCACTCAGAACGTGCAGCGCCACTCGAGCGTGCGCAGTAAGGAACCAGGCTGTGAATCCACAAGGCTTCACTTCCTGATTCCATTACTGAAGATGCCAGACCTCCACCTGGAGCCGAAGGACAGGTTGGCTTCGGATGAGGACATCGTGAGCGCCCTGGACAGGTAAGTGTCCTTATTTTAAAAGTCAGCAGCTGTATTTGTAGCTGCTGACTTTTAATTATTTTTTGGGCGGAACTGCGCTTTAAGATAAAGTTCTTTTGTCTGAACATTAGCTAAGCCCGCAAATATTATTAAAGAAATACATTAGATTTAATATCTGTGTACAATAAAGTAAAAGGGAGAGAAACCATCTCAGTTATCAAGAATGTGGCTATGTGGGGAACAAACTAGCCAAAGTGGCTATGAAATGATAGATTTATTACTGTCAGATCCTTTAAATTTGAATTTCTTTGTTTTATTTTAAAATGAAAATATATGAAAAAGATCACGTGTAGTGAGCTTACACTGAAAATGAAAGGGGTTGTATGGGTTCTCTTTTTTTTAATAACAAAAGCTAACCCCCTCTGGGAAGTGCTCTCCAAGGGGGTTAGCTTGCAGGCGCGCTCCAGTGTGATACAGTCGGCAGCCATAGCTGCCGATAGTATCACTCGGCCCCGCTGCCACGTCATTGATTTGATTGACAGCAGTGGGAGCCAATTGCTGCCAATGGCTGTGCTGCTATCAATCATCCAATAAAGAGCCGAATAGAGCTTGATGAAAGCAAAGGACGTATTAAGGTGAAAACCCCTTTAAGTAAGTACATCTATTAGTAGAAATATGGTAAAGAGGTGAGATGCCTTCTCATGCAAGTAAGGTAATGGCCGCAGGCATAATCTGTATACTTGAGAGCTTGTAGTGACATGATTACCTCATGTGACATGGCATAATAATATATGATTTTATTGAGATCTTAATAAAGAATTGAACTAAGGACTTTGCAAATCCTCCTAGTCCTCTGGACAACCATCTGGTCACTCGTGATACTCGTTTTTATAATTATGCTTCTTATCTTAAGCTTTTTATGTTAGAACTATACAATGAATGTGAACCGTGTGTGGTAAACCAGTTGTTAATTGAACTTCACTTTGTGATTTTTTATTCATAACGGTTTCTATGATATTTCTATACCTATAATAAATTTTTCTAGTTTTCTACAATTTTTGTATCGTGTGCCTTCAAAGCCCAACTCACTAGTCCTTAGTTCAATTCTACATTATCGGGGCGGTGGCACATCTAATACCGGTGCATCCGTATTATCACCTTACGCTTGATGCACACTAAATTAGGGTTTTCTTTTCAGAGATCTTAATAAAGTTTAAAAGTGAATTACCTGAAGAGGCTGACATGCTAAGTAGTAATGCATGTCACATTTATAATGTCAGACATAAATTGTAATTTACTTTAGTAGTCAGCAATTTTAGAGAGATTAGAGTCTATTATTTAACAGAAATAGAAACTATTGATGAATTGTAAGTATTCAGATACATCTGAATACTTACAATTCATCAATAGTTTCTATTTCTGGAACTAACTTCTGGAACTAACTTCAGAAAAAGAGACCAGGCAGGTTTTATCCAAAGATAAAAGTTAGAGTCTATTTTACAAACAATAGCCAGAAATATTTCGCAGTCAATCATCTGCATGAAGTAAATTGTAATTTTAGAAGGAAAGATGAGGCAGGTTTTATCACAAAATAGAAACTGGAATAGATTTTTCCACAAACAATAGCAGGAAATATGTAGAATTTAATGAAATCTGCCTCCAAGTTCAGGTTCATTGTGTGCTGTCAATGAACTTTATGTGGTCAGATTTAGTAGGCACTAATTTCATAGAAAGAGACCAGGCAGGTTTTATCCCAAAATTTAAATTAGAGTCTATTTTAGAAACAATAGCCAGAAATATTTTACAGTCAATGAACTGCCTGTAGTGAGAGCTTGTGGTGACATGATTACCTCATATAACATGGCATAATAATATATGATTTTATTGAGAACTTAATAAAGTTTAAAAATCAATTACCTCTGAAGAGGTTGAAATGCTAAAGTAGTAATGCATTTCACATTCATAATGCCAGACATAAATCGCAATCTGCTTTAGTAGGCAGCAATTTCAGAGAGATAGAAAAATTAGGCACATTTTTATAAAGAAATACAATTTCACAGAGAATAGCTAAAAATGTTGTACTGTTGATAAATTGTAAGTATTCAGATTTAGTAGACCGTAATTTCACAAAGAGACCAGGCAGGTTTTATCACAAAAAAAGTTAGTCTATTTTACAAACAATAGCCAGAAATATTTTTTACAGTCAATGATCTGTATGTTAGTAAGTTGTTTATTTCAGAAGGAGAGACGAGGCAGGTTTTATCACAAAGTAGAAATCAGAGTTGTTTTTGCCACAAATAATAGTAGGAAATGTGTAGACTTTAATGAGATTTGCCTCTAAATTCAGTTTCATAGTGTACTGTCAATGAACTGTATGAAGTCAGATTTAGTAGGCCCATATTTCAGAAATGTAAACCAGGCAGGTTTTATTCCAAAATAAAAATTAGAGTCTATTGTAGAAACAATACCCAGAAATATTTTACTGTCAATGAACTGCATGTAATCAGCTTTAATAAGTTGCAATTTTTGAAGGAGAGACATGGCAAGTTTGATCACAAAATCAAAATGAGAGTTTTTTTATTCCACATATAAAAGCAAGGGATCTAGTAAAGTTAATTCAATGTACGTAAACTTCAATGGAACTCACCTATTATGTCAGGTTACATTTTGAACAAGATTTACCAAACTCTTGGTAAAAAAAAATCTAGACAGATTGCCCAATACTTATCAATCACGTTGAAAAGAAAAGCTGTTTCTACAAGTAAAAAGTAAATATGTATATTGCCACTCTATTTCTCATTTTAATTACTACTTTGTCTACCTGATTGATTTTTGCTCTGTTGCCCTTTTAGCTCAACTATAGCAAAGACTTAGGCCCCATACACACCATAGAATCTATCCGCAGATAAATCCCATCAAATGGGTTTCTGCGGATAGATCCTATGGTGTGTACACTCCGTCGGATATCTATCCGCAGATAAATCTCCCCTGGGATGGATTTCCAGCAGATGGATATTTGCTGACATGCTCAACAAATCCATCTGCTGGAATCCATTCCAACGGATGGATCCGCTCGTCTGTACAGACTTACCGGATCCATCCGTCCAAAGGGATTCCCCGCACGCGTCGTAATGATTTGACGCATGCGTGGAATTCCTTATATGACAGCGTCGCGCTCGTCGCCGCGTCATAATAGCGGCGACGGCGCGACACGTCATCGGCAGAGGATTTCAGCGGGGATTTCAATGCGATGGTGTGTACACGCCATCGCATAGAAATCTGCTGAAATCCTCGAGAGGATTTATCCGCAGATACGGTCCGCTGGACCGTATCTGCGGATAAATCCTCTCGTGTGTATGGGGCCTAAATGGTGAACAGCACCTCTTATGTGATGAAACCTATGTGCAATCTAACAAATTAAACTACAGGTTCCTGAAACTATCTATTGCGTTGCCACAATTAATAGCCAAATAAATGAAAGTATTGATGTTACACCCCCTAATATAAAGTACAAACTATACAAATAAATGTACTAATAATAAGAACCAAATATGTGCATAACAATAAAACCAAAATATTACAAATACAAAATGGTATGATACGCATATAAATAGTCAAAATTTTTCTGTGTCTGAGTAACCTCATTTTAAATAATGAACAGACAAAAAAACAGTCTGGAAACTGTGAAAATGGAGAGTATAGCCTCAATTAAGACTGATAAGTAATATATCAATGTGCCATCATCCAGAATATACAATTGAAAAAATGAGACCAAGTGAGTATAGGGTAATGGCTGCTTGAGATCTATTTCCCATCAATAGTCACAGGTCAAAAGGTGTTGGCTAGGATTTTCAAGGCACTGATAACATGACCATAGAATGATATAAAAGAATATTTACTAACATAAAACAATATGCAATTTTAAAACATTAGGGACAGGCCCCACAGATCAGAAAGGTAATGTAATGAAACAAGACCGTAAAGTATCTAATAAGTAGAGCCAGCCAGCGACCTCGACCGGTTTTGCGGTGATACCGATTCTTCAGGAGGGTCTATAGCAGGGGTGCCCAACCTTTTAAAGAGTGAGGGCCACCTAAGCAACATGGTAACCGGTTGCTGGCCACAATGAGCGGAGCGGGTGGATGGCAGCCCACTCTACTCTATAGAGCCCACTCTGTTTTCTTTTTTTGCGGATCTAATTGGAGCAGAGGCGTTGCTAGGGGGTGTGGGGGTGCGGGCCGCCCCGGGTGACACCCACTAGAGGGGTGACACCATCCCGTGGGGGCAGTCGGCAGTCGGCACACAGGCACAGCCCCCTCCTCTCTGTTTGTGTGTACAGAGGGGGAGGGGCCGAGGGGACCTTCTGTCCATGTGCCGTGGCACTGCCTGCAATGATCTGAGGTACTGAAAGGGGAGGGGGGGTGTTTGCACCTGGGAGGATTTCACTGAAGGGGTGGGGGGTGTACTAAGGGTGTGTTTGCACTGAGGGGGTTTTCACTAAGGGGGTTTGCACTGAGGGGGGGTTGTACTAAGGTGGGGGGGTGTTTGCACTGGGGGGTTGCACTGAGGGGGGGTTTGCACTGAGGGGGGGATTTGCACTGAGGGGGGGTGTCTGCACTGAGGGGGGGTGTCTGCACTGAAGGGGGGTCTGTGTAACATGCAGGGGTCCAGAGGTGCAGGTGGCTGTGTAATGTAAAAGGGGTGCAGTGATGCAGGGTGCTGTGCAATGTAAAAGGTGTGCAGTGATGCAGGGTGCTGTGCAATGTAAAAGGGTCCAGAGGTGCAGGGTGCTGTGTAATGTAAAGGGGTCCAGAGGTGCAGGGTGCTGTGTAATGTAAAGGGGTCCAGAGGTGCAGGGGGCTATGTGATGTAAAGGGGTCCAGTGGTGCAGGGGCTGTGTAATGTAAAGAGGTGCAGGGTGCTGTTTAATGTAAAGGGGTGCAGGGTGCTGTGTAATGTAAAAGGGTCCAGAGGTGCAGGGTGCTGTGTAATGTAAAGGAGTCCAGTGATGCAGGGTGCTGTGTAATGTAAAGGGGTCCAGAGGTGCAGGGGGCTATGTGATGTAAAGGGGTCCAGTGGTGCAGGGGGCTGTGTAATGTAAAAGGGTCCAGAGGTGCAGGGGGCTATGAGATGTAAAGGGGTCCAGTGATGCAGGGTGCTGTGTAATGTAAAGGGGTGCAGTGATGCAGGGTACTGTGTAATTTTAAAGGGGTCCAGTGATGCAGGGGGCTGTGTAATATAAAGAGGTCCAGAGGTGCAGGGTGCTGTGTAATGTAAAAGGGTCCAGAGGTGAAGGGGGCTGTGAGATGTAAAGGGATCCAGTGATACAGGGTGCTGTGTAATTTTAAAGGGGTCCAGTGATGCAGGGTACTGTGTAATTTTAAAGGGGTGCAGTGATGCAGTGGGCTGTGTAATGTAAAGGGGTGCAGTGATGCAGTGGGCTGTGTAATGTAAAGGGGTCCAGTGATGCAGGGTGCTGTGCAATGTAAAGTGGTCCAGAGGTGCAGTTGTGGAGAGGGGGTACACAGTAGTAACAAAAAGATATTGAAGGATGCAGAGGTATGCAGGGGGCACAGTGGGGTGTTTTTACATTTTAACGTGGGGGGGGTGCCAGATATTGGATCCGCCCTGGGTGCCAAATGCTCTAGGTACGCCCCTGGCCTATAGGCTCTTGAGATGTGAATTCCGGTCCTGGAGAAAGAGAGGGGGGGGGAGGGGACAAAGAAAAATGGAGAGAAAGAAGAAGGGATAGAACGAACAAGAAAGATGGATAGGGAGAGAGAGAAAATGGGAAGAAAGGAGAACAGAGAGCAAACAGTAGGGTAAAAAATATTTGAAAAATGTTATTGGGGGGGGGGGGGGTGACACCATATTTTACCGCACCAGGTGACACCAACCCTAGTGACGCCACTGAATTGGAGGTAGGCGTTTGTAAACGGACACAAGTCCATTTACATCTGCTACTCCTTAAGGTCCAATTGGGTTGGACTGACCGTGTCAAAGGGGCCTATGGCTCAGTGCAGGTAACCCACAGGTGCACTGCTCTGCACCTGCGGATCAGTTTCAAAGCAGCTCAGTAACCACTGCATAACAAATATGCCCATATATACACTGTGAATTTAGAAATAAACTTAACTTTAAAAACAGTATTCTATTCTATTCTTTCCCAGTTCAGGAGGTCGCGGGCCACATCAGAGGGCTCCGCGGGCCACATGTGGCCCCCGGGCCACTGGTTGGCCACCCCTGGTCTATAGAATACATAAAAAATTGTACAATAGAAACAAGCATATTAAATACAACATGTCCAGATAGAATAACAAAAAGGCAGTGTATTATCAAAGAGAGTTGAATTCGCTCACCTAAACTGGTTCATTGATCAGGCATGGGCTCAAAAAAATGGTGCATGAGGGGGAATAATGTGACAGGCTCTAATGAAAATAAATAAAAACTTTTAATAATTTGGTTAATGATGGGTGTGTGACAAGGGAAAGGGCCACCGAGTGGAAGAGTGAAGTGCTGGATATGGGAATGGAATAGTGATAAAGAGGTGGTAAGGGAAGACTAAGAGAAGGGAGAGGAAAAGGAAAGGAGGAAGAAAGAGGGAGGGGAGAAAAGGGAGGGGGAATTAGGAGAGGGGGGGAAGAGAGAGGGGGGAAAGGTAAGAGCGGGAGGGAAAGAAAAGAGAGACAGAAGGAGGGAAAATTTGGGAAAGGGGGGAGGGAAGGGAGGCGGGGGAGAAGGGGAGAAAAAGGGAAAGGGAAAAGGGAAAGGAATGAGAGGGGGTGGAGAAGCGGGAAAGTTGGGAAGGGAAAAGAATAAGACATAAAGGACAAGGGGGAGAAGACGAGGAAATGGAGGGGGCGGGGGGAGAAAGAGAGACTGAGGGGGGAGAGGGAGGGGTTGAATGAGAGGGAAAAAGGGGGAGGAGGGGGGAGGGAAGAGGAGGGATGGGGGAGGAGAAGGGGAAGAGTTAATGTGGGGGTAAGAGCCAGCAAGGGTGTGAAAACTGAATGAGAAAGGGAGTATGCAACCAAACCCCATAATGTCAACAAATCAAAAGCATCATGTACAATGGAGCTTCTTACCACAGAAGCCTGTTAAGGACTAGTAGAACTGGGGCAGACCAAAAGTGTATATGTTAGCAGAGAAGGTATAGGCAACGGTCCGGTGATATACACAAGAGCAGTGCAGACATGCTCCAACTGTGGCTAGGGGAATCAATCAAAAAAGAAGAAGAGTTCCTTTAGGGTAACTAACATAGATGGCCTAAAAGGTAGCTGATAAAGCAGGGCTGCATAAACAGAGATCTTACCTTAGACAGCGTGTGATATTTATTGCACTAAGAACCTTATGAATGTCCTGCAAGAGCTCAAAAGAGCAGCTGTGTGGATGAGCACACAAGGAGGGGTGTGAATACAAGTAAAAACATTCAGGACATGACCCGAAGAAGGGCCACGCCCTTTTATGCGAAATTCATACATATATCAAAACTGTGTAATTAACGTGACAATCAGTACACACTGAAGCCCGGATAGCTCAGTCGGTAGAGCATCAGACTTTTAATCTGAGGGTCCAGGGTTCAAGTCCCTGTTCGGGCGGTACTGTTTTATCTTTAAAGCGGTTCTCCACCCTAAAGTGGAGTCCCGCTGATCAGAACCCTCCCCCCTCCAGTGTCACATTTGACACCTTTCAGGGGGGAGGGGGGTGCAGATACCTGTCTAAAGACAGGTATTTGCACCCACTTCCGGCCCGGCATTCACGGGCAAAAGACGGGCATTCCGTCACATCCCGTCTCCCCCCCCCCGTTGTGTGCTGGGAACACTCGGCTCCCAGCACACAGCGGGAGCCAATCGGCTGGCGCGGCGCGACTCGCGCATGCGCCGTAGGGAACCGGGCAGTGAAGCCGCAGCGCTTCACTTCCTGGTTCCCTGAGCGTGGATGGCGGGGGGAGCAGCAGAGAGACGAGCGATCGCTCGTGCTCTGCTGCGATCAGCGCTGGACTCCAGGACAGGTAAGTGTCCTCATATTAAAAGTCAGCAGCTGCAGTATTTGTAGCTGCTGGCTTTTAATATTATTTTACCGTGGCACATCCGCTTTAAAGCGGTGTTCCAACTGAAAAAAATAAATTTAAGTCAGCAGCTACAAATAGCGATGGCAGCAGCAGAAGTTTCCATCCTGTTGTTATGGCAACCTGTCAATCAAATGAGAACCAAGGCAAGTGCAGTCAGAAAAAGCAGCATCCCCGCTTCCCGTGGACATGACGTCAACCTCACAGGAGTCCAAAAATCATTATGTAATCGCCTAGGCGGCCAAGACTGGAAGTGCTGCCCTGATCTCCAAAAATAAGGTATTTGGAAACCTCTCTCAAAAAAAACCATATCCACTTTGGAATGTACACCAGGGGGGCATTGCGAAGAGAGAAACTTGTAAAAAGGACGGAACTCTACTTTAAGGCAAACAAACTTGCAGTACATCCGTGCAATACATGCAAAGTTCCCCACCTGCCAATGTTTCCCCTCTCCCTCAAAACACTTACCAGACCTTAGATACCACAGTTCCCAGTTGAGTAAAATACATTTTCCCAAGCTTCCCCTCATATGACACACACAAACCAAAGATAGTCTTAGGGGAGCTTTCCTTGGCTCTGTGCTGTCACTGAATCTGGGGTCTGACAGGACTTTTCTGCGTGGTAGACTAAGCAGCTATAATAATAAATGTACTACTGTCAAATCCTTTCAAATACATTTTATTATGAAATAAAAATATATGAAAAAGATCAAGTGTAGTGAGTACATACTCAAAATGAAGTGAGAGCACCTATTTGTAGAAATACAGTAAAAAGGTGAGATGTCATCTCTTATAATTAAGGTAATGGCTGCAATCGCAACCTGTATACTGTGATATGTCTGTATCTGTAAAATGTGATCACATCATGTGACATAGTGTTAGCAATACTGCAATAATGACATCACTAGTGTGCACTGGAAAGAGGGCACAAAATGTTTATAAAAGGGAAGGCATTCTCTATCAATTTTCTTTAAAAGTGTGTACATGCACCTGGGCACTGAGCATTTTATTAGTACATGTGGTACCACTAAAGATGCCGCAAATATGTTTGAGCTGTTTTTGTACCAGGGCCAGAGGCAATGTTAATAATGTGAAAGTCCTCTATATCCATGGGTTTCCAGGGGTGAGTAAAAAAAAATCAGTTAAATGCACCTAATGGAAAATGCATTTGACTGCTGATCTCTGATGAGGCTTTGTAGTTAATCAATACCATTCTAGTGTATTCGGAAAAAGGGGGCTTATTGCGTATACAAACCTGGAAAACAAAACAGATATTTCAGTAAAAGTGACTTGATATGTATAGCTCACTCAAAATGGTCATTCATTAGAGTTTTTCCATCAGTCTCTGTGGCGCAATCGGTTAGCGCGTTCGGCTGTTAACCGAAAGGTTGGTGGTTCAAGCGCACCCAGGGACGGCCATTTCTTTATGTTGAGAGATACTATAAAAGGTAAGTAGTCTTAATGATTCTGAATATTAATTAGAAAATTGCATAAAAACTATGCATGGCAAGTAGACCTTTTAAACACATCTACAACCTGTATTTAAACATTAACCATTTTGCTTCCAAGGCTGTTTTCTGTTTTTGCACTCAGAACGTGCAGCGTGACTCGAGCGTGCGCAGTAAGGAACCAGGCTGTGAAGCCACAAGGCTTCACTTCCTGATTCCATTACTGAAGATGCCAGACCTCCACCTGGAGCCGAAGGACAGGTTAGCTTCGGATGAGGACATCGTGAGCGCCCTAGACAGGTAAGTGTCCTTATTTTAAAAGTCAGCAGCTGCAGTATTTGTAGCTGCTGACTTTTAATAATTTTTTTGGCGTAACTGCGCTTTAAGATAATGTTCTTCAGTCTAAACATTAGCTAAGCCCGCAAATATTATTAAAGAAATACATTAGATTCAACATCTGTGTACAATAAAGAAAAAGGGAGAGAAACCATTTCAGTTATCAAGAATGTGGATATGTGTGGAACAAACTAGCCAAAGTGGCTATGTAATAATTCATTTATTACTGTCAGATCCTTTAAATTTGAATTTCTTTGTTTTATTTTAAAATAAAAATATATGAAAAAGATCACGTGTAGTGAGCTTACACTGAAAATAAAAGGGGTTGTATGGGTTCTCTTTTTTTTAATAACAAACATGTTATACTTACCTCCACTGTGCAGTTCGTTTTGCACAGAGTGGCCCCGAACTTGTCTTCTGGGGTCCCTTGGCGGCTGTCTCGGCTCCTCCCCGCAAAAGCTAACCCCCTCTGGGAAGTGCTCTTCAAGGGTGTTAGCTTGCGGGCGCGCTCCAGTGTGATACAGTCGGCAGCCATAGCTGCCGATAGTATCACTTGGCCCCGCTGCCACGTCATTTATTTGATTGACAGCAGTGGGAGCCAATTGCTGCCAATGGCTGTGCTGCTATCAATCATCCAATGAAGAGCCGAATAGAGCTCGATGAAAGCAAAGGACGTATCAAGGTGAAAACCCCTTTAAGTAAGTACATCTATTAGTATAAATATGGTAAAGAGAGGTGAGATGCCTTCTCATGAAAGTAAGGTAATGGCCGCAGGCATAATCTGTATACTTGAGAGCTTGTGGTGACATGATTACCTCATGTGACATGGCATAATAATATATGATTTTATTGAGATCTTAATAAAGTTTAAAAGTGAATTACCTGAAGAGGCTGACATGCTAAGTAGTAATGCATGTCACATTTATAATGTCAGACATAAATTGTAATTTACTTTAGTAGTCAGCAATTTTAGAGAGATTAGAGTCTATTATTTAACAGAAAATAGCTAAAAATATTGTACTATTGATGAATTGTAAGTATTCAGATGTAGGAATTATAAAGGATATGTATATTTGTGAAATAAACTAGCCAAAGCGGCTATGTAATAATAGATTTACTACTGTCAGATTCTTTACATTTTAAAAACTGAATTTTATTTTGAAATAAAAATATATGAGAAACATCACATATAGTGAGTTTATACTGAAAATTATGTGAGTACATCTATTAGCAGAAATATGGTAAAGATGTGAAATGCCTTCTCATGCAAGTAAGGTAATGCCGCAGGAGTAATCTGTATACTTGAGAGCTTGTGGTGACATGATTACCTCATATGACATGGCATAATAATATATGATTTTATTGAGAACTTAATCAAGTTTAAAAATCAATTACCTCTGAACAGGTTGAAATGCTAAAGTAGTAATGCATTTCACATTCATAATACCAGACATAAATTGCAATCTGCTTTAGTAGGCAGCAATTTCAGAGAGATAGAAAAATTAGGCACATTTTTATAAAGAAATACATTTTCACAGAGAATAGCTAAAAATGTTGTACTGTTGATAAATTGTAAGTATTCAGATTTAGTAGACCGTAATTTCACAAAGAGACCAGGCAGGTTTTATCACAAAAAAGTTAGTCTATTTTACAAACAATAGCCAGAAATATTTTACAGTCAATGAGTAAGTTGTTTATTTCAGAAGGAGAGACGCGGCAGGTTTTATCACAAAATAGAAATCAGAGTTGTTTTTGCCACAAATAATAGTAGGAAATATGTAGACTTTAATGGGATTTGCCTCTAAGTTCAGTTTCATAGTGTACTGTCAATGAACTGTATGAAGTCAGATTTAGTAGGCTCATATTTCAGAAATGTAAACCAGGCAGGTTTTATTCCAAAATAAAAATTAGAGTCTATTTTAGAAACAATACCCAGACATATTTTACTGTCAATGAACTGCATGTAATCAGCTTTAATAAGTTGCAATTTTTGAAGGAGAGACATGGCAAGTTTGATCACAAAATCAAAATGAGAGTTTTTTTATTCCACATAGAAAAGCAAGGGATCTAGTAAAGTTAATTCAATGTACGTAGACTTCAATGGAACTCACATATTATGTCAGGTTACATTTTGAACAAGATTCACCAAAGTCTTGGTAAAAAAAAATCTAGACAGATTGCCCAATACTTATCAATCACATTGAAAAGAAAAGCTGGTTCTACAAGTAAAAAGTAAATATGTATATTGCCATTCTATTTCTCATTTTAATTACTACTTTGTCTACCTGATTGATTTTTGCTCTGTTGCCCTTTTAGCTCAACTATAGCAAAGACTAAATGGTGAACAGCACCTCTTATGTGATGAAACCTATGTGCAATCTAACAAATTAAACTACAGGTTCCTGAAACTATCTATTGCGTTGCCACAATTAATAGCCAAATAAATGAAAGTATTGATGTTACACCCCCTAATATAAAGTAAAAACTATACAAATAAATGTACTAATAATAAGAACCAAATATGTGCATAACAATAAAACCAAAATATTACAAATACAAAATGGTATGATACACATATAAATAGTCTAAATTTTTCTGTGTCTGAGTAACCTCATTTTAAATAATGAACAGACAAAACCAGTCTGGAAACTGTTAAAAGGGAGAGTATAGCCTCAATTAAGACTGATAAGTAATATATCAATGTGCCATCATCCAGAATATACAATTGAAAAAATGAGACCAAGTGAGTATAGGGTAAAGGTGGCTTGAGATCTATTTCCCATCAATAGTCACAGGTCAAAAGGTGTTGGCTAGGATTTTCAAGGCACTGATAACATGACCATAGAATGATATAAAAGAATATTTATTAACATAAAACAATATACAATTTTAAAACATTAGGGACAGGCCCCACAGATCAGAAAGGTAATGTAATGAAACAAGACCGTAAAGTATCTAATAAGTAGAGCCAGCCAGCGACCTCGACCAGTTTCGTGGTGATACCGCTTCTTCAGGAGGGTCTATAGCAGGGGTGCCCAACCATTTGAAGAGTGAGGGCCACCTAAGCAACATGGTAACCGGTCGCTGGCCACAATGAGCGGAGCGGGTGGATGGCAGCCCACTCTATGCTATAGAGCCCACTCTGTTTTCTTTTTTTGCGGCTCTAATTGGAGGTAGGCGTTTGTAAACGGACACAAGTCCATTTACATCTGCTACTCCTTAAGGTCCAATTGGGTTGGACTGACCGTGTCAAAGGGGCCTATGGCTCAGTGCAGGTAACCCACAGTTGCACTGCTCTGCACCTGCGGATCAGTTTGAAAGCAGCTCAGTAACCACTGCATAACAAATATGCCCATATATACACTGTGAATTTAGAAATAAAGTTAACTTTAATAACAGTATTCTATTCTATTCTTTCCCAGTGCAGGAGGTCGCGGGCCACATCAGAGGGCTCCGCGGGCCACATGTGGCCCCCGGGCTACTGGTTGGCCACCCCTGGTCTATAGAATACATAAAAAATTGTACAATAGAAACAAGCATATTAAATACAACATGTCCAGATAGAATAACAAAAAGGCAGTGTATTATCAAAGAGAGTTGAATTCGCTCACCTAAACTGGTTCATTGATCAGGCATGGGCTCAAAAAAAAACCATGGTGCACGAGGGGGAATAATGTGACAGGCTCTAATGAAAATAAATAAAAACTTTTAATAATTTGGTTAATGATGGGTGTGTGACAAGGGAAAGGGCCACCGAGTGGAAGAGTGAAGTGCTGGATATGGGAATGGAATAGTGATAAAGAGGTGGTAAGGGAAGACTAAGAGAAGGGAGAGGAAAAGGAAAGGAGGAAGAAAGAGGGAGGGGAGAAAAGGGAGGGGGAATTAGGAGAGGGGGGGAAGAGAGAGGGGGAAAAGGCAAGAGGGAAGGGAGGCGGGGGAGAAGGGGAGAAAAAGGGAAAGGGAAGGGAATGAGAGAGGGTGGAGAAGCGGGAAGGTTGGGAAGGGAAAAGAATAAGACATAAAGGACAAGGAGGAGAAGACGAGGAAATGGAGGGGGCGGGGGGAGAAAGAGAGACTGAGGGGGGAGAGGGAGGGGTTGAAATGAGAGGGAAAAATGGGGAGGAGGGACGGGGGAGGAGAAGGGGAAGAGTTAATGTGGGGGTAAGAGCCAGCAAGGGTGTGAAAACTAAATGAGAAAGGGAGGGTGCAACCAAACCCAATATTGTCAACCAATCAAAAGCGTCATGTACAATGGAGCTTCTTACCACAGAACCCTGTTAAGGACTAGTAGAACTGGGGCAGACCAAAAGTGGATATGTTACCTGAGAAGGTATAGGCAACGGTCCGGTGATATACACGAGAGCAGTGCAGACATGCTCCAACCGTGGCTAGGGGAATCAATCAAAAAAGAAGAAGAGTTCCTTTAGGGTAACTAACATAGATGGCCTAAAAGGTAGCTGATAAAGCAGGGCTGCATAAACAGAGATCTTACCTTAGACAGCGTGTGATATTTATTGCACTAAGAACCTTATGAATGTCCTGCAAGAGCTCAAAAGAGCAGCTGTGTGGATGCGCACACCAGGAGGGGTGTGAATACAAGTAAAAACATTCAGGACATGACCCGAAGAAGGGCCACGCCCCTATATGCAAAATTCACACATATAGCAAAACTGTGTAATTAACGTGACAATCAGTATGCACTGAAGCCCGGATAGCTCAGTCGGTAGAGCATCAGACTTTTAATCTGAGGGTCCAGGGTTCAAGTCCCTGTTCGGGCGGTACTGTTTTATCTTTAAAGCGGTGTTCCAACTGAAAAAAATAAATTTAAGTCAGCAGCTACAAATAGCAATGGCAGCAGCAGAAGTTTCCACCCTGTTGTTATGGCAACCTGTCAATCAAATGAGAACCAATGCAAGTGCGATCAGAAAAAGCAGCATCCCCGCTTCCCGTGGACGTGACGTCAACCTCCCAGGAGTCCATAAATCATTATGTAATCGCCTAGGCGGCCAAGACCAGAAGTGCTGCCCTGATCTCCAAAAATAAGGTATTTGGAAACCTCTCTCAATAAAAACCATATCCACTTAGGAATGTACACCAGGGGGGCATTGCGAAGAGAGAAACTTGTAAAAAGGACGGAACTCTACTTTAAGGCAAACAAACTTGCAGTACATCCGTGCAATACATGCAAAGTTCCCCACCTGCCAATGTTTCCCCTCTCCCTCAAAACACTTACCAGACCTTAGATACCACAGTTCCCAGTTGAGTAAAATACATTTTTCCCAAGCTTCCCCTCATATGACACACACAAGCCAAAGAGAGTCTTAGGGGAGCTTTCCTTGGCTCTGTGCTGTCACTGAATCTGGGGTCTGACAGGACTTTTCTGCGTGGTAGACTAAGCAGCTATAATAATAAATGTACTACTGTCAAATCCTTTCAAATTAATTTTATTATGAAATAAAAATATATGAAAAAGATCACGTGTAGTGAGTACATACTCAAAATGAAGTGAGAGCACCTATTAGTAGAAATACAGTAAAAAGGTGAGATGTCATCTCTTATAATTAAGGTAATGGCTGCAATTGCAACCTGTATACTGTGATATGTCTGTATCTGTAAAATGTGATCACATCATGTGACATAGTGTTTGCAATACTGCAATAATGATATCACTAGTGTGCACTGGAAAGAGGGTGCACAAAATGTTTATAAAAGGGAAGGCATTCTTTATCAATTTTCTTTAAAAGTGTGTACATGCACCTGGGCACTGAGCATTTTATTAGTACATGTGGTACCACTAAAGATGCCGCACATGCAGCCAAATATGTTTGAGCTGTTTTTGTACCAGGGCCAGAGGCAATGTTAATAATGTGAAAGTCCTTGATATCCATGGGTTTCCAGGGGTGAGTAAAAAAAAATCAGTTAAATGCACCTAATGGAAAATGCATTTGACTGCTGATCTCTGATGAGGCTTTGTAGTTAATCAATACCATTCTAGTGTATTCTAAAAAAGGGGGCTTATTGCGTATACAAACCTGGGAAACAAAACAGATATTTCAGTAAAAGTGACTTGATATGTATAGCTCACTCAAAATGGTCATTCATCAGTGTTTTTCCATCAGTCTCTGTGGCGCAATCGGTTAGCGCGTTCGGCTGTTAACCGAAAGGTTGGTGGTTCAAGCCCACCCAGGGACGGCCATTTCTTTATGCTGATAGATACTATAAAAGGTAAGTAGTCTTAATGATTCTGAATATTAATTAAAAAATTGCATAAAAACTATGCATGGCAAGTAGACCTTTTAAACACATCTACAACCTGTATTTAAACATTAACCATTTTGCTTCCAAGGCTGTTTTCTGTTTTTGCACTCAGAACGTGCAGCGTGACTCGAGCGTGCGCAGTAAGGAACCAGGCTGTGAAGCCACAAGGCTTCACTTCCTGATTCCATTACTGAAGATGCCAGACCTCCACCTGGAGCCGAAGGACAGGTTAGCTTCGGATGAGGACATCGTGAGCGCCCTGGACAGGTAAGTGTCCTTATTTTAAAAGTCAGCAGCTGCAGTATTTGTAGCTGCTGACTTTTAATAATTTTTTTGGCGTAACTGCGCTTTAAGATAATGTTCTTCAGTCTAAACATTAGCTAAGCCCGCAAATATTATTAAAGAAATACATTAGATTCAACATCTGTGTACAATAAAGAAAAAGGGAGAGAAACCATCTCAGTTATCAAGAATGTGGATATGTGTGGAACAAACTAGCCAAAGTGGCTATGTAATAATACATTTATTACTGTCAGATCCTTTAAATTTGAATTTCTTTGTTTTATTTTTAAATAAAAATATATGAAAAAGATCACGTGTAGTGAGCTTACACTGAAAATAAAAGGGGTTGTATGGGTTCTCTTTTTTTTAATAACAAACATGTTATACTTACCTCCACTGTGCAGTTCGTTTTGCACAGAGTGGCCCCGAACTTGTCTTCTGGGGTCCCTTGGCGGCTGTCTCGGCTCCTCCCCGCAAAAGCTAACCCCCTCTGGGAAGTGCTCTTCAAGGGTGTTAGCTTGCGGGCGCGCTCCAGTGTGATACAGTCGGCAGCCATAACTGCCGATAGTATCACTTGGCCCCGCTGCCACGTCATTGATTTGATTGACAGCAGTGGGAGCCAATTGCTGCCAATGGCTGTGCTGCTATCAATCATCCAATGAAGAGCCGAATAGAGCTCGATGAAAGCAAAGGACGTATCAAGGTGAAAACCCCTTTAAGTAAGTACATCTATTAGTATAAATATGGTAAAGAGAGGTGAGATGCCTTCTCATGAAAGTAAGGTAATGGCCGCAGGCATAATCTGTATACTTGAGAGCTTGTGGTGACATGATTACCTCATGTGACATGGCATAATAATATATGATTTTATTGAGATCTTAATAAAGTTTAAAAGTGAATTACCTGAAGAGGCTGACATGCTAAGTAGTAATGCATGTCACATTTATAATGTCAGACATAAATTGTAATTTACTTTAGTAGTCAGCAATTTTAGAGAGATTAGAGTCTATTATTTAACAGAAATAGAAACTATTGATGAATTGTAAGTATTCAGATGTAGTAGGAACTAACTTCAGAAAAAGAGACCAGGCAGGTTTTATCCAAATATAAAAGTTAGAGTCTTTTTTACAAACAATAGCCAGAAATATTTTGCAGTCAATCATCTGCATGAAGAAAATTGTAATTTTAGAAGGAGAGATGAGGCAGGTTTTATCACAAAATAGAAACTGGAATAGATTTTTCAACAAACAATAGCAGGAAATATGTAGACTTTAATGAAATCTGCCTCCAAGTTCAGGTTCATTGTGTGCTGTCAATGAACTTTTTGTGGTCAGATTTAGTAGGCACTAATTTCATAGAAAGAGACCAGGCAGGTTTTATCCCAAAATTAAAATTAGAGTCTATTTTAGAAACAATAGGCAGAAATATTTTACAGTCAATGAACTGCGTGTAGTCAGCTTTAGTAAGTTACAATTTCAGAAGAAGAGACAAGGCAGGTATTATGACAAATTTAAAATGAGAGAATTGGTGGTTTGTTAATTTTCTTATGTATTTTTGGGAGCGCATAAAAAGTGGCCTCACGTGACAAGCCAGTTCTAACGTACTCCCAGGTGTTTTTGTCTATGATAATATGGTAGTAGGCCTGATCGACAAGTATGTATAAATCTCTTACATAACCGTTGATCAGAGATTTAGGTATACGCCTTACCACTGTGGATTTTACAGTATGTTGTGACACATACTGACAACTATTTAAACATTAACCATTTTGGTTCCAAAGCTATTTTCTGTTTTTGCACATGTTAAAATATTCATCTTTAGCCTGAACATTAGTTAAACCCCAAATATTATTCAAAAAATGCAGTAGTCAATAGCTGTGTACAATAAAGTACAAATTCTTAAAGGAGAGAAGCCGTCTCCATTATAAGGAATATGTATATTTGTGAAATAAACTAGCCAAAGCGGCTATGTAATAATAGATTTACTGCTGTGAGATTCTTTACATTTTAAAAACTGAATTTTTTTTTGAAATAAAAATATATGAGAAACATCACATATAGTGAGTTTATACTGAAAATTATGTGAGTACATCTATTAGCAGAAATATGGTAAAGATGTGAAATGCCTTCTCATGCAAGTAAGGTAATGCCGCAGGAGTAATCTGTATACTTGAGAGCTTGTGGTGACATGATTACCTCATATGACATGGCATAATAATATATGATTTTATTGAGAACTTAATAAAGTTTAAAAATCAATTACCTCTGAAGAGGTTGAAATGCTAAAGTAGTAATGCATTTCACATTCATAATTCCAGACATAAATTGCAATCTGCTTTAGTAGGCAGCAATTTCAGAGAGATAGAAAAATGAGGCAAATTTTTACAAAGAAATACAATTTCACAGAGAATAGCTAAAAATGTTGTACTGTTGATAAATTGTAAGTATTCAGATTTAGTAGACCGTAATTTCACAAAGAGACCAGGCAGGTTTTATCACAAAAAAGTAAGTCTAATTTACAAACAATAGCCAGAAATATTTTACAGTCAATGAGTAAGTTGTTTATTTCAGAAGGAGAGACGAGGCAAGTTTTATCACAAAATAGAAATCAGAGTTGTTTTTGCCACATATAATAGTAGGAAATATGTAGACTTTAATGGGATTTGTCTCTAAGTTCAGTTTCATAGTGTACTGTCAATGAACTGTATGAAGTCAGATTTAGTAGGCCCATATTTCAGAAATGGAGACCAGGCAGGTTTTATTCCAAAATAAAAATTAGAGTCTATTTTAGAAACAATACCCAGACATTTTTTACTGTCAATGAACTGCGTGTAATCAGCTTTAATAAGTTGCAATTTTTGAAGGAGAGACATGGCAAGTTTGATCACAAAATCAAAATGAGAGTTTTTTTATTCCACATATAAAAGCAAGGGATCTAGTAAAGTTAATTCAATGTATGTAGACTTCAATGGAACTCACCTTTTATGTCAGGTTACATTTTGAACAAGATTCACCAAACTTGGTAAAAAAAAAATCTAGACAGATTGCCCAATACTTATCAATCACATTGAAAAGAAAAGCTGTTTCTACAAGTATAAAGTAAATATGTAAATTGCCACTCTATTTCTCATTTTAATTACTACTTTGTCTACCTGATTGATTTTTGCTCTGTTGCCCTTTTAGCTCAACTATAGCAAAGACTAAATGGTGAACAGCACCTCTTATGTGATGAAACCTATGTGCAATCTAACAAATTAAACTACAGGTTAGTGAAACTATCTATTGCGTTGCCACAATTAATAGTCAAATAAATGAAAGTATTGATGTTACACCCCCTAATATAAAGTACAAACTATTCAAATAAATGTACTAATAATACGAACCAAATATGTGCATAACAATAAAACCAAAATATTACAAATACAAAATGGTATGATACGCATATAAATAGTCTAAATTTTTCTGTGTCTGAGTAACCTCATTTTAAATAATGAACAGACAAAACCAGTCTGGAAACTGTGAAAATGGAGAGTATAGCCTCAATTAAGACTCATAAGTAATATATCAATGTGCCATCATCCAGAATATACAATTGAAAAAATGAGACCAAGTGAGTATAGGGTAAAGGCTGCTTGAGATCTATTTCCCATCAATAGTCACAGGTCAAAAGGTCTTGGCTAGGATTTTCAAGGCACTGATAACATGACCATAGAATGATATAACAGAATATTTATTAACATAAAACAATATACAATTTTAAAACATTAGGGACAGGCCCCACAGATCAGAAAGATAATGTAATGAAACAAGACTGTAAAGTATCTGTGACGAGATCCTTCCTCGCCCAGGTCCTGCTCTCCCGACACTCCTCTGATACCAGTGAGTCCGCTTGCAGATTGCAACGTCTGATGGTCCAGTCATCCAAGGTTCCGGGATCCGAATTACAGCTATGTGCCATTCGGACCCATTAAGAACAAACACCAGGCAGGCTGTATGTAAGTTCCAACAGGACTCTTTATTTTCAATTACACAGCACACTTTTATACAGAATTTGGAACATCCCACTCCCAACAACCGCTTTCCTATTGGTCAATTGTAAAGTATATGCAGTCTTCACTCAGGTCCCCCTTGACCATGCAAATGAGGACTTGAAATTGTCAACAGGGATTGGTCCAATAGCTTGGATAGAAAGACTTGTGTATTGAGACAGAAGCCCCAGGGGGTAATCAATGTACACAATAACCCGGTTCTAGCTAGACGGACTGACTCCGACACCCGCTCTTAACCTGCAGAACACAATAAAAGGTATTTCGCAAGCTGGTTCCACTTAGCATTTCAAAAGCCTTGCATTGAATGTCCCTCTTCTGTGTAACAGATGTCAAGTAGAAACACTTTAATATCTCAAGGTCCATGACAGTATCTAATAAGTAGAGCCAGCCAGCGACCTCGACCGGTTTCGCGGTGATACCACTTCTTCAGGAAGGTCTATAGAATACATAAAAATTCTACAATAGAAACAAGCATATTAAATACAACATGTCCAGATAGAATAACAAAAAAGGCAGTGTATTATCAAAGAGAGTTGAATTCGCTCACCTAAACTGGTTCATTGATCAGGCATGGGCTCAAAAAAAAAAACATGGTGCACGAGGGGGAATAATGTGACAGGCTCTAATGAAAATAAATAAAAACTTTTAATAATTTGGTTAATGATGGGTGTGTGACAAGGGAAAGGGCCACTGAGTGAAATAGTGAAGTGCTGGATATGGGAATGGAATAGTGATAAAGAGGTGGTAAGGGAAGACTAAGAGAAGAGAGAGGAAAAGGAAAGGAGGAAGAAAGAGGGAGGGGGAAAAGGAAGGGGGAATTAGGAGAGGGGGGAAGAGAGAGGGGGGAAAGGCAAGAGCAGGAGGGGAAGAAAAGAGAGACAGAAGGAGGGAAAATTTGGGAAAGGGGGAGGGAAGGGAGGGGGGGAGAAGGGGAGAAAAAGGGAAAGGGGAAAAGGAAGGGAATGAGAGGGGGTGGAGAAGCGGTAAAGTTGGGAAGGGAAAAGAATAAGACATAAAGGACAAGGGGGAGAAGACGAGGAAATGGGGGGGGGCAGGGGAGGGGGGAGAAAGAGAGACTGAGGGGGAGAGGGAGGGGTTGAAATGAGAGGGAAAAAGGGGGAGGAGGGGGAGGGAAGAGGAGGGACGGGGGAGGAGAAGGGGAAGAGTTAATGTGGGGGTAAGAGCCAGCAAGGGTGTGAAAACTAAATGAGAAAGGGAGGGTGCAACCAAACCCCATAATGTCAACCAATCAAAAGCGTAATGTACAATGGAGCTTCTTACCACAGAAGCCTGTTAAGGACTAGTGGAACTGGGGCAGACCAAAAGCGGATATGTTAGCTGAGAAGGTATAGGCAACGGTCCGGTGATATACATGAGAGCAGTACAGACATGCTCCAACCGTGGCTAGGGGAATCAATCAAAAAAGAAGAAGAGTTCCTTTAGGGTAACTAACATAGATAGCCTAAAAGGTAGCTGGTAAAGCAGGGCTGCATAAGCAGAGATCTTACCTTAGACAGCGTGGGAAATTTATTGCACTAAGAACCTTATGAATGTCCTGCAAGAGCCCAAAAGAGCAGCTGTGCAGCTGCGCACACCAGGAGGGGTGTGAATACAAGTAAAAACATTCAGGACATGACCCGAAGAAGGGCCACGCCCCTATATGCAAAATTCACACATATAGCAAAACTGTGTAATTAACGTGACAATCAGTATGCACTGAAGCCCGGATAGCTCAGTCGGTAGAGCATCAGACTTTTAATCTGAGGGTCCAGGGTTCAAGTCCCTGTTCGGGCGGTACTGTTTTATCTTTAAAGCGGTGTTCCAACGGAAAAAAAATAAATTTAAGTCAGCAGCTACAAATAGCGATGGCAGCAGCAGAAGTTTCCACCCTGTTGTTATGGCAACCTGTCAATCAAATGAGAACCAAGGCAAGTGCGGTCAGAAAAAGCAGGATCCCCGCTTCCCGTGGACATGACGTCAACCTCCCAGGAGTCCATAGAAATCGCCTAATGATGTAATCGCCTAGGCTGCCAAGACCGGAAGTGCCGCCCTGATCTCCAAAAATAAGGTATTTGGAAACCTCTCTCAATAAAAACCATATTCACTTTGGAATGTACACCAGGGGGGCATTGCGAAGAGAGAAACTTGTAAAAAGGACGGAACTCTACTTTAAGGCAAACAAACTTGCAGTACATCCTTGCAATACATGCAAAGTTCCCCACCTGCCAATGTTTCCCCTCTCCCTCAAAACACTTACCAGACCTTAGATACCACAGTTCCCAGTTGAGTAAAATACATTTTTCCCAAGCTTCCCCTCATATGACACACACAAACCAAAGATAGTCTTAGGGGAGCTTTCCTTAATTGGCTCTGTGCTGTCACTGAATCTGGGGTCTGACAGGACTTTTCTGCGTGGTAGACTAAGCAGCTATAATAATAAATGTACTACTGTCAAATCCTTTCAAATACATTTTATTATGAAATAAAAATATATGAAAAAGATCACGTGTAGTGAGTACATACTCAAAATGAAGTGAGTACACCTATTAGTAGAAATACAGTAAAAAGATGAGATGTCATCTCTTATAATTAAGGTAATGGCTGCAATTGCAACCTGTATACTGTGATATGTCTGTATCTGTAAAATGTGATCACATCATGTGACATAGTGTTTGCAATACTGCAATAATGACATCACTAGTGTGCACTGGAAAGAGGGCACAAAATGTTTATAAAAGGGAAGGCATTCTTTATTAATTTTCTTTAAAAGTGTGTACATGCACCTGGGCACTGAGCATTTTATTAGTACATGTGGTACCACTAAAGATGCCGCACATGCAGCCAAATATGTTTGAGCTGTTTTTGCACCAGGGCCAGAGACAATGTTAATAAGGTGAAAGTCCTCGATATCCATGGGTTTCCAGGGGTGAGTAAAAAAAAAATCAGTTAAATGCACCCAATGGAAAATGCATTCGACTGCTGATCTCTGATGAGGCTTTGTAGTTAATCAATACCATTCTAGTGTATTCTAAAAAAGGGGGCTTATTGTGTATACAAACCTGGGAAATAGGTATTTCAGTAAAAGTGACTTGATATGTATAGCTCACTCAAAATGGTCATTCATCAGTGTTTTTCCATCAGTCTCTGTGGCGCAATCGGTTAGCGCGTTCGGCTGTTAACCGAAAGGTTGGTGGTTCAAGCCCACCCAGGGACGGCCATTTCTTTATGCTGAGAGATACTATAAAAGGTAAGTAGTCTTAATGATTCTGAATATTAATTAGAAAATTGCATAAAAACTATGCATGGCAAGTAGACCTTTTAAACACATCTACAACCTGTATTTAAACATTAACCATTTTGCTTCCAAGGCTGTTTTCTGTTTTTGCACTCAGAACGTGCAGCGTGACTCGAGCATGTGCAGTAAGGAGCCAAGCTGTGAAGCCACACGGCTTCACTTCCTGATTCCCTTACTGAAGATGCCAGACCTCCACCTGGAGCCGAAGGACAGGTTGGCTTCGGATGAGGACATTGTGAGCGCCCTGGACAGGTAAGTGTCCTTATTTTAAAAGTCAGCAGCTGCAGTATTTGTAGCTGCTGACTTTTAATTATTTTTTGGGCGGAACTGCTCTTTAAGATAATGTTCTTTAGTCTGAACATTAGCTAAGCTTGCAAATATTATTAAAGAAATACATTAGATTCAATATCTGTGTACAATAAAGTACAAGGGAGAGAAACCATCTCAGTTATCAAGAATGTGGATATGTGTGGAACAAACTAGCCAAAGTGGCTATGTAGTAATACATTTATTACTGTCAGATCCTTTAAATTTGAATTTCTTTGTTTCATTTTAAAATAAAAATATATGAAAAAGATCACGTGTAGTGAGCTTACATTGAAAATGAAAGGGGTTGTATGGGTTCTCTTTTTTTTAATAACAAGCCTTAGCGGCTGTCTCGGCTCCTCCCCGCAAAAGCTAACCCCCTCTGGGAAGTGCTCTTCAAGGGGGTTAGCTTGCGGGCGCGCTCCAGTGTGATACAGTCGGCAGCCATAGCTGCCGATAGTATCACTTGGCCCCGCTGCTACTTCATTGATTTGATTGAAAGCCATGGGAGCCAATTGCTGCTAATGGCTGTGCTGCTATCAATCATCCAATGAAGAGCCGAAAAGAGTTCAATGAAAGCAAAGGATGTATTAAGGTGAAAACACCTTTAAGTAAGTACATCTATTAGTAGAAATATGGTAAAGAGGTGAGATGCCTTCTCATGCAAGTAAGGTAATGGCCGCAGGCATAATCTGTATACTTGAGAGCTTGTGGTGACATGATTACCTCATGTGACATGGCATAATAATATATGATTTTATTGAGATCTTAATAAAGTTTAAAAGTGAATTACCTGAAGAGGCTGACATGCTAAGTAGTAATGCATGTCACATTTATAATGTCAGACATAAATTGTAATTTACTTTAGTAGTCAGCAATTTTAGAGAGATTAGAGTCTATTATTTAACAGAAAATAGCTAAAAATATTGTACTATTGATGAATTGTAAGTATTCAGATGTAGTAGGAACTAACTTCAGAAAAAGAGACCAGGCAGGTTTTATCCAAATATAAAAGTTAGAGTCTATTTTACAAACAATAGCCAGAAATATTTTGCAGTCAATCATCTGCATGAAGTAAATTGTAAATTCAGAAGAGGCAGGTTTTATCACAAAATAGAAACTGGAATAGATTTTTCACAAACAATAGCAGGAAATATGTAGACTTTAATGAAATCTGCCTCAAAGTTCAGGTTCATAGTGTGCTGTCAATGAACTTTATGTGGTCAGAATTAGTAGGCACTAATTTCATAGAAAGAGACCAGGCAGGTTTTTTCCCCAAAATAAAAATTAAAGTCTATTTTAGAAACAATAGCCAAAAATATTTTACAGTCAATGAACTGCGTGTAGTCAGCTTTAGTAAGTTACAATTTCAGAAGGAGAGGCAAGGCAGGTATTATGACAAATTTAAAATGTGATTAAAAAACAAGAGCCAGTGATCTAGACTTCAATTAAATGTACCTCTTAATTCAGCTTCTATTAATTTTGAACAAGATTTACCAAACCCTTGGTGAACAGATCCTGGCCAGATTTGTCCAATACTTATCAATCACATTGAAAAGAAAAACTCTTTCTACAATTGAAAAGTAAATATGTAAATTGCCACTCTATTTCTCATATTAGTTATTACTTTGTCTACCTGCTGATTTTGGTTATTTTGCCCATTTAGCTCAAATATAGTAAAGACTAAATGGTAGACAGCACCTCCGATGTGATGAAACCTATGTGCAATGAATCAAATTCAATTACCGGTTACTGCAAATGTCTATTGTGTTCCCACAAATACCAGTCAAACAAATCAAAGTATTGATGTTACGTTCCCCCTAATATAAAGTACAAACTATGCAAATAAATATAATATACTAATTATAAGAACCAAATATGTGCATAACAATAAAACCAAAATATTACAAATAAAAATTGTTTGATAAGCATATAAATGTTCTGATTTTTCTGTGTCTGAGTAACATCTTTTTCAATAATACATTTTCCATGTGTTCATATGATTCATGTACTTCCGTGTTAACAGTTCATACACCAATATTTCCTCCACCGTGCATTGAGAGAGTCTGGATGCCAGTTTTTAACACAGTATACATATCTATTTGCTCTACAATACTGTAAGGGCAATACATCTTTTTATTTTTTATTTTTGACCTTGCTACACTATGAGAAGTTCCCTTGCTGTCCAGGCTTGATTGCAGGGGAGAGGAGGGGGAGACACGATCCCTTAACTACTTCCCGCCCAAAGTTCATCATATAACGTCCTGGACTTTGAGTGGGGACATATGAATGATGCCTGCAGCTACAGGCATCATCAAGATATCATCTTTTTTGGCCAGGGATTCCCTGCACTGTAAGAACAATCATAGCGGCAGTCTTGTCCCGCCGCCCTCCGGTGCTTCTACCGGATCACCCATGCGATCGGCGAACCGGAGAATGAATCGGTCGCAACCAGTATTTGAGCATAGAGATTTCTGGTAACCAGATGGTCCCCAGTCATCTCTATGGCCTTCGGAGGCCCGGGTGTGACGTTATGACATCATTTATGGGCCAGCGGAAGTAAACAATGTCAGGGATAAGGCTGAAAAAGTTGAGTTACGTTTTTTTTATTTCAGTCTTTCCAGCCTGGAGGAGATATGTGTTTTTTTTAGACCCCAGATCTCTCCATAAAGAGGACCTGTCACGCACTATTCCTATGCCAAGGGATGTTTACATTCCTTGTCATAGGAATAAAAGTGATCAAAAAAATTATAATTTTATGAGAAAGTGTAAAAATAAATAAATAAAAGTAAACTAAAGAATATGTTTTTTTAAAGCACATCTGTCTCGCACAGGAGCGAACGCATACGTAAGCCATGCCCACATATGTAAATGGCGTTCAAATCACACATGTGAGGTATTACCATGTGCGCTAGAGCAAGAGCAACAATTCAAGCCCAAGGCCTCCTCTGTAACTCTAAACAGGTAACCTGTAAAATAATTTAAAACATTGCCTATGGAGATTATAAGTACCAAAGTTTGGCGCCATTCCACGAGTGTGCTCAATTTTAAAGTGTGACATATTAGGTATCTATTTACTCAGCATAACATCATCTTTCACATTATACAAAAAAATTGGGCTACGTTTAAATTTTGTTTAATTCATGAAACTGTTATTTCCCCCAAAAAAACGTGTTTGAAAAATCACTCTGAAAATACCGTGTGACATAAACATTGCAATGACCACCATTTTATTCCCTAGGGTCTCTGCTAAAAAAAATATAATAATAATGTTTGGGGACTAATTTTCAAGAAAAAAAATTAAGATTTTTACATGTAGGAACAAAGTGCCACAATTGGCCTGGATGGTAAGTGGTTAAACGGCCATACACATTGAAATTACAGAATACCAATTACCAGTTTATTTGGAAGCATTCAAGTGGAAATTGCCTGTTGTACCATCACCCCTGAGACACATGATCGATCCTTTAAAGGGAAAATGCTCCTAGACCTACTTTACATGCAGGTTCACATCTGAAAAGGGGAGCATGGTATGAAAGGTGGTGGGACTCTCAATGCACGGTGGAGGAAATATTGATTTATGAACTGTTATCCAGGAAGAATCATATGAACACTTGTAAAGAGGTGTAGTTTAGGCACTAGCCATGTATCTAAAAGACTCCCTAGTCAGTCGGTAGAGCATTGGACTTTTTAATCTGAGAGTCCAGGGTTTGGAGTCATGGATCCTGCCCTATGGCCCAGTCTTCAAAGAAAGGGGATCATGCACTGCTTCAGTATGTCACAGTACATGTTGGCATTCATGGTTCCCTTAATAAACTGTAGCTCCCCAGTGCCGTTGTTCTGCCGATGAAGGTCTGCCCGGCAGATAAGTACCCCCCTGTACTGCGCAGGCGCGGCACTTGCACGAACCTCAACGGAGCCGGCATGTGTGTAGTCATTGCGCAGGCGCCGTGTAGAGCTGACTCTCAGCTTTACATCTTCGTCTATTTTCAGCGGCTTCGTTGAGGTTTGTACTGCACAAGCGCCACGCCGGCGCAGTACAGGGGGGTCCTTATCTTCACGTGGGGACCTTCATCGGCAGAACACCAGCAGCACTCATGCAGCCCCAGACCATGACACTCCCACCACCATGCCTGACTGTAGGCAAGACACCCTTGTCTTTGTACTCCTCACCTGGTTGTCGCCACACACGCTTGACACCATCTGAACCAAATAAGTTCATCTTGGTCTCATCAGACCCAGTGTCATCTTAAGAGCATTGTAGACCCCTGGGCAATAAAGTGCACTGGGGCCCTGTCTACACAATCACGCAAGAGAATTTTTTACTGACAAAAATCATGAAATTTACTGTCAGAACCACATTTTTTACTGGCACTGCAAAAAAGTACCTACAATCACAGTTTTCAGTGCCAAACAGTGAAAACTTCGGTATTTAAACTATAAACATATAGCTAGTGCTATTAGCAATGTGTTTAAGTTAAACAAAAGTAAAAAAGCACATTGTTTCCTCTCACACCAGTGCCTGCAGGATACCCCCTTACAGTGAAAGGGAACTCTTATGTAAAAGGGAACGTTGCAGAACATGATATAAGGGGGAACTCTGATGTGGAGGGGGCTCTGGTGACCAGAAACCACCTTATATCAGAGTCCACTGCTTTCTCTTTACACGTACACTTCCCACTTACATCAGGGTCCACAGACTGAGTTCCCCCTTGCACTGTAAAGGGGAATCCTGCTGTTAGATTTTGAATTTATTACTATTTTATGTGATAAAAGTTTCTGAGAATCAATATTTAAACATGGTAATTTTGAGGGTTGTTGAGGACAGATGAAGGTCAGTTGCTGCACATTACATCTATTCTTGAAGTTCTACGTCAAGACAATGGGTGGAGATATGTTACTTAATATACACAAGTGGGTGTTACGTTTGTGACAGTAACATCACCACCTTTCTTTGAGCTATTCTAAATGTAAATTATGCTTAGCTTGGCTTTAAGAACAGTATAAGAATCCATGTGGTTTGAGTAGCTAGTTAAGGAACTCTGGGGTCACCCGACCCTACAGGGAGATGGGGTAGGAAGCCCAGCCTGCGGGAAGCCTTCACTATGGAAGTATCGGGGGAAGGGACCCTATCCAGCAGAAAGATGTACCATCTAATTCCTCCTTCTGAATTACCATCTTGCCATGTGTTACCAGCTGTAATTATGTAAGCACTGTCTTTTGCTTGTCTATCTTGAAGAATAAACTTTGTAACTATGAAGAGAGCCTAAGTCTTGTATATTGGGAACGAAACGCCTGGAAGAAAGAGACTATTGACATAACAAATGACATGTGTCAAAAATGTCTCCCCCTCTTCCACATTCTTCATTGTCGAGCCAGCCACATTGGTCATTTTTTTCCAAAATACTTGACAAAAAGGGGGAGATGAAGAGACGAGATGAAAACTTTTATGATTGGTCAAGTCTTGGGAAAAACTGATCTAAAGAACCTAGAAACAAAGAGGCGTTTGTATTCCATCAGACGACAGAAGGCTCAAAAACACAAGGATGAGTTTTTACGCTGTCTGTTTTCTCACCTGTAGATCGCTTGAGAGACTTACAAGCAGAAGAGAAAAGAAAAAAAACAAGACTTACAAGGTCGATTGACTAGCCATCTGGACAGAATGATTCAAGATATCGTGGAAAATCCAGCAAGGACTTTCTGGTTGTGGAGAAAAATCGTAAACGTTTACAGAAGTGAAGATTTCTGCCAAGAAGCTCCTGAAAAAGGTGAGAATGTCTCACAGAAGAAGTGTTGAAATAGGATCTAAGGCTTCACGTTATTTATAAAGGCCACCATTGATGCCCCAGGCAGACGTACTCTTTGGGTGAGCTAATATCAAAGTCGGATTTTGATGTTTTGGACGGTCCAAGAATACACTATACATTATACATCCCTTTCGCATACACAAAAAGGAGAAAGACTTTTTTCATCTTTACATTTTGTTTACTTGAGGCCATTTATAGCCTACCTAAACATTACATTAACACGAGCCAAAGAACAAGACAAGAGCCACAAGAAAACTATTCTTCAAAGAAAATAAGGACAATATTCTTCCAAGGAAACGCAACGAATTAAAGCAACGAACAAAGACAAAGCTAACGAACAAAATAAACTAACAACAGACCAAGTTAAAGGACATTGTTCATCTCTTGTTTTTTTGTGTACACAGGAAAATCATTCTAAACAAGGGGTAAATATGTTTTTTTATATAAGTGGATAACATGGGATGGTTAAGATCTCAAAGTTCAGAAGTATATCCCTGTACTATCGGGAATTGATATATATTTATATATTATATATTCCAATAGGGTAATTAATTAATTAATTAATTAATGCCAGAGTGTAAAGAAGTTCTTCAATAAGGAAACTAAGTTTAATGCTGCATGCAAAATGTTTATGAATATTTTAGCCTAAACAATTGAAAATGTGTTATTACATGTCATTCAAAGCATATACATGGTCAGAACACAGTTTTAAGGAAAAACTATTGATTAAGATTATGTAAAGAATTGTATAAAATTCAGATAATGGAAAACAACATGGTATTTAGTATTTAACAAAAATCCTACAGATTTGGTTGCAGGAATTAATAAGTTAAGGATTGAGCAATTTTTACAAAAGATTCCAAACTTGGAACTTGCTCCGTAAGTTGCGGCGGTGTAACGTAAATAGGCCAGCGTAAGCCCGCCTAATTCAAATGTGGAACAGGGGGGCGTGTTTTATGTAAATGTTATGTGACCTGACGTGATTGATGTTTTTTTTTAACGACGCATGCACCGTCCGTGGGGGTATCCCACTGCGCATGCTCGAAATTAACCCGCAACAAGCCAATGTTTACGACGTGAACGTCACTCTACGCAAAGCCCTATTCGCAAACGACTTACGCAAACGACGTAACATTTTCAAAATTCGACGCGGGACCGAAGTCCATACTTAACATAGGATACGCCTCATATAGCAGGGGTAACTATAAAAAAAAGCCGAAAAAAGCCTTATGGAAACGACGTAAAAAAATGCACCGGCCGGACGTACGTTCGTGGATTGCCGTATCTAGCTAATTTGCATACTCGACGCAGAAAAAACTTATAGTGTAGAAATGATTTGGTTATTGAAATTCCTAAAGAAATGCAATAAATTGTATTTAATAATTAATAATTTCTATTATAGAGTAATATAATTTGATACATCAAATATATTTATTTCTTCTTTATGTTAAAATAGTTATATGATATGGTTGAAGTTATAAGAAGTAACATTTATGGAGGTAAAGGACAAAGAACATTTTTAATATTACATAATTTAGATGGAGAATACATTAAAATTAATAAATAATATAATCATTTATAGTTTTTTGATGGAATGAAATGGTTAAATATTTCACAGGAATATCTCAGAGTTTTGGAAAAAGTTTATGTACAATATCTGAAATGCTAAATTGTATTGTTTGTATTGGAAAAAAAGAGGATCAGAAACATTTATTATTTAAGATAAATGCACTTATTTTGTTTGTTAATTATAGTGCATTAAGGGGGAATTGTTAGATTTTTGAATTTATTACTATTTTATGTGATAAAAGTTTCTGAGAATCAATATTTAAACATGGTAATTTTGAGGGTTGTTGAGGACAGACGAAGGTCAGTTGCTGCACATTACATCTATTCTTGAAGTTCTACGTCAAGACAATGGGTGGAGATATGTTACTTAATATACACAAGTGGGTGTTACATTTGTGACAGTAACATCACCACCTTTCTTGGAGCTATTCTAAATGTAAATTATGCTTAGCTTGGCTTTAAGAACAGTATAAGAATCCATGTGGTTTGAGTAGCTAGTTAAGGAACTATGGGGTCACCCGACCCTACAGGGAGATGGGGGTAGGAAGCCCACCCTGCGGGAAGCCTTCACTATGGAAGTATCGGGGGAAGGGACCCTATCCAGCAGAAAGATGTACCATCTAATTCCTCCTTCTGAATTACCATCTTGCCATGTGTTACCAGCTGTAATTATGTAAGCACTGTCTTTTTCTTGTCTATCTTGAAGAATAAACTTCGTAATTATGAAGAGAGCCTAAGTCTTGTATATTGGGAACGAAAAGCCTGGAAGAAAGAGACTATTGACATAACACATGACACGTGTCAAAAATGTCTCCCCCTCTTCCAGATTCTTCACCTGCAGACTCTGATGTAAAGGGAAACGCCAGGAACTCTGATGTGTGGGGCACTCTGGTGACCAGAGACCACCTTCCATAGAGTAAATACACTAAGATAAGGGGGGTCACTAATATAGGAGCGGGGAAACTTTATATGTGCACCCTTAAATTTTTGTATTCACTCCCCCCTTACATCTGCTACCCCCCGCCCCTTAGACTGGCCTGGCGGCGCTGTCACTGACCTCCTCTCAGGTGCACCATGTAAGGCTCAGTCAGATGGCTCCAGCTTGGCTGCTCTGGTTTTATCCTATAGTCTCCTCATGTTTGACTTCATCCGTGACCCCCATCCTGGTGGCGCTGGAGATGGTCAGAGGCTTAGCGGACATGGTACAGGAGATGGTCAGAGGCTGGTAGACATGGTAGTTTTCTCCTCTGTTCCCCTTCATATTAAATTTACCACCATAATTCTCTACATCAGTGTCCTTCCTTCTGTGCCCCTTTCACTGTGATGCTGCAGTGCACCATCCATGCAGTCCACCTCCACCATCAGCGTGCCCTGGTAAGGGATTGTTGGCAGCAGCCTGACTGACTGACTGTCTCTGAGAGTGAATCAGTCAGTCTCATATACTCCCCCTGGCCTTTTCTCTCTGAGATTGACTGGGTCACTGTGAAGCAGAGGGTGGTAGGCAGCTTCTTTTTCAAAAAATTTTAATTGGACTAGAAATGTTGTACAGTTGATGTACTGTATGTAATCAGCTTCAGTAGACTGCAATTTCAAAGAGAGAGAGAGAGAGAGAGAGAGAGAGAGAGAGAGAGAGAGAGAGCATGTTTTATCAAGAAATACAAATTAGTGTTTATTATTTCACATAAAATAACTAGAAATATTTTACAGTCAATTCACAGTATTTAGTCAGCTTTACTAGGCCCCAATTTCAAAAGTAGAGATGAGCCAGGTTTTATCGTATACAAATAGGATCTGTTTCACAAACAATAGCCAAAAATTATACAGTTGATGCACTGTTCTGTATGTAAACAGCTTTAGTATGTTGCAATTTGAGAAGGAGAGATAAGGCAGATTTTAAACTGACGTAAAAACTTGCAGTCTATTATTTTACAAACAAAAACCATAAATAAAGTACAGTTGATGCACTGTATGTAGACTTCCATGGGATTCACTTAATGTTTGTGTTCGTAGAATTTCAATAAAGATTCATTGAACCCCTGGTGAATCAAACCTGGACAATGTCACCTGTCACAATTTATCAACCACATTGAAAAGAAAGTTGTTTCTAAAAGTGAGAGGTGCTTAACATATAGTCAAGTCTTCATTTTAGTTGCTACTGTCGACACATTTGGCCAGAAGGTGTAATTCTGGTGCTAGCTATGTCATAAAAATGCCATCTCTGAAGCCCGGATAGCTCAGTCGGTAGAGCATCAGACTTTTAATCTGAGGGTCCAGGGTTCAAGTCCCTGTTTGGGCGGCTACTTTTTATGGTAATAAACTATGCATCTACTGGAAATAAAACACCCCACTAGGCGCACGAACCATACAAAAGTGAACAACGGTCCTTAACAAAATATTGATGGTTGTAGAATGTGTGCTAAATGTGTGCTATCCCACATTGCTATATTTCCTCTTCTCTTCAATGTACTGATATACTTTTACCAGGCATTTATCACTAGATGCCAGTCCTCCTCTCCTCACAATAGCTCTGCAATATTCCAATCCTCATGGTGTGCTAATCCAGAAAAAAAATTATCCAATCCCACACAACAATGTACTCTCATTGAAGTGATTGCCCCACACATCACAGGTCTAAATATTACAAAGCTTGCTCCTGCATCTCCAAAAACTCCCTCCAAATCAAATGTTGCCAGTATAGGGTACAGAGCTTCCACATGAAAAAGCGAAAGAACCAACAATATTGCAATAAATTCACATAAAGAGATGTTTGTTTTATCACTAAATGCTTAAATGTATAACGAAAAAGTATTAAGGCCAGATTTCAGAAAGTCAGATTGAGTACTTATGGTTGATTGCACTTATGGTGCATCTGACATCTACTGACGCGTTTCATCAAATGTTTTTCTCACAGAATCACCAGGAGGTGGAATACTGGTTTTAGTTATATAACAAAACATAGCCATGGAGCCCGGATAGCTCAGTCGGTAGAGCATCAGACTTTTAATCTGAGGGTCCAGGGTTCAAGTCCCTGTTCGGGCGTCATCTTTTTAACTTACAAAACAGATTATAGCGCACACATGCAAAAATGACATTTATCCTGCAAGGCTAGTTAAAAACACCTGAACATATTCAAAAATACGGGGGTTTGGTCACACTATATAGTCATATAGTGCTAAGCCCACTTACTGCGACAAAGTACCCCGAATTAGTGGGTCCTACCCTAGTAATAGAATGAAAGAACCTGGGTCTCAACCATGGGAGATATACTCCTCTATGTGGGAGAACTGAAGGGTTTCTTCCTATACACTGGTGGCCACTAATGTGAGGTAATGAAGAGGGGGAGGGGTGCTCCAGCCAAGAGACCTGGTCAGGGTCTATACAAAATACAAAAAGATACTTGGTGGGCACACCCTAAAAATGCTATACATCTAAGCTGGTGCTGCTATAAGACCAAATACAGTACAAAACAGATTATAGCGCACACATGCAAAAATGACATTTATCCTGCAAGGCTAGTTAAAAACACCTGAACATATTCAAAAATACGGGGGTTTGGTCACACTATATAGTCATATAGTGCTAAGCCCACTTACTGCGACAAAGTACCCCGAATTAGTGGGTCCTACCCTAGTAATAGAATGAAAGAACCTGGGTCTCAACCATGGGAGATATACTCCTCTATGTGGGAGAACTGAAGGGTTTCTTCCTATACACTGGTGGCCACTAATGTGAGGTAATGAAGAGGGGGAGGGGTGCTCCAGCCAAGAGACCTGGTCAGGGTCTATACAAAATACAAAAAGATACTTGGTGGGCACACCCTAAAAATGCTATACATCTAAGCTGGTGCTGCTATAAGACCAAATACAGTACAAAACAGATTATAGCGCACACATGCAAAAATGACATTTATCCTGCAAGGCTAGTTAAAAACACCTGAACATATTCAAAAATACGGGGGTTTGGTCACACTATATAGTCATATAGTGCTAAGCCCACTTACTGCGACAAAGTACCCCGAATTAGTGGGTCCTACCCTAGTAATAGAATGAAAGAACCTGGGTCTCAACCATGGGAGATATACTCCTCTATGTGGGAGAACTGAAGGGTTTCTTCCTATACACTGGTGGCCACTAATGTGAGGTAATGAAGAGGGGGAGGGGTGCTCCAGCCAAGAGACCTGGTCAGGGTCTATACAAAATACAAAAAGATACTTGGTGGGCACACCCTAAAAATGCTATACATCTAAGCTGGTGCTGCTATAAGACCAAATACAGTACAAAACAGATTATAGCGCACACATGCAAAAATGACATTTATCCTGCAAGGCTAGTTAAAAACACCTGAACATATTCAAAAATACGGGGGTTTGGTCACACTATATAGTCATATAGTGCTAAGCCCACTTACTGCGACAAAGTACCCCGAATTAGTGGGTCCTACCCTAGTAATAGAATGAAAGAACCTGGGTCTCAACCATGGGAGATATACTCCTCTATGTGGGAGAACTGAAGGGTTTCTTCCTATACACTGGTGGCCACTAATGTGAGGTAATGAAGAGGGGGAGGGGTGCTCCAGCCAAGAGACCTGGTCAGGGTCTATACAAAATACAAAAAGATACTTGGTGGGCACACCCTAAAAATGCTATACATCTAAGCTGGTGCTGCTATAAGACCAAATACAGTACAAAACAGATTATAGCGCACACATGCAAAAATGACATTTATCCTGCAAGGCTAGTTAAAAACACCTGAACATATTCAAAAATACGGGGGTTTGGTCACACTATATAGTCATATAGTGCTAAGCCCACTTACTGCGACAAAGTACCCCGAATTAGTGGGTCCTACCCTAGTAATAGAATGAAAGAACCTGGGTCTCAACCATGGGAGATATACTCCTCTATGTGGGAGAACTGAAGGGTTTCTTCCTATACACTGGTGGCCACTAATGTGAGGTAATGAAGAGGGGGAGGGGTGCTCCAGCCAAGAGACCTGGTCAGGGTCTATACAAAATACAAAAAGATACTTGGTGGGCACACCCTAAAAATGCTATACATCTAAGCTGGTGCTGCTATAAGACCAAATACAGTACAAAACAGATTATAGCGCACACATGCAAAAATGACATTTATCCTGCAAGGCTAGTTAAAAACACCTGAACATATTCAAAAATACGGGGGTTTGGTCACACTATATAGTCATATAGTGCTAAGCCCACTTACTGCGACAAAGTACCCCGAATTAGTGGGTCCTACCCTAGTAATAGAATGAAAGAACCTGGGTCTCAACCATGGGAGATATACTCCTCTATGTGGGAGAACTGAAGGGTTTCTTCCTATACACTGGTGGCCACTAATGTGAGGTAATGAAGAGGGGGAGGGGTGCTCCAGCCAAGAGACCTGGTCAGGGTCTATACAAAATACAAAAAGATACTTGGTGGGCACACCCTAAAAATGCTATACATCTAAGCTGGTGCTGCTATAAGACCAAATACAGTACAAAACAGATTATAGCGCACACATGCAAAAATGACATTTATCCTGCAAGGCTAGTTAAAAACACCTGAACATATTCAAAAATACGGGGGTTTGGTCACACTATATAGTCATATAGTGCTAAGCCCACTTACTGCGACAAAGTACCCCGAATTAGTGGGTCCTACCCTAGTAATAGAATGAAAGAACCTGGGTCTCAACCATGGGAGATATACTCCTCTATGTGGGAGAACTGAAGGGTTTCTTCCTATACACTGGTGGCCACTAATGTGAGGTAATGAAGAGGGGGAGGGGTGCTCCAGCCAAGAGACCTGGTCAGGGTCTATACAAAATACAAAAAGATACTTGGTGGGCACACCCTAAAAATGCTATACATCTAAGCTGGTGCTGCTATAAGACCAAATACAGTACAAAACAGATTATAGCGCACACATGCAAAAATGACATTTATCCTGCAAGGCTAGTTAAAAACACCTGAACATATTCAAAAATACGGGGGTTTGGTCACACTATATAGTCATATAGTGCTAAGCCCACTTACTGCGACAAAGTACCCCGAATTAGTGGGTCCTACCCTAGTAATAGAATGAAAGAACCTGGGTCTCAACCATGGGAGATATACTCCTCTATGTGGGAGAACTGAAGGGTTTCTTCCTATACACTGGTGGCCACTAATGTGAGGTAATGAAGAGGGGGAGGGGTGCTCCAGCCAAGAGACCTGGTCAGGGTCTATACAAAATACAAAAAGATACTTGGTGGGCACACCCTAAAAATGCTATACATCTAAGCTGGTGCTGCTATAAGACCAAATACAGTACAAAACAGATTATAGCGCACACATGCAAAAATGACATTTATCCTGCAAGGCTAGTTAAAAACACCTGAACATATTCAAAAATACGGGGGTTTGGTCACACTATATAGTCATATAGTGCTAAGCCCACTTACTGCGACAAAGTACCCCGAATTAGTGGGTCCTACCCTAGTAATAGAATGAAAGAACCTGGGTCTCAACCATGGGAGATATACTCCTCTATGTGGGAGAACTGAAGGGTTTCTTCCTATACACTGGTGGCCACTAATGTGAGGTAATGAAGAGGGGGAGGGGTGCTCCAGCCAAGAGACCTGGTCAGGGTCTATACAAAATACAAAAAGATACTTGGTGGGCACACCCTAAAAATGCTATACATCTAAGCTGGTGCTGCTATAAGACCAAATACAGTACAAAACAGATTATAGCGCACACATGCAAAAATGACATTTATCCTGCAAGGCTAGTTAAAAACACCTGAACATATTCAAAAATACGGGGGTTTGGTCACACTATATAGTCATATAGTGCTAAGCCCACTTACTGCGACAAAGTACCCCGAATTAGTGGGTCCTACCCTAGTAATAGAATGAAAGAACCTGGGTCTCAACCATGGGAGATATACTCCTCTATGTGGGAGAACTGAAGGGTTTCTTCCTATACACTGGTGGCCACTAATGTGAGGTAATGAAGAGGGGGAGGGGTGCTCCAGCCAAGAGACCTGGTCAGGGTCTATACAAAATACAAAAAGATACTTGGTGGGCACACCCTAAAAATGCTATACATCTAAGCTGGTGCTGCTATAAGACCAAATACAGTACAAAACAGATTATAGCGCACACATGCAAAAATGACATTTATCCTGCAAGGCTAGTTAAAAACACCTGAACATATTCAAAAATACGGGGGTTTGGTCACACTATATAGTCATATAGTGCTAAGCCCACTTACTGCGACAAAGTACCCCGAATTAGTGGGTCCTACCCTAGTAATAGAATGAAAGAACCTGGGTCTCAACCATGGGAGATATACTCCTCTATGTGGGAGAACTGAAGGGTTTCTTCCTATACACTGGTGGCCACTAATGTGAGGTAATGAAGAGGGGGAGGGGTGCTCCAGCCAAGAGACCTGGTCAGGGTCTATACAAAATACAAAAAGATACTTGGTGGGCACACCCTAAAAATGCTATACATCTAAGCTGGTGCTGCTATAAGACCAAATACAGTACAAAACAGATTATAGCGCACACATGCAAAAATGACATTTATCCTGCAAGGCTAGTTAAAAACACCTGAACATATTCAAAAATACGGGGGTTTGGTCACACTATATAGTCATATAGTGCTAAGCCCACTTACTGCGACAAAGTACCCCGAATTAGTGGGTCCTACCCTAGTAATAGAATGAAAGAACCTGGGTCTCAACCATGGGAGATATACTCCTCTATGTGGGAGAACTGAAGGGTTTCTTCCTATACACTGGTGGCCACTAATGTGAGGTAATGAAGAGGGGGAGGGGTGCTCCAGCCAAGAGACCTGGTCAGGGTCTATACAAAATACAAAAAGATACTTGGTGGGCACACCCTAAAAATGCTATACATCTAAGCTGGTGCTGCTATAAGACCAAATACAGTACAAAACAGATTATAGCGCACACATGCAAAAATGACATTTATCCTGCAAGGCTAGTTAAAAACACCTGAACATATTCAAAAATACGGGGGTTTGGTCACACTATATAGTCATATAGTGCTAAGCCCACTTACTGCGACAAAGTACCCCGAATTAGTGGGTCCTACCCTAGTAATAGAATGAAAGAACCTGGGTCTCAACCATGGGAGATATACTCCTCTATGTGGGAGAACTGAAGGGTTTCTTCCTATACACTGGTGGCCACTAATGTGAGGTAATGAAGAGGGGGAGGGGTGCTCCAGCCAAGAGACCTGGTCAGGGTCTATACAAAATACAAAAAGATACTTGGTGGGCACACCCTAAAAATGCTATACATCTAAGCTGGTGCTGCTATAAGACCAAATACAGTACAAAACAGATTATAGCGCACACATGCAAAAATGACATTTATCCTGCAAGGCTAGTTAAAAACCCCCGTATTTTTGAATATGTTCAGGTGTTTTTAACTAGCCTTGCAGGATAAATGTCATTTTTGCATGTGTGCGCTATAATCTGTTTTGTACTGTATTTGGTCTTATAGCAGCACCAGCTTAGATGTATAGCATTTTTAGGGTGTGCCCACCAAGTATCTTTTTGTATTTTGTATAGACCCTGACCAGGTCTCTTGGCTGGAGCACCCCTCCCCCTCTTCATTACCTCACATTAGTGGCCACCAGTGTATAGGAAGAAACCCTTCAGTTCTCCCACATAGAGGAGTATATCTCCCATGGTTGAGACCCAGGTTCTTTCATTCTATTACTAGGGTAGGACCCACTAATTCGGGGTACTTTGTCGCAGTAAGTGGGCTTAGCACTATATGACTATATAGTGTGACCAAACCCCCGTATTTTTGAATATGTTCAGGTGTTTTTAACTAGCCTTGCAGGATAAATGTCATTTTTGCATGTGTGCGCTATAATCTGTTTTGTACTGTATTTGGTCTTATAGCAGCACCAGCTTAGATGTATAGCATTTTTTGGGTGTGCCCACCAAGTATCTTTTTGTATTTTGTATAGACCCTGACCAGGTCTCTTGGCTGGAGCACCCCTCCCCCTCTTCATTACCTCACATTAGTGGCCACCAGTGTATAGGAAGAAACCCTTCAGTTCTCCCACATAGAGGAGTATATCTCCCATGGTTGAGACCCAGGTTCTTTCATTCTATTACTAGGGTAGGACCCACTAATTCGGGGTACTTTGTCGCAGTAAGTGGGCTTAGCACTATATGACTATATAGTGTGACCAAACCCCCGTATTTTTGAATATGTTCAGGTGTTTTTAACTAGCCTTGCAGGATAAATGTCATTTTTGCATGTGTGCGCTATAATCTGTTTTGTACTGTATTTGGTCTTATAGCAGCACCAGCTTAGATGTATAGCATTTTTAGGGTGTGCCCACCAAGTATCTTTTTGTATTTTGTATAGACCCTGACCAGGTCTCTTGGCTGGAGCACCCCTCCCCCTCTTCATTACCTCACATTAGTGGCCACCAGTGTATAGGAAGAAACCCTTCAGTTCTCCCACATAGAGGAGTATATCTCCCATGGTTGAGACCCAGGTTCTTTCATTCTATTACTAGGGTAGGACCCACTAATTCGGGGTACTTTGTCGCAGTAAGTGGGCTTAGCACTATATGACTATATAGTGTGACCAAACCCCCGTATTTTTGAATATGTTCAGGTGTTTTTAACTAGCCTTGCAGGATAAATGTCATTTTTGCATGTGTGCGCTATAATCTGTTTTGTACTGTATTTGGTCTTATAGCAGCACCAGCTTAGATGTATAGCATTTTTAGGGTGTGCCCACCAAGTATCTTTTTGTATTTTGTATAGACCCTGACCAGGTCTCTTGGCTGGAGCACCCCTCCCCCTCTTCATTACCTCACATTAGTGGCCACCAGTGTATAGGAAGAAACCCTTCAGTTCTCCCACATAGAGGAGTATATCTCCCATGGTTGAGACCCAGGTTCTTTCATTCTATTACTAGGGTAGGACCCACTAATTCGGGGGTACTTTGTCGCAGTAAGTGGGCTTAGCACTATATGACTATATAGTGTGACCAAACCCCCGTATTTTTGAATATGTTCAGGTGTTTTTAACTAGCCTTGCAGGATAAATGTCATTTTTGCATGTGTGCGCTATAATCTGTTTTGTACTGTATTTGGTCTTATAGCAGCACCAGCTTAGATGTATAGCATTTTTAGGGTGTGCCCACCAAGTATCTTTTTGTATTTTGTATAGACCCTGACCAGGTCTCTTGGCTGGAGCACCCCTCCCCCTCTTCATTACCTCACATTAGTGGCCACCAGTGTATAGGAAGAAACCCTTCAGTTCTCCCACATAGAGGAGTATATCTCCCATGGTTGAGACCCAGGTTCTTTCATTCTATTACTAGGGTAGGACCCACTAATTCGGGGTACTTTGTCGCAGTAAGTGGGCTTAGCACTATATGACTATATAGTGTGACCAAACCCCCGTATTTTTGAATATGTTCAGGTGTTTTTAACTAGCCTTGCAGGATAAATGTCATTTTTGCATGTGTGCGCTATAATCTGTTTTGTACTGTATTTGGTCTTATAGCAGCACCAGCTTAGATGTATAGCATTTTTAGGGTGTGCCCACCAAGTATCTTTTTGTATTTTGTATAGACCCTGACCAGGTCTCTTGGCTGGAGCACCCCTCCCCCTCTTCATTACCTCACATTAGTGGCCACCAGTGTATAGGAAGAAACCCTTCAGTTCTCCCACATAGAGGAGTATATCTCCCATGGTTGAGACCCAGGTTCTTTCATTCTATTACTAGGGTAGGACCCACTAATTCGGGGTACTTTGTCGCAGTAAGTGGGCTTAGCACTATATGACTATATAGTGTGACCAAACCCCCGTATTTTTGAATATGTTCAGGTGTTTTTAACTAGCCTTGCAGGATAAATGTCATTTTTGCATGTGTGCGCTATAATCTGTTTTGTACTGTATTTGGTCTTATAGCAGCACCAGCTTAGATGTATAGCATTTTTAGGGTGTGCCCACCAAGTATCTTTTTGTATTTTGTATAGACCCTGACCAGGTCTCTTGGCTGGAGCACCCCTCCCCCTCTTCATTACCTCACATTAGTGGCCACCAGTGTATAGGAAGAAACCCTTCAGTTCTCCCACATAGAGGAGTATATCTCCCATGGTTGAGACCCAGGTTCTTTCATTCTATTACTAGGGTAGGACCCACTAATTCGGGGTACTTTGTCGCAGTAAGTGGGCTTAGCACTATATGACTATATAGTGTGACCAAACCCCCGTATTTTTGAATATGTTCAGGTGTTTTTAACTAGCCTTGCAGGATAAATGTCATTTTTGCATGTGTGCGCTATAATCTGTTTTGTACTGTATTTGGTCTTATAGCAGCACCAGCTTAGATGTATAGCATTTTTAGGGTGTGCCCACCAAGTATCTTTTTGTATTTTGTATAGACCCTGACCAGGTCTCTTGGCTGGAGCACCCCTCCCCCTCTTCATTACCTCACATTAGTGGCCACCAGTGTATAGGAAGAAACCCTTCAGTTCTCCCACATAGAGGAGTATATCTCCCATGGTTGAGACCCAGGTTCTTTCATTCTATTACTAGGGTAGGACCCACTAATTCGGGGTACTTTGTCGCAGTAAGTGGGCTTAGCACTATATGACTATATAGTGTGACCAAACCCCCGTATTTTTGAATATGTTCAGGTGTTTTTAACTAGCCTTGCAGGATAAATGTCATTTTTGCATGTGTGCGCTATAATCTGTTTTGTACTGTATTTGGTCTTATAGCAGCACCAGCTTAGATGTATAGCATTTTTAGGGTGTGCCCACCAAGTATCTTTTTGTATTTTGTATAGACCCTGACCAGGTCTCTTGGCTGGAGCACCCCTCCCCCTCTTCATTACCTCACATTAGTGGCCACCAGTGTATAGGAAGAAACCCTTCAGTTCTCCCACATAGAGGAGTATATCTCCCATGGTTGAGACCCAGGTTCTTTCATTCTATTACTAGGGTAGGACCCACTAATTCGGGGTACTTTGTCGCAGTAAGTGGGCTTAGCACTATATGACTATATAGTGTGACCAAACCCCCGTATTTTTGAATATGTTCAGGTGTTTTTAACTAGCCTTGCAGGATAAATGTCATTTTTGCATGTGTGCGCTATAATCTGTTTTGTACTGTATTTGGTCTTATAGCAGCACCAGCTTAGATGTATAGCATTTTTAGGGTGTGCCCACCAAGTATCTTTTTGTATTTTGTATAGACCCTGACCAGGTCTCTTGGCTGGAGCACCCCTCCCCCTCTTCATTACCTCACATTAGTGGCCACCAGTGTATAGGAAGAAACCCTTCAGTTCTCCCACATAGAGGAGTATATCTCCCATGGTTGAGACCCAGGTTCTTTCATTCTATTACTAGGGTAGGACCCACTAATTCGGGGTACTTTGTCGCAGTAAGTGGGCTTAGCACTATATGACTATATAGTGTGACCAAACCCCCGTATTTTTGAATATGTTCAGGTGTTTTTAACTAGCCTTGCAGGATAAATGTCATTTTTGCATGTGTGCGCTATAATCTGTTTTGTACTGTATTTGGTCTTATAGCAGCACCAGCTTAGATGTATAGCATTTTTAGGGTGTGCCCACCAAGTATCTTTTTGTATTTTGTATAGACCCTGACCAGGTCTCTTGGCTGGAGCACCCCTCCCCCTCTTCATTACCTCACATTAGTGGCCACCAGTGTATAGGAAGAAACCCTTCAGTTCTCCCACATAGAGGAGTATATCTCCCATGGTTGAGACCCAGGTTCTTTCATTCTATTACTAGGGTAGGACCCACTAATTCGGGGTACTTTGTCGCAGTAAGTGGGCTTAGCACTATATGACTATATAGTGTGACCAAACCCCCGTATTTTTGAATATGTTCAGGTGTTTTTAACTAGCCTTGCAGGATAAATGTCATTTTTGCATGTGTGCGCTATAATCTGTTTTGTACTGTATTTGGTCTTATAGCAGCACCAGCTTAGATGTATAGCATTTTTAGGGTGTGCCCACCAAGTATCTTTTTGTATTTTGTATAGACCCTGACCAGGTCTCTTGGCTGGAGCACCCCTCCCCCTCTTCATTACCTCACATTAGTGGCCACCAGTGTATAGGAAGAAACCCTTCAGTTCTCCCACATAGAGGAGTATATCTCCCATGGTTGAGACCCAGGTTCTTTCATTCTATTACTAGGGTAGGACCCACTAATTCGGGGTACTTTGTCGCAGTAAGTGGGCTTAGCACTATATGACTATATAGTGTGACCAAACCCCCGTATTTTTGAATATGTTCAGGTGTTTTTAACTAGCCTTGCAGGATAAATGTCATTTTTGCATGTGTGCGCTATAATCTGTTTTGTACTGTATTTGGTCTTATAGCAGCACCAGCTTAGATGTATAGCATTTTTAGGGTGTGCCCACCAAGTATCTTTTTGTATCTTTTTAACTTAGACAGCACTAAAGGTGGAAAAAAAGTATATAGGTAACTAGCAAAGGATAAATTCGACTTGAGTGCATGACAGCCCTGTGTAAACTACTTCTTCAGTCTTTCCCTAACTTCTTAACATGGTGGAACCCTTGAAATAATTTTATGGTTTGAGGGAATGCCTGCTAAAAGTTACTTTATCTACAACTAATGATACATTAGTGTGATGGTCAGTGGGAGAAATGCTCATTATGCTTGTGGTCATTGGGAATAATTACCCACTTACAGATAGCTAAATAGATCAATGGTGTCAATGAGAACTTATCTGAGAGGTAGAAATGACTTATTGTTCAATGAACCCCTAGCAACCTCTGGAGGAACCCTAGAGTTCCATGAAACACTGTTTGAGAAACCCTGTAATACTGTATAGGTATATGCTATGATGCTTGATATTTTCTGGAGCTGCAGTGTAACTTACCTTAGCTTCTGTCTTCCTTACAGTGTTATGACTTGTTCTTGTATATGCTTTTTGTTTGTTGGTTATCAAGTTTTGCCTGATTCCTTCTGAATAGGCTTAAATTTGAGCCAGTTTGATAAACAGTAATTTAAAATATCGATCAGATGCATCACTCTTCAGGTGTTAAGGCAGCCATGGGTGTTGTGAGTCAATACAACAGCTCGAAGTGGAAATGTATTTGTAACCAATGTTTAGTGTGGATTGAAGAATCTAATGAACAAGTGTAAGAAAGGAAGAAAAACTTCCATTGTTTCCATGATCTGCATGTCTACCATGCAATCTTACTTTGTATCTGTTTTCAACATTTTCAACAAAGGCCCGCTGTGCCATTACCACACTTTTCTGAATGAACCATGCCTTGGGGAGAAAGGTTTTAATGGCAACTGCTCCCCCCTCAAGAATTACCTGCTCAAGGCTCTCCTGTGAGACAAATTGGCTATAAACTGGTAGAATTTTGTTTGAAAAAATAACATTTCCAAATGTTCATTCAATTCTCTACATGATCAAATGTAAAAACAAACAGTGATAATAAGACCAGAATGATAAAAAAAACAAAATTTTTAAACAAATTTTCGCACAAGGGTTATCCACAGAATTAGATACAAGAGGCCTATTTTTACTATCTGATTAAACCACACATGGAGATGGCTAAGAAACACCAACATTTTGATGAAGATCAGATTTGTAACCCAATTCCACACCCAATTCCGGTGTATGGAAAGACTGTTTCACAAACATTGGTCCATTCTTTTACAGAATTGGCATTTAAAATCTACTATTCCCAGTAGGCCCATGTTTTTCTTCCACCAAGCAAAAGTTACGTCCTTCCCAAACCAGACAAGCAACCTGTACCATGTACCAAAGTAAGAAACGCAAATGCCTGACATGTAAGCATGTGCCACGTGGTATAAAAACTTTCCAAGGTAATGGCATAAGCATTCATCATTGATTCTTTTCAAAATTGCTCATTGAAATTTGTCGTATGCTGCTTGACTTGACCATGTGAGTTGCTATATGTCGGTAGAACCATCATAACTTGGTGTGTCAGATTAGGGGAGCATAGAAGGTTCGTAAAAGACAGTAATGTGAAACACAGCATTTCCCAAAATTTCACGGAATTTCATGGAATATCTTCCGATGGTCTGCATGCTATTTCCAACAAACTACCAGTGGCAGAGTCATTCAAAGGATTATGTAAGAGAGAAACATATTGGATTTACACCCTAAACTCTTTATCTCCCAGGAGATCTGAATGAGGAAATATAGATCAATACAGTCATCTAATGGTCTCATGTCAGCGAATATTCTTCTCCCTTGGGTTTCTCTTTTGCATTTAGTGTCTTTTATTTTCATGTGTGATTATTGTCATATCAATTGTTTTTTAATGTATGACCCTTTCATTCCTATCTAATTCTTCCCATTGACAAAATATTTTTTTTTTTGTTTTTTATAATTTCTTTCTCGTAGTTTTTATAATATATATGCTATATATATATTCAACTTCATTATTATTTTGATTGTTAATCCCCACTTTTTGATACGCTTCCACTGACAATTGTTTAGATCAGCCTTTTTCAACCAAGGTGCCTTGAGGTTTCTTTAGGGGTACCTTGGCAAAATGCCAAAAAATTGCCCCAAAATTGTATGCAAGCCTGCAGATGGATAAAGCCTGCCTTTTAGTTACACAAAACCACAGGTTTTCATTGTGCACCATTACAACCTTCTAGCTGCCAGCATCCTAACAACCAATGACCCTCCCCTGCCCCTCTCTGTCTGAGCTGGGGTCACATTAGCTGAGTGATGGAGAAAAACTGAGAGAGAAGAGAAACATTGGAATACTAGTCTGTACCAGTGTGAAAAAGTGTATTAGATTTGCAAGAATAATATTGGTTGTCCTACGTGTGTGGATGTTCATGTATTTTGCAAAATTATTACAATAGTTTTTACCAGAGCTTTTTTTCTCCGAAAATAGGTGCAGGAACTCAACCACGACCCCGTTCAGATTTCACAAACAGTAGAAGGGTCTTAAAGGGGCATTAAATACCAGGATTGCATTACATACAGAGTGCAGCGTTCAGGGGGTTACACACAGAGTGTAGAGCTGTCACTTGTAAACACAGAAACTAGACTTCTGTGTTTACAAGTGATTGTGGTGAGCAGGCATCAAAGGGTCTGAGCCAGAGGTGGTGGAACTGAGTTCCCCCAAGTTCCCCCTGAAAAAAAGCCCTGGTTTTTACATTTTACAATGTTTTTTTTTTTTTTGCTATGCATTTGAGCCTGGGTATGCCCAATAGGCTATGTTATGTACTGTTAACTTTGAAACCTGTAATAAATATAATTTTCAAAAAACAAAAAAAATGGGGTGCTTTGAGTCCATAATTTTAGAAGGTGCCCTCAGATTGTCCATACATTTAAAGGGTGCCTTGACTGAAAAAAGTTAAGAAACAGTGGTTTAGATCATTAGAACCCTCTTGTTCCTTCTGTATTGAATTGTATTGTAACTGTACTGTCTGCTCTCATGTTGTAAAGTGCTGTGCAAACTGTTGGTGCTACATATATCCTATATAATAACAATGAAAGATATTCATAATGTTGCTTAGTAGTAGATCATTACCAAATGTATTTATTTGTATCCATTTGGTGCATGAAGCAATCTCTTTTTTATCATTATCATTTTATCTTCACTGTTTGTTTTTAAAATTTGATCATGTATTAGTGGTGCTTCACCTTGTAGTCTCATTTTCAGAAGTTTTTAATGTTACAGAAATTGCACCACAATATAGCATATATACTAATAAGAACAATTGCATGGAGCAGATCTGTTTGACAGACTCCGCTTGCTTAGCGGGGATCGCTCTGCTGATCCCCGCTGAGCAGGCAGATAACAGGTCCGTTTCCGCTCACTGTGCATGCACGGACCTGTCAGAGTCCCGCTCTTCTCTATGGGGAGATGGGATGAAAATGGGCTGCCAATTAATTTTCAGTCAATCCCATCTGATCCGCCAGGCGAATGTTAAATAGAACCACCATCGATCTAGATTTGGCAGAAAGAACTGGATCGAATAGCGGCGGATGTCAGTAGACATGTGTCTGCTGACATCCGCTGTGCTATAGGGGTGAAGGGAGGGTCTAATCAGGTCTGCCTGAAAAACGGACAGGTGGATTTGATCAGATAGCCCATGTAAAAGGGGCTTTAGGTGCAGCCAAAACATATGCACAAGTCTCTGTGGCGCAATCGGTTAGCGCGTTCGGCTGTTAACCGAAAGGTTGGTGGTTCAAGCCCACCCAGGGACGCTAATCTATTGTTAAATCAGATAAGTAATCATTATAACCTCTTCATTTTATTTAAAAGAAAAACTCCCATAAGTATTTTAGTATGTATATAACAATATTACAATGTAAAGCAGATGATAACGTGTTTGAACAAAAAGCTCATTACTAAGGAAGCTACCCTATATTTAGGCAATACACCACATAGTACTATTCAACCACATTGCAATTTAGAAATATTCTGTTCTTAAACTCCTAGGCCCCTTTCACACTGGGGCAGGACGTGCAGTGGCGGTATAGCGCCGCTAAAAATAGCCGCGCTATACCGTCTGAATTTCGGCCGCTAGCGGTGTGGTATTAACCCCCGCTAACGGCTGAAAAAGGGTTAATACCGCCCGCAATGCACCTCTGCAGAGGCGCATTGACGGCGGTATTACCGCGGTTTCCCTTTTTTTTAATGGGATGGAGCGGTAAACACACCGCTCCTCTCACCGCTCCAAAGATGCTGCTTGCAGGAGTTTTTTTTTTCTCGCCAGTGCATCGCCTCAGTGTGAAAGTGTGTGGTAATATTTCTTTATTACCTGGCTAATAGGGATGAGCCCGATGTTTGAATCGAACATACCACAAATAAACCAAACATATGGGGCGTGAGCAGAAAATGTGAGCCCCGCCAAATGCCCCATAATGCACTGCGAGATCGCAGTGCATTGACGTCTGTTGATTGGCCAAAGCATGCACCTGACCTGCATGCTTTGGCCAATCACAGCGCACTTTGCTTGCGAGAGCCAATATATATATATATACACAGTCTAGTATATGTATATATATATATATATATATATAAATATATATATATATATATACTCTGCATTTAGTGTAGACTAGATATTCAGTGTAGACTCTATATTCAGTCAGTGCAAGCACGGTAGTAATTTTAGACGCAACTTCCGGTTCGTGGTAATCAGTGACGCAATTTTCGTCTCTGTGAAACGCATGCCATACAGCGGCGATCTCGGATGTTTTTTCTGAAGCCTGTAAGTGGTGCCTTAAATGCACTGGATAACTTATGTTTAGCGGTGTTTCACTGAGTTTTCTCTCTGTTTTTGTATCTATGGTGCGTGGTATATCCTTCCTGCCGTAAAGTATTTTCTTGGAAAGAGCTTTTATGAGGAACCATTCTGCACATCCCCAGATCATTAGATCACTGCTTTATGTAATCGCAGACTGCAAAGCTGAGGATCCATTATTTTTGGTGAGTGTGGTCACCAAAGGGGGAATCACCTTACTTTTGTGGAAGCACCAGAGTCATACTGTTTGATATAGACTGCTAGCGCTGCTCCATATTCTTTATAACGTTTAAGGTTGTAGCACCTTTTGTGCAGCAGCTGTAGTCTCTTATATATATTTGCACTTTAGCGCATGTTTTTCAATTAGATTTAGTGTAGTATATATAACACTGAATATAACAGTATATTGAAGTGGTTATGGGGAACCAAGTGGCAATTTATTTTTTTAAATGGCGTAGGGGTCCCCCCAAAATCCATACCAGGCCCTTCAGGTCCTTTTTAGGAGCCATTAATAGCATTTAACAGAAATAGACATAGATATTTATAGTCAGATTACAGTCAAATAATATGCAACAGAGCAGTCTCAAAGTCCTTTTAAGAGAGTAGGGGGATTTTATGAATTATCTGAAATGCTTACGCTCTAGTAAAAAAGGGTTCAACCCAACATGGGCTCAAAGCCACAAGCCTGAGATTATGAGTCTCATGCTCTACCGATTGAACTAGCTGGGCAAATGGCAAATGCAATATTTTCACTTTTACATGTCTTGCTGCCCAGGCCAATATTTAGCTTTTAGCTCGGTCACACTTTGCCAATTTCTCAGTCATGCAACGCTGTACTGAAATGAAATTTCTAGACAGATAGATATTTTATTTGGATGTATTTAAAGTGTAAGTCCATCCTGAAGCTAAAATCCCTGCATCTACAGACATCCACATTCTAAGACTCACAGCATCTCCCCACAGGGAAGAAGGAAGCTTACTGAGGAGGAAGAGAAAGTGAGAAATTCAGACAAAGAAAAAAACATTTAGAAGGAAAATCGAAGAAAACGGTAAGTGAACCAACAATGCACTAGTTTAAAGTAACCTATTTAGAAAACAAAAAAATAACCTTTACATTCCCTTAAATTGAGTATAATTAAGTTCAGCCCTTTACAACAGTCCAAAGTTCTCATGTTGCCCCTTAAAGGGGTTGTAAAGGTTTGTTTTTTATTTTCTAAATAGGTTACTTTAGGCTAGTACATTGTTGGTTCACTTACCTTTTCTTTCAATTTCCCTTCTAAATGTTTTTTTTCTTTGTTTTCTTTGTCTGAATTTCTCACTTCCTGTTCCTCCTCAGTAAGGTGTTCAGTAAGCTGTTCTAAATAACTTTCCACCGCTCAGATGATGGTGGAAAGCTTACTGAAGAGAAACAGGAAGTGAGAAATTCAAACAAAGAAAAACAACATTTAGAAGGGAAATCATTGGAAAAGGTAAGTGAACCAACAATGCACAAGCTTAAAGGAACCAATTTAGAAAATAAAAGACAAACTTTTACAACCCCTTTAAGAAAACATTGCCCACCCCTTGGTTAGAACAAAACAACAATTCCCATACCGGGAGTCGAACCCGGGCCGCCTGGGTGAAAACCAGGAATCCTAACCGCTAGACCATATGGGAATGATGATTGACACTGCTGTGAAAAGCTCAGAGGTCATAATAAGTGATATATCATACATACAACAGTTGCAGTTTGGCAAATGTTATTAAAGTTCAGATTTACAAATTACAAAAGTAATACAAACCCGATCTAAATCACTATTTTCGAAGTCAAAACTCCAGGGATTGACAAAGAATTGGCAAAAAGGGCTGGATACTGACCTGGGGGACATATACCAAAGAAAAAAATGCAATTCCTTTAACCACTTCAGCTACGGAAGGTTTTACCCATTTCCGACCAGGCCATTTTTTGCGAAACGGCACTGAGTTGCTTTAACTGACAATTGCGCGGTCGTGCGAAGCTGTACCCAAATAAAATTGATGTCCTTTTTCCCCACAAATAGAGATTTCTTTTGGTAGCATTTGATCAGCACTTTTTTCTATAAAATATTCCCAATTAAAAAAAAATGTCTTCATCAAATTAGGCCAATATGTATTCTGCTACATATTTTTGGTAAAAAAATCCCAATAAGCGCATATTTATTTGTTTGTGCAAAAGTTATAGAGTCCAAAAACTATGGGACAGATTTAGAGACTTTTTTATTGTTTTTACTAGTAATGGTGGTGATCAGTGATTTTTAGCGGGACTGCGACATTGCGGCGAGCAAATTGTACACTAAGTGACACTTTTTGGTGACCAGTGACACAAATACCGCAATCAGTGCTAAAAAAAAATGCACTGATCACTGTATAAATGACACTGGCAAAGAAGGGGTTAACACCAGGGACAATCAAGGGGTTAAGCGTGTGCCTGGGAGGTTCTTTCTAACTGTGTGGGGGAGGGACAGACTGGAGAAAAAGAGATTGTGTTTCAGCTTAGCTCCCTGACAGATCAGCATTTTGCCTCACAGAGGGGGTGGCGCGTGCGCACCCCCTACACCATGTGCATGAAATCACGTACAGGTACGTGATTTTGCACAGCCGGGCTGCCCTGCCGCAGTACGTATACGGTGGGCAGTCCGGAAGCAGTTAAATAACATGCTTGGGGGATGCCTTAACCCTTTCACTGCCAAGTCTATACGCCTTATGGACCTACAGAGGTGCCCGCAGGTAGCCACATTAGTCAGTACGGCCTACGGACCTCCTTTCTCCCTTGCCTATAAGCTTTTGGTCACTTCAATGACCATAAGCTTATATCACAATTCTATAACTCTGATCGGCGGATTACAACTCACTGATTAGAGTTATTAACCCCTAATGTGACCATCCCCTCCCACCCATGCCGCCCCTTCCCTGCCCCCTGTTTCTCCACCCCGCTGCACCCTTCCATCTAAAACTGCCCCCCACTCTCCTCCCCTTCACTCCGTTCTCCCCCCAGCACTGATTACCCCCTCTCCACCTGACTCGACAACCCACTCCTTGCAGCCACCATCATTATCCGGCAACCCTCCTCACCCCCCAAAAAGCTTGATGTTAAAAGACTGTAAAAAAAATAAAAAGTAAAAAAAAAACTCACGGACATAGTAAGATCCCCAGGTCCACCCACACTCACCCCTCCACGGTGACGGTCCCCCCCCCACACTCGCCCCTCCACGAATACCTCAGCTTCTCCTCCCAGCCACCCCAATCCATCCTGATTATCCAGAAGGAGAAGCTGGAAGTTGATAGCGAATATTAAATTGGCTATTGTCACAAATGGGTGGGTTCAGGGTACAGTGCTCTGTGCCCTGAGCCCAACCTTTAAAAAAAACGAGTCCAGTGCTCCAGCACCCCTAATGGACCGGCCGGTCCTGTTAAGACCCCTTTCACATGGAGCAGATTCTGTCAAGCAGATCTGCCTGCATAGCGGGGGATCTGTCTGCTGATCCCTGCTGAGCAGGCAGATGACAGGTACGTGACCACCTGTCCAGTTCCTTCAGATACCATCCAATTAGATCTGCTACATGGATGGGGAATGGAATCCCCATCCATCTGTTTTTTAGCAGACTGGATTGAATTCAGGTGGGTGTAAATGGACACATGTACATTTCCATTGGGCCCGCCTGAAAAACAGACAGACCCGATCGGTGTACTTGTGTGAAAGGAGCCTAAGGCCTTGTTCACACAGGGCATAGACAGCGTACCTTTACAAGGATGCACAGGTGTTCCGTGAAGCTCTGTGCAGGCCATCCCATTGATGTCATTTGGGATGTAGCACCTGCACCAACAGAGCCATTGCTTCCACTTTTACATCCATGTAGGTCCGCATGCATGTCCCTGAGCTTACACTGTCTGCATTCGGGGTCATGTACCCACACCCTGATGGATGTCAAATTGGGAACAGCAGCTGTGCCTGTGCAGCCATTGCATCCAAATTTACATAAATGGGCTTGCCTGTATGGGGATGCATCCCTGTGCGGGTAAACATGGCCCTCCATGGGCGTACACTTTAGTAGGCCACATGTGAATGATGCTTTAGTACTAATAGCAGGAATTTTGTAAGTTATGTTGAGTAATTTTAATGATTTTAGTGTATTTTTTGTAAAAATAGCAATATTATGAACATTTGCACAATTATTGCAGGGCCCAAAAAATCAGCATTTTCTTTTATTCTACTGGTCATTTGCTTTTAGAAAATGTCTAGGGTCTTTTCAAATTCTGAAAGCTGTAAGTGAAAAATGAAAAACCGCCAGATTTTTTAAGAAATTTTTGGGTACGTTCGATTTTCACCATTTTCCAAAAAGGTGCAAATGTAAAATTTTAATTGATATGTGTTATTTATTAACTCCATACAGATTACGTTTTTATATTTAGTAGGGATTTAGCTGAAATTTAGTAAAATTTGCTGTTTTTATCTGCTAATTATGGGTTTAGTGTATTTTTTGCGAATATATTGGTTTGATAAACATTTGGGCAAATACCACAGGGTCTAAAAAATCAGTAGCATCTTTTTATTCTAGAGGTCATATGCTTTCAGAAAATATGTGGCCTTTCACAAATTCTTAAAGCTGTAAGGGGAAAATGAAAACCTTCAGTTTTTTTAGAAAATTTGGATATTTACACTTTTGCATCTGTTCAATTTTCACCATTTCGCAAAAAGGCGCAATTTAAAAGTTACAAATATTTGTGGTTTATTAACTCAATGCAGGTTTCGCTTTTATATTTAGTAGGAATTTTGTAAAAATGTCTGTGTTTTTATCTGCTAATAATGGTTTTAGTGTATTTTTAGTAAATATATTGGTTTGACAAACATTTGCACAAATACCGCAAGGTCTAAAAAATCAGTAGCACCTTTTTTTTTATTCTACTGATCATGTGCTTGCAGAAAATATATGATTTGGTAGGTCTTTCACAAATTCTGAAAGCTATAAGTGATAAATAAAAAAGCAAAGGAAAAAATGCAAAAATGATCTGACCACCTAAATGTACAAAATGGAGCACAGGGCCTGGCAGCAAAAGGGTTAAAGTAGAACTATAGGCAAAACCACTTTTTTTTGTTTTGGATTGAGCACAGGAAGGTTATAACCCCTGTCAGATTTTTTTTATTGTGGAGATTTCCCTTCACTTCATGTCCCAAAGCCAAACAGGAAGTGAGGGGAAATCCCTGCAAATTAATAAAATGCCTTGGGGACCCCCAGGCAGTAGTGTATTTAGGTTTTGTGCTGCCCTAGGCCTGACTAAACTCATGTATCCCAACTTTAAATATGACCCACCCCTTCCTGTCATGGCCACACCCCTTGCTGTTTAAGACCCACCCTAAAATTTTCAAGTGGGGACACTAGTTCGAATGATAGGACAGTCAAAATTAGAAGCGGCGCCCCCATCCCCACAGTTGCAGAATGCCACTCCCCCTTTTAGGAAGCAGTGCGGCCACATTACGGGGGTGCTAGACTAATTTGCCTCTCAGCACAGTCCGCCCCATTAGACTGGCGCTACACTAACAGTGTAGCGCAAAAGCCGGCAGGGAATCTTTCCGTGCTGCCCCCTGCAAAGTGCTGCCTTAGACCTTGGCCTTGTCGGCCTAGGCCTGGATACAGCGTTGCCCCCAGGTCACCAGAACTAGCATCCCCATTGGAAGATTTCCCCTATAAATTTTCTGGGGACAACCCAAAATTTTGGATTTTCTTTTACTTTCAATGATAATGGTAAAGAGGACAAATTGAGAGGGTGAATCTCCTTAACTGGGGCACAGACAGCAATACAAACTGACAGGTGTTTTAATCCCTCTATGATTGATTACCAACCCAAAAATAAATTGCAATAGGTAATTTTTGCCAAAATAATTTTTGTGTAGAAGTAATAATTGAGCGTTGAAATCAGAAGCAATACAGCCAAAACTTTTGTTATACAGTATATAAGCATTGTAAAACAAAAAAGCTAAAGCTAACAATGTCAAATAAATTGCTAAATAGGGACAAATATCGATAGCCATTTCGCTACAGCAGCAAGATTCCTGATTCTTTCACTACTGCGCTTATTGACCTGCTTTGTAATTAAAGGGGTCATGGGTATCTGGTGAGTGGGCTCTACACTCACTTCCCACTGGGTGATATATATGAAGTTTTACTCAGTGGTGAAAGTGCACAGATGGACTTTTTCTGATGAAATATTCATTTTTTTGTTCACTATTGTATTTTTTATGACCATTTTACACTATTATATCTGCACTGTGTCATTGCACTTTCAATTACTATGTGACATTTCTGTCAAATTTATGGTTTTGCACTTAATACTGGCTTAGCATAGCCAACTAAATATACCAGCGCCCCCTGTATTTTTATACATTCTTCACCATTCATAGTTAGCACATTGTACTTTCTTTAGGTGATCAGCTTTTTTCTCTTAATATTTATTTTGTAATTATTCCATATTGCAAAGTTATTTTTCTTTATGTTCCACTTTGCATTGGTCTATCACATAAAATCCCAATAAAATATGTTTACATTTTTGGATGTAACATGAAAAAATTTGAGAAATTTCAAGAAGTGTGAATACTTTTTCAAGGCATTGTAAGTCATGAGGTACTGAGGATAATATAGTTGTGATGTCACACATAAACCATTTGAAATCCATTTGAGTTGGATGATCTTCTAATTTTAGCATGATGTGTTTAGTGTCATGCAAATATGTGGGGACACCAAGAGTTGAAATAATTTATTATTGTTGTAAAATCTCTTGGTGTCCAGACTACCCACTTATCTTCGTGACACTAAACACATCATACTAAAATTAGATCATCCATTGCAAAAGGTTTATGTGTGACATCACAACCTTATTATCATCAGTACCTCATGACTTTGGTTTGGAGTTGGTATTACTTGGATTTATATAGTGCCTACTCCATAGATCGCAAACTTTATATTGATGAGTATCCATTAGCTAACACACAATTCGGTTCATTCCTCACAGTCCCTACCTTTTAGATTGTAAGCTTGCAGGAGCAGGGCTTCTCTAACCCTCTTGTTTTGAATTGTACTGTTGGTGTAGTGTCTCCCTGCATTGTAAAGCGCTGCGCAAACTGTTGGCGCTATATAAATCCTGTATAATAATAATAATAATAATAATTTCTCTTTGTTTGCTGGGGACTCTGCTACTTTCAGAGATGTGGAGCTTCAATGGGAACCAAAGTTGTGCCCACTTAAGCCAATCTATATATGGGTTGGTTGGAGGAGTGCCAGGTCTAATGGGGTTATGGTATTGGTTTTATAGGAGGCACATAGACCTTTCTAACCTCATGGATTCAACAAATAAGTCCCGCAGAGAAACAAGTCAAAAACAGACTGGCATGGTGCAGTGTTTGCTTCCATCTATAGGCAGAAAAAAATTGTTTATCAAATATTGGGAAGTCAAAATTCCTCAAACTGTCCTTTAACATTCACCATGGCACATAGATTTATTTTCCAAAGTAGCTTTCACTAATTTTATAAGTCGTTCACTGCTAATATGTGTGAATGTATCAGATTACTTGTACCTATCCTAGTGTTTATTGCAGTTTTCCTTTGTGCTGCCTAACAGTTAAGTATGAAATCTTTTTTTGTTTAATTGCACAGTACAGCTTATCTGAAAGGCATTTTGAATCAGAACTTAATTTATTATCATACAGTATATTATGCAAAGCTAAATTGAACTTTTTAGCAGCCATTTATAGTACTTAAAGGGGAGTTCCAGCCTTTTTTTAGGCTTATGAAAAGTCGGCAGCTCCAAAAAGTTTAGCTGCTGACTTTTAATAAACAGACACTTACCTGCTCCATGGTCACGCGGCCTCCCAGAGCTCTGTTTCTCTCCCCCCGCCTCCATTCATAGTGTGGGCACTCGGCCATGACAGCTTTTGGCTTCACGGCCGGGCACTCACTGTGCATGCGCGAGTCGCGCTGCACTCTATGAATGGACAGGCGATCTCCTGGGACCTGTCACAAGTCCGGAGATTGACTAAAGGGAGGGGCAAAGGCTGTCCCTGGGCGGAAGAAGGAAGTGGGAGAGGAAGTCCCACTCCTACCGAAGCCCCTAATCCCCCCCAAAAAATGACATGCCAAATGTGGCATGTAAGGGAGTGAGGAGTGATTAACCACTTGCCGACCTGCCGCCGCAGTTTTACGGCGGCAGGTCAGCTCTCCTGATAGGTGTCCCTAATGGAGGCTACCGCAATTTGTATGCTGGTCAATACATCGCCGCTAATCCCCAGCTGTCCCTTGCCAGAGATTGGAAACCAATTACAGAACCAATGTTCTGTCCTCGCTTCACGCAGACACGGCAGTCCAAATTCCTACGGCGACTGGTGTTGTGGAGAAACCCCTCTGTATCCACGAGTACAACCTTAACATGGGAGGGGTGGACCAGTGACCAGTTGTTGGCGCCGTACCTAATTGCCCGTAAGGCCAGAAGCTGGTACAAAAAAGTGTCTGTTTATTTGTTTCAATTGGCTTTGCTGAATGCTCATGTGCTATACAGAGCTTAAGGACGAACTGGATCCTTCCTAAAATTCCAGGAGGAGATCGTCGCAGCCCTTCTGTTTCCAGACGGTGCTGTGCCCCACCTTCCCAACGCAAATGCAGTGAGCCGGCTGTATGGGGAACACAGGGGAAGATTCATTTTAGAACTGATCAATCTCCAGGCCCAGGTCAATGAAATCTGGCCTGGACCTGGTGATCACTCCTGGCCAATGGTTGTCTTCCCCTGTCTCTGTAAACATTGACAGGGGAAGTGATGTTCTCTCCCTCGTGTCTGTCTTTTTGTTCCAGACCGAGAGGAGAGAACATCTAAAACGTGAGTTGCACAACACTACACTGACACCAGGTCACGTAGGCACACAATTCACCCCCGATCACCCCCCAATTAACCCCTTCACTGCCTGTCACCGTGTCACCCAGTACAGCAATCAGATTTTATTTTGATCGCTGTACTAAAGTCATTAGTGACTAAAATAATTGTTAGGGTAATTAGTCTTAGGCCCTAATAGGTCTAGGGACTCCCCTAATCCCCCCAATAAAGGTTTAACCCCTTGGTTACCCCCTGTCACCAGTGATCACAGTATAAGTGTCACGGGTGACACAGTTTAGCTAGTTTATTTTTTAAAGCGTCAAGGCACCCGCCATATTTTTCCCAATAAAGTTTTAACACCCTGATCGCCCGGCGGGTGATCAAAGTTTGGTTTTAGCACCAGATAGGGTCTGCGTCACCCCAGGCAGTGTCAGATTAGTGCCAAGTAGCGCTAACACCCACGCACGCACCATACGCCTCCCTTAGTGGTATAGTATCTGAACAGATTTATACCTGATCTGATCAGATCTATACTAGCGTCCCCTGCAGTTTAGGGTTCCCAAAAACGCATTGTTAGCGGGATCAGCCCAGATACCTGCTAGCACCTGCGTTTAGCCTCTTCGACCAGCCCAACCTAGCCCACCCAAGTGCAGTATCGATCGATCGAACGATCACTATCACAAAACACAAAAACACATAACTGCAGCGTTTGCAGAGTCAGGCCTGATCTCTGCAATCGCTAACAGTTTTTTGGTAGCGTTTGACTCAGTCGCTGACAGGTCAGGTGCTTTTTTACCTGTGAATCTTACTACTGTACCCCTGAATTTAGAGCCCAAAATGGCAAATCGAAGGTACAGTAGTAAAGAGGCCTACACGTTTCTGAGCATGACAGATAGTGAGGAGGAGGTACGATCCTGTAGACGACATCGGCTCCCTGACAGATAGCTCTGACGATGAATCTTCTGCTGTCACTGAGGTGCAAGAACCGCAGGGCTCTCGTATGGAGCAGAAAAGTACTAGCGCCGCTTTTCCTTCTGGTGAACTGGCACTAGGGTACAGCACCACATAGTCCTAGGCACACTAACACAGGGTCTCGGAAGATGTGATGGCCATCACATTTTGAGAGACCATAATCTGCAACGTTCAGTTTACAGTTTTTTTTACAGTTTTTATAAAAGTGAAAAAAGTGGGAAAAATAAAAAAACTCACACAAAAACACAAAAAAATATAAAATAAAAAATCCAAAAATAGTTGTGGTTGTATTTTTCTCCTCTCTCTTTATTGTTCTCTCTTATGTTCACTCTCTACTGTCCACTCACTATTGTTCTATATCTATTGTTCTCTCTATTTTTACTATGTTTTATTGTATTTGCTTTGCAGGTATGGTATGTTATACTGTAATGTTTGTTTTATTGTTAACCATCATTTGCTTAGCAGGTACGCCATTCAGTTGCAGCGCGGATTTATTTAGCGTGACAGCAACAGCGTTTGTTCCCACGATACATAAAGCCACGACTCCAACGCTGTAGTATTTCACCACTACAGTTAAAAAAAGAGCATATATGCCGAAGCATGGGGGCATTAGGGGCGAAGGAGCGATTTTGCTCCTAATGCCACGTACATATGGTCGAAATTCCGACGGAGGCTTGCCCGAGGAAAAGTTTGACCGTGTGTACGCGGCATAACTTTTTATACCGCGTACATACGGTCGAAATTCCAACGGAGGCTTGCCCATGGAAAAGTTTTACCGTGTGTATACCCACCAATCAATCTCTTTTTTCGTTCAGCCAACAGGCTGCATGAAAAAAAAGATTACAATACATGTCCAACATGTCCAAGAACCATCAACGTATGGTATGTTGCTGGACTTTGAATGGTTATACCAGAATGATGCCTGCGGGTTTAGGTATCATCTAGGTATCATTCTTTTCAGCCAGCGGTTGACTTTCATGTAAAAGCAATCCTAGCGGCTAATTAGCCTCTAGACTGCTTTTACAAGCAGTGGGAGGGAATGTCCCCCCCTGGATATAAACAGCGCCATTGGGAAAGTGGGAAAACATTTTATCACACCGATCTTGGTGTGGTCAGATGCTTTGAGGGCAGAGGAGAGATCTAGGGTCTAATAGACCCCAATTTTTTCAAAAAAGAGTACCTGTCACTAACTATTGCTATCATAGGGGATATTTACATCCCCTAAGATAACAATACAAATGATAAAAAAAAAAAAAAGGAAGGAACAGTTTAAAATAAAAAAAAAAAGGAAAATAAATAATAATAAAAAAAAAGCACCCCTGTCCCCCCCTGCTCTCGCGCAAAGGCAAACGTAAGCATCAGTCTGGCGTCATAAGTAAACATCAATTGTACCATGCATGTGAGGTATCACCGTGAAGGTCAGATCGAGGGCAGTAATTTTAGCAGTAGACCTCCTCTGTAAATCTAATGTGGTAACCTGTAGAGGCTTTTAAAGGCTTTTAAAAATGTATGTAGTTTGTCGCCACTGCGCATTTGTGCGCAATTTTAAAGCATGTCGTGTTTGGTATCCATGTACTCGGCCTAAGATCATCTTTTTCATTTCATCAAACATTTGGGCAATATAGTGTGTTTTAGTGCATTAAAATAAAAAAATATGTATTTTTGTCCCAAAAAATGCGTTTGAAAAATCGTTGCGCAAATACTGCATGGGAAAAAAATGCAAAACCCACCATTTTAATCTGTAGGGCCTTTGCTTTAAAATAATATATAATGTTTGGGGGTTCAACGCAATTTTCTTGCAAAAAAAAAAATATGTCTTCATGTAAACAAAAAGTGTCAGGCCTCGTACACACGACAGAGTTTCTCGGCAGAATTCACCGAGAAACTCGGTCAAAACCCGGATTCTGCCGAGAAACTCTGTCGTCTGTACAGTTTTGGCTCGATGGAGCCGCCGAGGAACTCGACGAGAAAATAGAGAACATGTTCTCTATTTTCTCGTTGTCCTCGTTCTTCTATGGGAGAAGCCGGCCCGCCGAGCTCCTCGGCGGCTTCATCCCAAAACTCGACGAGGAACTCGACGTGCCAAGCACGTCGAGTTCCTCTGTCGTGTGTACGGGGCCTCAGAAAGGGCTTTGTCTTCAAGTGGTTAGAAGAGTGGGTGATGTATGACATAAGCTTCTAAATGTTGTGCATAAAATGCCAGGACAGTTCAAACCCCCCAAATGACCCCATTTTGGAAAGTAGACACCCCAAGCTATTTGCTGAGAGGCATGTCGAGTCCATGGAATATTTTATATTTTGACACAAGTTGCGGGAAAGAGAATTAATATATATTTTTTTTTTAACAAAGTTATCACTAAATGATATATTGCTCAAACATGCCATGGGCATTTGTGGAATTACACCCCATAATACATTCTGTTACTTCTCCTGAGTACGGGGATACCACATGTGTGAGATATTTTGGGAGCCTAGCCGCGTATGGGACCCCAAAAACCAAGCACCGCCTTCAGGCTTTCTAAGGATGTCAATTTTTTATTTCACTCACCAGATGGCACAAACCCCCCCCAAATGACCCCATTTTGGAAAGTAGACACACCAACCTATTTGCTGAGAGGTATGGTGAGTATTTTGTAGATCTTGCTTTTTGTCACAAAGATTTGATAATTGAAAAAATAAAAAAATAATATCTTTCTTAATTTTCAAAAATAAATGAGCGCTGTAAAATACTCACCATGCCTCTCAGAAAATAGCTTGGGTGTCTACTTTCCAAAATGGGGTCATTTGGGGGGTTTTGTGCCATCTGGGCATTCCATGGCCTCCGAAACTGTGATAGGCAGTGAGGAGTGAAATCAAAAATTTGCGCCCTTAGAAATTCTGAAGGCGGTGCTTGGTTTTCGGGGTCCCGTACACGGCTAGGCTCCCAAAAAGTCTCACACATGTGGTATCCCCATACTCGGGAGAAGCAGTAGAATGTATTTTGGGGTGTAATTCCACATATGCCCATGGGATGTGTGAGCAATATATCATTTAGTGACAAATCACCCAGAGGCGATTCAGTTCGCATGTGTTGCGCTATATAAGTTTCTCACTCACTTTGTGCAAAAAAATAAAAAATTGTCATATTCCCGCAACTTGTGGCAAAATATAAAATATTCCATGGACTCAACATGCCTCTCAGCAAATAGCTTGGGGTGTCTACTTTCCAAAATAGGGTCATGTGGGGTTGTGCTATTTGGGCATTTTATGGCCTTCAAAACTGTCCCCGTACTCAGGAGAAGCAGCAGAATGTATTTTGGGGTGCAATTCCACATATAACCATGGCATGTGTGAGCAATATACCATTTAGTTACAACTTTTTGTAATTTTTTTTTTACTAAAGACATGTGGCTGAATAAATGTTGGCCTAAATGTATGACTAAAATTGAGTTTGTTCGATTTTTCTTATAACAAAAATTAGAAAATATATATTTTTTTCAAAACTTTCGGTATTTTTCCGTTAATATCGCAAAAAATTTAAATCGCAGAGGCAATCAAATACCATCAAAAGAAGGCTCTATTTGTGGGGAAAAAAAGGACGCAAATTTTCTTTTGGGTACAACATTGTATGACCGCACAATTACCAGTTAAAGCAGCACAGTGCCAAATTGTAAAAACACCTCTGGTCTTTAGGCTGACAAATGGTCCGGGGCTAAAGTGGTTAAAGCGTAAGTTCGACTTTTGGGTGGAACTTTGCTTTAACAGATATAGATTTTTATAGTCAGATTTCAGTAAAAATATATGCAACTGAGCAGTCTCAAGGTCCTTTTGAGAGTGCAGGGGGATATTATAAAATGCCTATACTCTAGGGAAAAAATCTTTCGCCCAACGTGGGGCTCGAACCCACGACCCTGAGATTAAGAGTCTCATGCTCTACCGACTGAGCTAGCCGGGCAACTGGTGAAGCATTAGCTTTAATGTGTTTTTGATAAATCATACATACACCAGGTGCAGTTTGGCAAATGTTATTAAAGTTCAGATATAGAATCCAAACCCCATCAAAATCAGCTGGTGCCGAATGTTTGTTTTCAGTATTGGCTATTTTTCTAAGTCAAAAGTCCAGGGATTGATAAAGAATGGGCATAGAGGGCTGGGCACTGACCTGGGGGGGACATATACCAAAGAAAAAAAATAAGATAAAATATATTGTTTAACAAGGAGAGGCCATTTTGAAATGGCTCAATGGGTAACATATAAAATTCCTTGGGAACCCCTGAGGTCACAGGAACTAATGTCCCCATTGGAAGATTTCCCCTCTATGAATTTTCGAAGGATGACCCAAAATTTGGGATTTTCTTTTACTTTCAATGATAATGGTAAGCAGGACAAATAGAGAGGGTAAATCTCTTTATTCGGGGCACAGACAGCAATAAAAACTGACAGGTGTTCTAATCCTTCTCCACTCTAGCCAAAACTAAAAAAAGTTTTTCCTTTAGTTATACTTTAAAGCTGTATGTGGAATTACAAAAAGTTAAGATTCTCATGGACAGTGCCAGCGACACTATATTCTGCCTATTCATTTACTTTAAGTTTCCATACCTGCTTGGCTTACATGCATTTTGTCAACCAAATATGATTGATTTCCATCCCAAAAAATTATTTTCATTTTTGCCAAAAGATTTTTTGTGTAGAAGTAATATCATAACAGTATAACAGTCAAAACTATTGTTATACAGTATATCTGCATTGTAAAACAAAAAAGATAAAGCTAACAATGTCAAATACATTGCTAAATAAGGACAAAACAAGTGTTATGACCACCATCCTCACCTAAAACCCACCTTTTTGCAGCTGTGTCAGAGTTGCACATACATGAAGGTGGCATTAAACCCAAAAATATTTTATAGCGCAATTACCAATGTTTTTTTTTTTCTGTTGGGTTTACAATGTTTGGGCACCAACAACACCCATAAAGCTATATTTGTATTGCTTCTTGAGGATAGCACAAAAATATACAATGTTTGGCCAGGGTTCATACTATTCCCTGCAAGAATTTTCCTGTTGAGTTATGGTGCTTCGTCTCTACATGAAATATGTAAAACCTAATTTTTATTTATATAAGACACTACCCAATGTTAATGCTAACACATCATTATCACTGTGCAATATCCATCTATAAATATAAATCTATATTCATAATTACTAAAACTTCACAAATACTTCAAATCCTTTTAAAACCTGATATCCTTTGATAACGTCTCGTGAGAGGGATGAAACGTGCCAGTGACCGTGGGTGGTGATGCTAATTCCAGCCGGGGAGACGCAAGTCATTGGTTATTTCCGGTTCTGGGTTTTAACACATGTTTTTACATGTAAGTGGATATTGTTTGTTCTATGCAACCAATAAATGAAATTATGCTATATTGCTTTCTCTGCTATTTGTTTACATCGCATGATGGCACATTGAGAATTGCCTATGATGTAGAATGGGACATCGCCCGTGGAACTACAGAGCTCATCTATCTTCAAAATCGCTTATGACTTCTGTCATGGGAGTCATATATATCTGGTGAGTGAGGGCACATAGAGGGGAGGAAAGATCGCACATATTGGGCCTGATTTACTAAGCTATGTGCGCTGCGCTGGTTCATGCGTTAATTAGTACTCCGGGTGGAGGCTTAATCAGGCGCATGAACCAGCGTAGCAGCCGGCGCATTGAAACTAATATGTAAAGCCGCGCCGAACTCCCTATAGAAGTCTATGGGAGAAATCAAAAGTGTTCATTTTAAAGGCTAATCTGCAAGTTTTGTCCTAAAAAGTGTTTGGGGACCTCAGTCCTGTCCCAGGGAACATGTATCAATGATTTTTTTATTTGTTAAAACGGCCGTTTTTTCGGGAGCAGTGAAATTAATAATTCTTAAAGTGAAACAATAAAAGTGAAATATTCCTTTAAATTTCGTACCTAGGGGGGGTGTAATGTCAGCATGTGAAATAGCGCATTTTTCCCGCACTTAGAACTCCCCCTGCACAAAGTGACATTCTGAAGGAAAAAAGTCATTTAAAAATTCACACGCGGCTATAATGAATTGTCGGCTCTGACAATTCTAAAGGGATTCATTCATAAAACAAACAAAAAAATGTGTAGGGGTTCCCCCAAATTAAATTACCAGGCCCTTCAGGTCTGGAATGGATATTAAGGGGAACCCCGCCGTAAAAACCCCCAAAAAAAAATGACGTGCGGTTCCCGGCAAATATCCATTCCAGACCCTTCAGGTCTGGTGTGGATTTTAAGGGGAACTCCACCCCAAATTGAAAAAAAAAATGGCGTGGAGTCCCCCTAAAAATCCACACCAGACCCTTATCCGAGCACGTTGACCTGGCCGGCCGCAGAAAAGAGGGGGGGACAGAGTGCGGCCCCCCCCCCTCTCCTGAACCGCACCAGGCCACATGCCCTCAACATGGGGAGGATGTCCCCATGTTGATGGGGACAAGGGTCTCATCCCCACAACCCTTGCCCGGTGGTTGTGGGGGTATGCGGGCGGGAGGTTTATCAGAATCTGGAAGACCCCTTTAACAAAGGGGACCCCCAGATCCTGACCCCCCCCCCTGTGTGAAATGGTAATGGGGTACATTGTACCTCTACCATTTCACCCCAAAAAAAATGTCAAAGTGATAAAAATGACAGTAGCCGGTTTTTGACAAATCTTTTAATAAAGTCTTCTTTTCTTCTTTCCTTCGGGGTTCTTCCGCTGCTTCATTCTTCTCGTCCACATCTTGCCCGACGTCTTCTTCTATCTTCTCCGTCCGTCCTTCCGCCTTCTGGTCCCGCATCTTGCCCGTTGTCTTGTCCTGTCGCCTCCTCGTCCGCATCTTGGGTCTTCTGCGGTCTTCTTCTCGGTCCGCCGCCTTCTCGTCCCCTGCGTTTGAATTGTAATTGGCCGCCGTTTTCCCGCTCCTGGGACCCGCCCCCCTCTGACGCCACAAGTAAACTCCTTAGAAGGTCATGTGCGTCAGAGGGGGGCGGGGTCGCAGAGCGTCACACAGCGGGGGAATTCAATTTCAATCGCGCCGCCCGGAGAAGAAGTTCCCGCCGTGTCACACTCATGTGACCCCGCCCCCCTCTGACGCACATGACCTTCTAAGGAGTTTACTTGTGGCGTCAGAGGGGGGCGGGTCCCAGGAGCGGGAAAACGGCGGCCAATTACAATTCAAACGCAGGGGACGAGAAGGCGGCGGACCGAGAAGAAGACCGCAGAAGACCCAAGATGCGGACGAGGAGGCGACAGGACAAGACAACGGGCAAGATGCGGGACCAGAAGGCGGAAGGACGGACGGAGAAGATAGAAGAAGACGTCGGGCAAGATGTGGACGAGAAGAATGAAGCAGCGGAAAAACCCCGAAGGAAAGAAGAAAAGAAGACTTTATTAAAAGATTTGTCAAAAACCGGCTACTGTCATTTTTATCACTTTGACATTTTTTTTGGGGTGAAATGGTAGAGGTACAATGTACCCCATTACCATTTCACACAGGGGGGGGGTCAGGATCTGGGGGTCCCCTTTGTTAAAGGGGTCTTCCAGATTCTGATAAACCTCCCGCCCGCATACCCCCACAACCACCGGGCAAGGGTTGTGGGGATGAGACCCTTGTCCCCATCAACATGGGGACATCCTCCCCATGTTGAGGGCATGTGGCCTGGTGCGGTTCAGGAGAGGGGGGGGGGCCGCACTCTGTCCCCCCCTCTTTTCTGCGGCCGGCCAGGTCAACGTGCTCGGATAAGGGTCTGGTGTGGATTTTTAGGGGGACTCCACGCCATTTTTTTTTTCAATTTGGGGTGGAGTTCCCCTTAAAATCCACACCAGACCTGAAGGGTCTGGAATGGATATTTGCCGGGAACCGCACGTCTTTTTTTTTGGGGGTTTTTACGGCGGGGTTCCCCTTAATATCCATTCCAGACCTGAAGGGCCTGGTAATTTAATTTGGAGGGACCCCCTTTTTATTTTTATTTTTTTAATGAGCAATGCCTCTATTCTTTATAGCCATGAGTACTTTAACCACTTGCCCACCGGGTTAATTCTGGCACTTCTCTCCTTCATGTGAAAATCACAATTTTTTGGCTAGAAAATTAATCAGAACCCCCAAACATTATATATTTTTTTTTAGCAGACATCCTAGGGAATAAAATGGCAGTCATTGCAATACTTTTTGTCACACCGTATTTGCGCAGCGGTCTTACAAGCGCACTTTTTTTGGATAAAAATCACTTTTTTGAATTAAAAAATAAGACAACAATACATTTTGCCCAATTTTTTTCTATATTGTGAAAGATAATGTTACGCCGAGTAAAATGATACCCAACATGTCACGCTTAAAAATTGCGCCCGCTCGTGGCATGGCGTCAAACTTTTACCCTTTAAAAAACTCGATAGGCGACGTTTAAAAAATTCTACAGGTTGCATTTTTTGAGTTGCAGAGTAGGTCTAGGGCTAGAATTATTGCTCTCACTCTAACGATCGCGGCGATACCTCACTTGTGTGGTTTGAATACTGTTTTCATATGCGGGCGCTACTCGCGTATGCGTTTGCTTTTTTTTTGGGGTTTTCTTATTTATTTTTATTTAGTTTTATAATGTTTTACACTGAAATAAAAAAATAAAAAAAAAATGATCAGTTTTCTTCCTATTACAAGGAATGTAAACATCCCTTGTAATAGGACTAGTGTGTGACAGGTCCTCTTTATGGAGAGAGGCGGGGTCAATAAGGCTGGAAAGCATGGTATTGAAAAAAAAAAAAAAAGATCTCATGCTTTCAGCTGCAATCATGTTCGTTCACCACAGTGGTGTAGTGTATAGCACTTTGACCTAGCAGCAAAAGAGTCGTTGGTTCGAATCCCGCCCGTGACAGCATCTGCATGGAGTTTGCATGTTCTCCCTGTGCCTGCGTGGGTTTCCTCCCACAATATAAAAACACGCTGTAAATCGGTTCCGGTCTAAATAAGCCCTAATATGCAGTAGTATATTAAGGTTTGGTTCTGCCCTAGGCCTGACTACATATCTGCACCTCCTAATAGAAAAATGACCAACCCCTTCCTGTCAAGGTCACACCCTGTTTTTGTATAACCCCGCCCAGTAATTTTCAGGGGACCCACACACTAGTTCTGGGGGGGCACTGGATTCCCTTAACCACTTCCATACCAGGCACTTACGCACCTTCCCGCCCAAGCCAATTTTCAGCTTTCAACACTGTCGCACTTTGAATGGCAATTGCGCGGTCATACAACACTGTACCCAAACAAAATTGGCGTCCTTTTTTCCCCACAAATAGAGCTTTCTTTTGTTGTTATTTGATCACCTCTGCGTTTTTTTTTTGCGCAACAACTAAAAAAAGACTGCAAATTTTGAAACAAAAAAACCTTTTTCTTTTTTTAGGTTAATTTTTTTGTAAATAAGTTTTTCTCTTTCAATTACGGGCACTGATATGGCGGCACTGATGGGCCCCGATGAGATGGCACTGATGGACATCGATGAGGTAGTACTGACGGCACAGATGAGGTGGCATTGATTGGCGGCGCTGCTATGCGGCACTGATGGGCACTCATAGGCGGCACTGATGGGCACTCATGGGCGGCACAGATGGGCGGCACTTATGGGTGGCACTGATGGATACTTATGGGCGGCACTTATGGGTGGCACTGATGGATACTTATGGGTGGCACAGGTGGGCACTGATAGGTGGGCACTGTGCATGGATGGGCACTGTGGGGTGGCACTGATTTTCCCAGTCAGTGCCCATTTGTGGGCACTGATTGGCATCTTTTTTCTTATTTTTTAATGCTTTTTGTTTTTTTGTTCTATATTTTTTTTGTTTTTGCACACCCTGGTGGTCCAGGGTGGGCATCCCTGGTGGTCCAGTGTGGTGATCCGAGGGGGGGCTGCGCTGATAAACAATCAGCGCGAACGCCCCCTGTCAGGAGAGCCGCCGATCGGCTCTCCTATACTGGCGTCTGTAAGACGCGAGTGAGGAAGAGCCATCGATGGCTCTTCCTGTTTACATCGTGATCAGCCGTGATTGGACACGGCTGATCACGTGGTAAAGAGTCTCCGTCTCCGTGAGAGACTCTTTCCCGAGATCGGAGATGCAGGGTGTCAGACTGACACCCCGCATCACCGATCGCCGCGCTGCGTGCCCCCACAGGCGCGTGCGGCATGAAATCCTGCAGGACGTCCTGTCAGGATTGTGTAACCACTTCCCGGACGTAAATCGGCCATAGGCTGGGCGGGAAGTGGTTAATTTGCATAGTTTTTCTCTCACTTCCTGTTTGGCTATGGGGCAGGAAGTGAAGGCAAATCTCCCCAATTGGACACAGATAATACAAAATAAACTGACAGGGCCTATAACCCTCCCTCACTCTATCCAAAATGAAAGAAAATAAAACTTGTTGATTATAGTTCTTGTCAGGGGCGGACTGACCATTGAGTCACTTGGGCACTGCCCGAGGGCCCCATGCCACTAGGGGGCCCCATCCGGGTTGCCAGGCTCAGTAAAACCAGGGACAGTATGTAAAAATCTGTGTTTTTTTTAGATCTGTCCCTGATATGTCCGAAAATGACATGCTTTTAATGTGAATATCCCAAGATTTTAGCTGCCCGCCTCTGCACTACCTCCTGGCGTGGTGGTCATCTGTAAGCCAGAGGGGCCCCATAATCTTCTATTGCCCGGGGGCCCCATGAGTTGTCAGTCCGCCCCTGGTTCTAGTTTAAGCACAAATTTCATAGAGTTTTATTGAGAGCCCTAAGAAAATATAACCATGCCAATAGGCCAGGATAGAGCGTTGCTAATATGTAGGAATGTGTGTGTTAGAGCACCCCACCCAATGTTAACTAAAAAATTATTAATTTGCAAATAAGTATTATCTGCTCATTTTTTGGGGGATGTCTGCACCCCTGATAGTGACAACATTTGTGAGGTGTCTTCACCCTTTCTAATTCATTCACTTCCTGTCACATAGCCAAACAGGAAGTGAGGGTAAAACCTTACTAATATATTTTCTTGTGGACACAGAGATCAATCTAAATAGTTTCCCATTATGTAAATTGCACTCTAGCATTTTGCTGTGTACACCCCAAATTATTAGGGATCTTGGACTTTGGGGTCCATTTACTAAAGGCAAATCCACTCCTACAAGTGCAAAGCAAGGAAGAAAACAAAACAACTTTGCTTCTACAGGATTGGATGTTAAAACCATCAGTGCTTCCTCTCAGATTTTCAGCAACTATGCTTGTACTGCAGAGTGGCTTTGCCTTTACTAAACCCCAAACTAAATAATCATTTGGGGCAGGGATCCTCAAACTACGGCCCTCCAGCTGTTGTAGAACTACACATCCCATGAGGCCTTGTAATGCACTGACATTCACAGACATGACTAGGCATGATGGGAATTGTAGTTCCTGAACAACTGGAGGGCCGTAGTTTGAAGACCCATGATTTGGGGTGTACACAGCAGTGCTGGAGTGCAATTTGCTTAATGGGGACACTAGTTAGATTGACCGGTGTCCCCAAGAAATGACACTGGTAGGGTTTTAACCTCACTTCCTGTTCAGCTGTGTGACAGGAAGTGAAGCCAATTTTAAGAAAAGGGACACAAAGCTCAACACAAAAATAAAAAAACACAAAGCAGGGGTTCTAACACTCACTTGGCTTCCCTCAAACACCCACAATTTGAATAGGATTGCCTTGCGCTAGATTTAAGCACAGTGCTGTAAATCAGCACGTCAAGCCTGTCCACCAATAGCAAACCCCCCCCCCCACAGGCCATGTTTGCAGGTTTTCCTTCATCTTGCACATGTGCTTTAAAATAGTCTGGACAGCAATTCTTGATAAGAGAAATCCCCAAAACATGTCCTGTCGGGTGTACTTGAGGGCTGAGGACCACTGCAGAATAAATAAAATACTTACCAGTTTTTGTCTTTAAAGTCAGGGAGAATAAACATGGCAAACATTTCATGATTACACACCAGGAAAGAAGCTTAGACAAAAATCACACATAATTTGTTAGGCCCAAACCTAGTTCAGCTGCAGCTGTCAACATATGTAGCATGAAAAAGTAACAAAAGACAAACTTAACAATTTTAAAGTAATTTTTATTGGTCAACAAAACAAGGAAAGCAAAAAAAGACAAACAAACAAAAATACATTTCAAAATACTAATTAACCATAGCTTTACACATTTTTCATAAAATAAGGCCACATAGACAAATACATCAAAGTGAACATTATTTAAAAATAAACCAAAACCATTGGCAAAATAAAACAAAACCCATGCAACAAACCACATTTGTGTTTAGCAACAGCATTTCTGCCAGCCTGCCCCTTCTGAGGGCAGCTGAGGACTGATCGATCCAAGCTTTTTATAACAGTGCTAGTAATGAAGCAATTGAAATCACATGAACAAATTGCAGTCTCTAGTTTGGGTGAGCTTGTAATTGGGCACACCTGCAATTAACCCAAACCACGCTCTATGAGCATCCAATGAGTGTTTTTCACCTTTTAAAAAGAAAGGATATTTTTTTTCTAAGTGTTTGAGCATGCTCAGTTCATCACACATGTAGGAACCAAGCTGCAATGGAATGAGAGCTTTTTTTTTTTGTTTCCCCTGATCTGATGCTTTCCAGCCTGAAGGGGAGGTGTTAAAGACAGAAGTAAACACGCACATTTAATAATCTATTTGTGTGAAAAAAAAGGTTGCCAATTTTGTTTGGGAGCCACGTCGCACGACTGCGCAATTGTCAGTTAAAGCGACGCCGCGCCGAATCACAAAAACTTGCCCGGTCATTGACCAGAAATATGGTCCGGGCTCAAGTGGTTAAAAATTAACAAAACACAAAAGTGAGCCCAATTTTTGGGGATAATGTGAAAGATGATGTTACACTGAGTAAATAGATACCTTACATGTCACGCTTTACTATTGGAAACACTCCTGCAATGGGGCCAAAATGAATTCCGTGAATATCCCCATAGGCGACCTTTTATTTTTTTTTCCAGGTTACCAGTTTATAGTTACAAAGAAAGTCTAGTGGTAAAAGTATTGCTCTCGCTCTAACGCACGCGTCAATACCTCACATGTGTGGTTTGAACGATGTTTATATATGTGGGCGGGACTTGCGTAAGTCCCGCCCACATATGTAAAAATTATTTTTACTTTTTGCTATAATAAATATCCCCAAAAATATATATTCAAAAAACTAAAAAACCCCTCAGTTTAGGCCGATACGTATTCTACATCTTTTTGGTTCCAAAAAATCGCAAATAGCGTTTAGTGTTTGGTTTTTGCAAAAGGTATAGCGTCTACAAATTTTTTTTTTTTTTTGTTTTAACTAGTTATTGGGGCGATCAGCGATTTTTATCGGTACTGCGACATTATGGCGGACACATCGAACACTTTTTTGGAACCATTGGCATTTTTCTAGCGATCAGTGCTGTAAAAAATGCATTGCTTACTCAAAAAATGCCACTGGCAGGGAAGGGGTTAACACTAGGTGCGAGGGAGGGGTTAAATATGTTCCCTGGGTGTGTTCTAACTGTAGGGGGGGGGGATGGGACTGACATGTGTAAATGACAGATCGCTGTTCATGAAGGGGAACTCCAGACCCCCCCAAAAAAAATAAGGTGGGTTCCCTCCAGGTGCATACCAGGCTCTTAGGCTTGGTCTGGAACATAAGGGGTTAAACCGGGGCCCAAAAAAATAGCGTGCCCCCCCCCCCCAAGATCCAAACCAAGCCCTTATCCCAGGCACGCAGTCTGGTCAGACAGGAATGGGGGTGGGGACGAGCGAGCGCCCCCCTCCCTCCTGAGCCATACCAGACCACATGCCCTCAACATGGGGGAGTGTGTGCTGTGGGGGAGGGGGGCACTGCCCCCCCACCCCAAAGCACTCTTGCCCCCATGTCGATAGGGACAAGAGCCTCTTCCCGACAACCCTGGCCGTTGGTTGTCGGGGTATGCGGGCGGAGAGCTTATCAGAATCTGAGAGACCCCTTTAATAAAGGGGTCCCCAGATTCCGGCCCCCCACCCTATGTGAATGAGTATGGGGTACATCGTACCTCTACCCATTCACATGGGGGAAATGTAAAGTAAAAAAAAAACACCACACAGAATAAAATATTTTATTAATCTGCTCCGGAGCCCCCCCTTTCTTCTTTAGCTCTCTTAGAAGGGGGGGTTTCTTCTCTCCCGATCTTCCGCCGGGACCCTGGGCTTCGGTGATTTCTGCCGGGGGAGGGCGCCATCCCTCGGTCCTCTCCGGAGCCTTCCGCCGGATGCCCCCACCCCATTTAAGCTCTTTTTCATTAGGGAGGGGCATCCGGACTTCGGGGTCTTCTGCCGGGGGATGGCGCCTATCCCCCGGTCTTTCCGGTGCCTTCCGCCAGGGTTCCGGTCTTCCTGGTCTTCTGCCGGGGGTGCGCCAACTCCCCGGTCTTTTCTCTTCTGTCTTCTCTGCTCCCTCTTCTGCCTGGCTCCCCCGCGGAGCCAGGGCTTTCTTCCGTCTTCTTTCTTCTCTCTTCCTTCTTCTGCCTGTCTCCTCCGGGAGCACAGGGCTTGTCTCCGCTGTCTTCTCCCTTCTCTTCCATTCGATGTTGACACGACGAGGTTCCGCGCTGACATGCCGTGTCAGCGGCGGGCATGGACTTATATAGGGTAATGCCACCATGTGACCTCAACCCATGTGACATCACATTCCCTGGGCATGATGGGAATGTGATGTCACATGGGTTGAGGTCACATGGTGGCATTGCCCTATATAAGTCCATGCCCACTGCTCAGACGGCATTCCAGCGCCGGACCTCGTCGTGTCAACATCCAATGGAAGAGAAGGGAGAAGACAGCGGAGACAAGCCCTGGGCTCCCGGAGGAGACAGGCAGAAGAAGGAAGAGAGAAGAAAGAAGACGGAAGAAAGCCCTGGCTCTGCGGGGGAGCCAGGCAGAAGAGGGAGCAGAGAAGACAGAAGAGAAAAGACCGGGGAGTTGGCGCACCCCCGGCAGAAGACCAGGAAGACCGGAACCCTGGCGGAAGGCACCGGAAAGACCGGGGGATAGGCGCCATCCCCCGGCAGAAGACCCCGAAGTCCGGATGCCCCTCCCTAATGAAAAAGAGCTTAAATGGGGTGGGGGCATCCGGCGGAAGGCTCCGGAGAGGACCGAGGGATGGCGCCCTCCCCCGGCAGAAATCACCGAAGCCCAGGGTCCCGGCGGAAGATCGGGAGAGAAGAAACCCCCCCTTCTAAGAGAGCTAAAGAAGAAAGGGGGGGCTCCGGAGCAGATTAATAAAATATTTTATTCTGTGTGGTGTTTTTTTTTTACTTTACATTTCCCCCATGTGAATGGGTAGAGGTACGATGTACCCCATACTCATTCACATAGGGTGGGGGGCCGGCATCTGGGGGCCCCCTTATTAAAGGGAGCTCACAGATTCCGATTAGCCCCGCCCGCATACCCCGACAACCAATGGCAAGGGTTGTCGGGAAGAGGCTCTTGTCCCTATCGACATGGGGGCAAGAGTGCTGTGGGGTGGGGGGGCAGTGCCCCCCTCCCCCACAGCACACACTCCCCCATGTTGAGGGCATGCGGTCTGGTACGGCTCAGGAGGGGGGGGGGCGCTCGCTCGTCCCCTCCCCCATTCCTGTCCGGGCCAGACTGCATGCTTGGGATGAGGGCTTGGTTTGGATCTGGGGGGACCCCCGCGCCGAATCGGCGCGGGTTTAACCCCTCACGTTCCGGACCAAGCCTAAGAGCCTAATGTAGCCCTGAAGGGGGACCCGCGCCGATTTCAAGTTTGAAATTTGGCGCCGAGTTCCCCTTCAGGGCTGAAAACAGCTCGGAGATTCCCGTGCGCCGCGTCACGCAGCGCAATCACGGGTACGCCGCTTGGTATTTACCAAGATTTTCACGGCGTACTGACAAGGCGCACGGGAATCCCTGACTTTTCTCTCTACGCATGCCCAGTATGCAAATGAACCTCCCGAGGTTCAGGCGCACTGTGCAAGCGTACGGGGATCTGTTTTCAAAAAACACTTTCCCTTTCAATTCGGCCCGCCAAACACTTCAAAACACATGTCACTTCACTTCCCCTGCATCCCCCCACCTCCCCCCTTAATAAACTCCCGCCCAAACCCCCGCAATTTATAGTTTAATGTGCCGTGCGCCAGGTCTGTACTGGTGCACAATGCACCCTCTCCTGGGCGCACGGAGCACATTAGTAACTAGGGAAATACACTGCACTAGCAGCGTATTTCTTTAGTAAATGGCCAAACGGCTGCTACTCCTGCTTTTACTCCATGAGTCATGGAGTAAAGGCTTGGTAAATCAGGCCCATTGTGTTTTTTTCAGCACTTGGCACTTTATACTGCACAATTAAAAATTTTAAGCTGCACTGGAAGATTTCGATACAGAAATGTATGAACTTTTGAAGGATTTATGAACTTATGGACTTTTATTAATTATAAGTATGGATTGCTATTTATATTGCACTGTAATAATGATGTGTCAGCATTAACATTGGGTAGTGCTCTTATATTTTGTTCCACATTTAAAGGCACACGCACTTTGAGAGCAGCAACTTATTTATTATTTAATTTGTTCAAAATGTATTTAATTTGTTGACATTTACAATTCTCTTATCCATTAGCGCAGGAGTATATATTGGTGTAACATTTATATATATATACATATAGCACTTATGTTCTAGGCTGCTCTTGTATTAATTTTTTTCTATTTATTCATGGTTTGTCTACTTTCCTCTCTGTTACCCTACTAACCCATATTTGGCAAAGAGGTCGATTTTCAGTACTAGTCATGTGACAGTCATGTGAAAGTCATGTGACAATTGCTCTTTCATGAAGCCCGGATAGCTCAGTCGGTAGAGCATCAGACTTTTAATCTGAGGGTCCAGGGTTCAAGTCCCTGTTCGGGCGGTAGCTTTTTTTTATCTTTCTAAAGATCTTATCTACAGTGGGAATAAATGCATAATTTGTACCTATAATAAGGCTTACCTAGAGAAACTGTAAATATTGCCTAAACACCCCGCACCAACCTAGAGAGCCATGCTGTACGCTGCACCACCAGAGAGCCACGCTGTACCCTGCACCACCAGGGAGCCACACTGTACCCCACTCCACCAGGGAACCATGCTGTACCCCGCACCACCAGGGAGCCACGTAGTAACCCACACCACCAGAGAGCCACGCTGTACCCCGCACCACCAGAGAGCCATGCTGTACCAGCACCACCAGAGAGCTACGCTGTACCCTGCACCACCAGAGAGCCACGCTGTCACCGCACCACCAGAGAGCCACACTGTACCCGCACCACCAGAGAGAGAGCCATGTTGTACCTGCACCACCAGAGAGGGAGTAAGACCGAGCCACTGCCAGGATACAGACATGCTACACTACTGATTAGAGTCACCCCAGGCAACCCAGAGTGAGCGAATGTCCAGCCAGAAGGATCACTGTTGCGATTTTGCTGGGTCTGGTAAGAGGGCCTGTTGGCCATTATCCATTACTATTCCCAGAGACTGAGCCATTAGGAAGTGCCTAGCATGCTATTCTCTAGGCCTTATTGACCGCCACAACATCCCTCTCTGTCATCTTCCCACGGCATCCTTCTCCCACGGTGTCCCTCTGTCCTCTTCCCACGGGGTCCTTTTCCCACGGCGTCCCTCTGTCCTCTTCCCACGGTGTCCTTTTCCCACAGCGTCCTTCTGTCCTCTTCCCACAGCGTCCTTCTCCCACGGCATCCCTCTGTCTTTTTCCCACAGCATCCTTCTCCCACGGTGTCCCTCTGTCCTTTTCCCACAGCGTCCTTCTCCCACGGTGTCCCTCTGTCCTTTTCCCACAGCATCCTTCTCCCACGGTGTCCCTCTGTCCTTTTCCCACAGCGTCCTTCTCCCACGGCGTCCCTCTGTCCTTTTCCCACAGCATCCTTCTCCCACGGTGTCCCTCTGTCCTTTTCCCACAGCGTCCTTCTCCCACGGCGTCCCTCTGTCATTCAGCCATGGCAACCCGCTGTCCTCCTCCCACGGCGTTCCTCATTCTTCCTCCCATGAAGATGACAGGGTGGGTCTTAAAAAGGAAGGGGTGTGGCTTTGACAGGAAGGGGTGGGTCATATTTAAATTAGGGGGTGCGCAAGTTTAGTCAGGCCTAGGGCAGCACAAAACCTAAACCTAACCACTGCATACAGTACTAGCGAACATTCCAATATCGGATGTACGGCTGGAGAAGATACAACAAGACACCAAACAGGATAAAGTCCTAGAAAAACTAACTTGTGTCATGTGCAATGGCTGGCCAGAAAAACGAAAGAAGCTGTGTCCTGAACTACAGAGATTCTGGCCTATGAATCGGATATCATATTTATGGGTGACCGTATTCTCATTCTTAAGACACAACAGGCAGAAGTACTGAAACAAATCCACCAGGGGCATTTGGGCATCACTCTGTGTAAGCGCAGAGCTGGTCTACTAGCCTAATTTTGGCTTTGATATTGAGACACTTGTGAAGAAGTGTGAAACCTGCCAGCACTGAGCAGCTGTTGGCCATTATCCATTACTATTCCCAGAGACTGAGCCATTAGGAAGTGCCTAGCATGCTATTCTCTAGGCCTTATTGACCGCCACAACATCCCTCTCTGTCATCCTCCCACAGCATCCTTCTCCCACGGTGTCCCTCTGTCCTCTTCCCACGGGGTCCTTTTCCCACGGCGTCCCTCTGTCCTCTTTCCACGGTGTCCTTCTCCCACAGCATCCCTCTGTCCTCTTCCCACGGTGTCCTTTTCCCACGGCGTCCTTCTGTCCTCTTCCCACAGCGTCCTTCTCCCACGGCATCCCTCTGTCCTTTTCCCACAGCATCCTTCTCCCACGGTGTCCCTCTGTCCTTTTCCCACAGCGTCCTTCTCCCACGGTGTCCCTCTGTCCTTTTCCCACAGCGTCCTTCTCCCACGGCGTCCCTCTGTCCTTTTCCCACAGCATCCTTCTCCCACGGTGTCCCTCTGTCCTTTTCCCACAGCGTCCTTCTCCCACGGCGTCCCTCTGTCATTCAGCCATGGCAACCCGCTGTCCTCCTCCCACGGCGTTCCTCATTCTTCCTCCCATGAAGATGACAGGGTGGGTCTTAAAAAGGAAGGGGTGTGGCTTTGACAGGAAGGGGTGGGTCATATTTAAATTAGGGGGTGCGCAAGTTTAGTCAGGCCTAGGGCAGCACAAAACCTAAACCTAACCACTGCATACAGTACTAGCGAACATTCCAATATCGGATGTACGGCTGGAGAAGATACAACAAGACACCAAACAGGATAAAGTCCTAGAAAAACTAACTTGTGTCATGTGCAATGGCTGGCCAGAAAAACGAAAGAAGCTGTGTCCTGAACTACAGAGATTCTGGCCTATGAATCGGATATCATATTTATGGGTGACCGTATTCTCATTCTTAAGACACAACAGGCAGAAGTACTGAAACAAATCCACCAGGGGCATTTGGGCATCACTCTGTGTAAGCGCAGAGCTGGTCTACTAGCCTAATTTTGGCTTTGATATTGAGACACTTGTGAAGAAGTGTGAAACCTGCCAGCACTGAGCAGCTGTTGGCCATTATCCATTACTATTCCCAGAGACTGAGCCATTAGGAAGTGCCTAGCATGCTATTCTCTAGGCCTTATTGACCGCCACAACATCCCTCTCTGTCATCCTCCCACAGCATCCTTCTCCCACGGTGTCCCTCTGTCCTCTTCCCACGGGGTCCTTTTCCCACGGCGTCCCTCTGTCCTCTTTCCACGGTGTCCTTCTCCCACAGCATCCCTCTGTCCTCTTCCCACGGTGTCCTTTTCCCACGGCGTCCTTCTGTCCTCTTCCCACAGCGTCCTTCTCCCACGGCATCCCTCTGTCCTTTTCCCACAGCATCCTTCTCCCACGGTGTCCCTCTGTCCTTTTCCCACAGCGTCCTTCTCCCACGGTGTCCCTCTGTCCTTTTCCCACAGCGTCCTTCTCCCACGGCGTCCCTCTGTCCTTTTCCCACAGCATCCTTCTCCCACGGTGTCCCTCTGTCCTTTTCCCACAGCGTCCTTCTCCCACGGCGTCCCTCTGTCATTCAGCCATGGCAACCCGCTGTCCTCCTCCCACGGCGTTCCTCATTCTTCCTCCCATGAAGATGACAGGGTGGGTCTTAAAAAGGAAGGGGTGTGGCTTTGACAGGAAGGGGTGGGTCATATTTAAATTAGGGGGTGCGAAAGTTTAGTCAGGCCTAGGGCAGCACAAAACCTAAACCTAACCACTGCATACAGTACTAGCGAACATTCCAATATCGGATGTACGGCTGGAGAAGACACAACAGGACACCAAACAGGATAAAGTCCTAGAAAAACTAACTTGTGTCATGTGCAATGGCTGGCCAGAAAAACGAAAGAAGCTGTGTCCTGAACTACAGAGATTCTGGCCTATGAATCGGATATCATATTTATGGGTGACCGTATTCTCATTCTTAAAGGGGTGGTTGCCCTAAAAATAAAGTTTTGACATTGCATTTGCTATAATAATTACAGTTAGAATCGGCTGGTTTTATGTAAAAAATACCTCCGTACGTAGCGTTTGTATTATTCGTTCCCACCGCCACTTCCGGGTACGATGCTGGCGGTGGGCGTTCCTTATTGATGGACAGGCATCCGACCGACGCATCCATCGCGTCACGAGATGCCGAAAGAAGCCGAACGTCGTTGCGCATGCGCCGTATAGAGCCGCACCAACGTTCGGCTTCTTTCGGCATCTCGTGACGCGATGGATGCGTCGGTCGGATGCCTGTCCATCAATAAGGAACGCCCACCGCCAGCATCGTACCCGGAAGTGGCGGTGGGAACGAATAATACAAACGCTACGTACGGAGGTATTTTTTACATAAAACCAGCCGATTCTAACTGTAATTATTATAGCAAATGCAATGTCAAAACTTTATTTTTAGGGGAACCACCGCTTTAAGACACAACAGGCAGAAGTACTGAAACAAATCCACCAGGGGCATTTGGGCATCACTCTGTGTAAGCGCAGAGCTGGTCTACTAGCCTAATTTAGACTTTGATATTGAGACACTTGTGAAGAAGTGTGAAACCTGCCAGACATTTCAAAAACACAATGCAAAAGAACCGCTTACACCGTGGAATGCTCCTTCACGGGCATGGCAGAGACTGGCTACAGATATTTTTCATTTTGAGGACAACCATTACCTGATAGTAGTAGATTACTATAGCAAATACTTTGAGCTAGTGCAGCTGAGAAACTTAAAAGCAGCAAAAGTCTTATGGGCTTTCAAAACAAAACTTTCAAGACATGTGTGAAGTACTTGTGTCTGATAATGGGTCACAATTCTCATGTTCTGAGTTCCAGTGCTTCCTGCGTAGATGGGGAATCAGGCACAAACCCACAAGCCCCCATCACCAACAGGCCAATGGCCTAGCAGAGAAGTATGTTAGCATAGCCAAATCCATTATACTGAAAGCACAATCATCAGGGCAGGATGTGTACCTAGGACTGTTAAACTATCGTGCAACACCTATTGAAGGTTTATGTTCACCTGCACAGCTGCTAATGGGTAGAACACTGAGGACCACAGTGCCTATTGCACCACAGAAATTGCAGCCTCAGACTATTCCACAGGATCGAGTAACAGCTCAGAGGATCATAAACATGAAAAGGCAAAAATTTTATTTTGATAAATCTACAAAATCCCTTCGTCGACGCTCTGCTGGGCAAGCTGTGCGACACAGAGTAACTGGGAATACATGGGAACCTGATCGAATTGTCAAAGAAGCCAATTCACCAAAATCATATATAATTGAGACCAAGTGTGGACAGAAACTGAGATGAAACAGGTGTCATCTTCGTCCAGACACTGCTGTGGATACATCATTAGAGGAACCGCATGACAATGGAGATAAAAAAACAAGCCCAACATGGCAGCTTACATGTGATAAATAATGAGCTAAACAGGGAGGGCTAAAATGTATAAACAAACTTTATTACAATGGATATGGAAGCCTAGACCATGTCTCCATAGGCATTTTGCATGTGCTGCACAAACTCAAAGTTAAAAAAATGGGGGAGATTGCTCTAGCTTTCTTTTTATAGATTTAAACATGTGTATGGATATAGGAGCGGAGCTGTATTGCATGTATGTTGTCATGTTGGTGTCAGGAAATCTGTTTTGAAAATGGAGAGGTAAGTCATGTAAATTGTAGCTCTATTCCTTATTTATTTACTTTTCTGTAAATGTATTGACCCCCTCTCTGTATCCTATTAAAGGGTCACTAAAGGAAAACATTTTTTTTGCTGAAATGACTGTTTACAGGGTATAGAGACAAAAAAAAAAAGTTAACTGATTCCTTTTAAAAATGATGAAAAATAGATTAAATTCTATCATATAATGTGCCTCTAGTTTGACTTTCGCTTTTAAACTGATTTCATGTTTATGTGAAGTAAAGAGACACACAGAACAAAAACAAACAAATCCAGGGCAGTGTTTTGTTTTTAAAATGAATCTGATTGGTTCTGAGGAGTTTTAGACACACAGCTTAGACCACAGTGAGAAGCTCCCATGAGAAATTTACTATGGAGCCAGAGAACCAGGAAGTGAGGATTTCAGCAAAGGATTACAGCTGCTTCAAAGCAAAAACGGACAATGAGGACATGAAATCAAGACTGCTATAAGGTAAAGCAAGCTATTTAGCCCAAACATTTTTTTTGTTTAGTGATCCTTTAACCACTTGACCACTAGGCACGTAAACCCCCTTAAAGCGGGGGTTCACCCTGTTAAAAAAAAATAAAAATGTTTTTTTTTATTAGACCATTACATTCGGCATCGTAGCGCGAGCTACGGTATGCCGGTCTTACATTTTTTATCCCCATACTCACTGTGCTATGGCTCATTGAAGTTTCCGGGGAATGGGCGTTCCTATGGTGAGAGAAGGTGATTGACGGCCGGCCCTGGCACGTCACGCTTCTCCGGAAATAGCCGAAATAGGCTTGGCTATTCACGGCGCCTGCGCATAGCCTGTGCGCAGGCGCCGTGAAGAACCGAGACCTACTCCGGCTGTCTTCGGGGAGCGTGACGTGCCAGAGCCGGCCGTCAATCATCCTCCCTCTCCATAGGCACGCCCATTCCCCGCGGGAGTCGGATTCTTCAATGAGCGATAGCACAGTGAGTACGGGGATTAAAAATTTAAGACCGGCATACCGTAGCTCGCGCTACGATGCCGAATGTAATGGTCTAATGATGTGAAGGAGGGTGAACCACCGCTTTAATAACCAGACCAATTTTCAGCTTTCGGTGCTCTCACAATTTGAATGACAATTACTCAGTCATACAACACTGTACCCAAATGAAATTTTCGTCCTTTTTTTTCACACAAATATAGCTTTCTTTTGGTGGTATTTAATCACCGTTGGGTTTTTTATTTTTTGCGCTATAAAAGAAAAAAGACTGAAAATTCTGTAAAAAAAAATAATTTTTCTTTGTTTCTGTTATAAAATTTGGCAAATTTAGTATTTTTTCTTCATTTTTTTGCATAAATGTGAAAGATGAAGTTACGCCGAGTAAATAGATACCCAACATGTCACCCTTCAAAATTGCACACGCTCGTGGAATGGCGCCAAACTTCGCTACTTAAAAATCCCCATAGACGACGTTGCAGGGTATTGCGGAGTATTGTGGGGTATTGCGGAGTATTGTGGGGTATTGTGGGGTATTGCGGAGTATTGCGGGGTATTGCGGGGTATTGCGGAGTATTGCGGGGTATTGCGGGGTATTGCGGGGTATTGTGGGGTATTGCGGAGTATTGTGGGGTATTGTGGGGTATTGCGGGGTATTGCGGGGTATTGCGGAGTATTGCGGGGTATTGTGGGGTATTGCGGGGTATTGCGGAGTATTGTGGGGTATTGCGGAGTATTGTGGGGTATTGCGGGGTATTGCGGGGTATTGCGGAGTATTGCGGGGTATTGCGGGGTATTGCGGAGTATTGCGGGGTATTGCGGGGCATTGCGGAGTATTGGGGGCATTGCGGAGTATTGCGGGCATTGCAGAGTATTTTGGGGTATTGCAGAGTATTTTGGGGTATTGCACAGTGTGGGGGCATTGCAGAGTGTGGGGACATTGCAGAGTGTGGGGGCATTGCAGAGTATGGCTGGTACTGCAGAGTATTGCACAGGGAGGGATCGATGGCTGGATCTGTGACTGCATGTGTCACAGATCCAGCCCGCAGCAGCAGCAGCAGCTGCTGCTGCTTCCGCTCTCTCCCCTCTCCTCTCTCACACTGTACCGTTCGGTACAGAGAGGAGAGGGAGGAACCGGCGTCATCACATGACGCCGGTTTGTTTACTAGTGATCGCTCCGTCATTGGACGGAGCGATCTCGTGGTAAATCGCCGCTATCAGCGGCGATTTACCGTGATCCGTGATCAGTCAGGTCCGGAGGACCCGGCGGTCACGGAGACTCCCGTGTGCGCGCCCCACAGGGCGCGATTCTGGGAGGACGTACATTGACGCCCTCCCAGAGTTAAGCAACCGCCTTGTAGACGTATTTCGTCTATAGGGCGGTTGCTAACTGGTTAACTAATATTTGGCAATGCATTGATGTATAGGTGTAAGTCAGGTGACCACCCTCTTTTGAAGGAGCCCGGATAGCTCAGTCGGTAGAGCATCAGACTTTTAATCTGAGGGTCCAGGGTTCAAGTCCCTGTTCGGGCGACTGATTTGTATCTTTCTAAAAATCTTATCTACAGTGGGAGTGAAAGTGGTTGTAAACCCTTTACAACCACTTTTTTCTACAGGTAAGCCTATAATATGGGCGGCTTCCATGTGTATGCGCGGGAATGACGTCATCGCGGCTCAGACCAATCACATCGCCAGAGTCGCAATACCCAGAAGTAACTCTGGGAGCAGTGTTGTCGGCCAGTGCTGTGTATGGGCAGGTGATTATTACATATCTATCCTATGATAGATAAAAAGTGCATTTTATATACAACTATATAGAGCAGGCCAGAGTGAGGGACAAATGAGGAGGAATGAGGGACAGAGGCACATTGCTCTAAATTAGGGACAGTCCCTCAAAATCAGGGACAGTTGGGAGCTATGTTGTATGTGTGAATGCTCTAATGACAGATACACACACACACATATATATACACACTTTTTAAAGGACATGTGACTCACAAACGCATCTGGTGCATTTTTGCCCCATTTTACCATGTTTTGTTGCATTTTTCCATTGCTTTTAATGTAAAGGTGCCTTTTTGGTGCACTCTTTTTAACTCCCCAAACAAGTGTAGCGGCCTGCTCCTGTTGAACAGGCGCTTCTTTAAATTTAGTGGGGTCTGAGCTGTTATTTGGGCTCAGACTTGTGTGATTAATGGCAAATTTAGCCTCTGTTCCAGCAGCCATGGCTGTGCTGGGAGTTCCACCACTGTTCGCCTGGGGGTGTCATTACCATTCCAGGCCAAGGGTGGCAGCAGCAAGGTCAGGGTGTATTGGGTGTTCCCCTCAGCAGCGAATCAGTGGGAGTGGTCACCCTGCTGAGCATTCTGGGGAGGGGTACTTAAGGGACAGACGCCATCAGTGCGGGGGTCGTTGTTCGCGCCTCATGGCCCGCCTGGCCTGAGGTGGGTGTCCTGAATCCTGACTCTGGGACCACGTTGGTCTGGGGTCGCGGCTTTGCCTGGTAGGCCCAGTAGTCAGACTGGGGCCTGCTTTCTGAAGAGGTGATCCTGTGCTGTCCGTCCTGCGGGAGGAAGCCACTTGATGAAGGAAACAAGGGGAGGACCTATCCTGGAGAGGACCATGCAAGAGGCTGGTATCTTGGGAGAAGGCCTGGAAACTTCATGGAAGGATGCACCGTACACTGAGAGGCTTGATGGTGATCGCCTGTCGGATCTAAATTCTACAAAAGTTAATCTGGAGAGATCCGGGTGCTGAATCCTATGAAAGGGGATTCCGGACCAAAAGTGTCTCCTCATAAAGGAAGGTCTGTGGCAGAGACTGTACTTTATTCCATGTGCCATCCCAGCTGCTAGGCCAGTGAGAGGGACCTATCCGGGTGAGCAATACCCACTCTGGCTAGAGTGGCGATGAGAACTGTTTGCTGGAAGCAGGAGTGTTTCCTATTTGTGATTATGCACCTGAACCTACCTACCCTTTTACTACTTTTCTACTAAAGTTCTGCAAATAAATCACAGAAAAAGTACACTGTGTGGACATTGAAATTCCTCAGACTCTCTTTTCACCCTGGACAGCGAGAAGATAGAGGTAACATGCCACCCAAAAATACTCAGCAGCTCCTTCGGGGGTAGTGCTACACAAGCAAGCATGATTTTTTTTCACTGCGCTGGAAGGGTGCTGCCCCAGTGTGGACATAGTCATTAATTTTAAAGGGAAGCATTTTTCCTGAGCTTTTCAGGCACTTTTTTTTTATGCAAAAGTGCTTGAAAAATGTGTGAATTTAGTCTATTTAAAACTTTTGTTTTCATTCTGCCCCTGAGTAGTTATGTTAGATCAAAAACAGTGACCCCTGAGGGCGTGGCCGGCCGGAGAGAAAGATGGACGCCTAAGCCTTCAGCTCGTCAGCCAGGGGAAACAAACTAACGACGCAGGCCGCCACCGCGACTCCATCCTCGCCCATCCTCGCTCCGGAGACATCGGGGAATACGATGAGCACGTCTAGGAAACGGCTCACGGAGCACAAGCCCCAAAAACTGACGGAATTCGCCTACAAGCCGGCGGAGGGGTCCGGAGCCTCCCAAGATGGCGCCGACCAGGCCGCGCAGCGTGGCTCCTACACGGATCTCCCGGACGATAGCCCTGTGACTCCGCGAACCGCAAGTACCCCAACAAAGCCCTCCGATCAGATAGGGGGGGACCCGCTATCCACCAGCCCGGCGAAAGCCAAGAGGAGACTAGACACGCCGCCGCAGCGGACGCTGCGGCCGCAAATAGAGGCCCCGGCTTTTGGCCCACTCCTCTCCAGCCAGGCCCTGCACTCCTCTGTGGCCTCCTTCCCCACATCTGGGCAGCCAGTTATGGACACGATCCTGAAGGACATGCTACTGTCCCTACAAACCTCCCTTATGTCTGACCTCTCCACACTATTTACAAAAATCACCTCAGACTTGCATGTGCTGGACAACAGGGTGGATGCTGTGGAGAGAGGCCTCACTGACTGCACCTCCACAGTGAACGATGTCATTGACTGCTATGATGGCATAAAGGACGAACAGGCCTGGATGCGCTCCAAGCTGGCCGATTTGGAGGACAGGTCCCGCCGAAATAATGTTAAATTGCGAGGCGTACCCGAAAACATCTCCCCTGCGGACCTTCCACGTTATGCCACTGAATTGATACGCCTTATCCTGCCAGAAGCACCCCCTCGAGAAGTGATCATTGACAGGATCCATAGGATCGCCAAACCATCTCACCTGGCAGCCTCAGTCCCTAGAGACGTCCTGATGAGGATCCATTTCTACCACATTAAAGAGAACCTGATGATGGGAGTCAAAGCCAAATCACCTCTCCCTGACCCGTTTGCCGGAATCCAGTTCTACCCGGACCTCTCTAAGTACACCCTCCAGCTCCGCAGACAACTGAGTCCGATTACCAAGGGCCTCTTGAATCACAAAGTGCAATATAAGTGGCGGTATCCGGCCACCCTCCTTGTCACGAGAAATGGCCAGACCCACACGATCAAAGATCTGGACAAGGGCTTATGTCTCCTCCACACCTGGGGAATCCTCCCGGAACCCCAGCACGCAGCCCCGCTTGAGAAGAGAGCACTGGCTCCCCGTAGGAGCCTGGAAACATACCGCACCTGAAAGAGGCTTTAATTCACGATGAGTGCGGCCAAGCAACGCTCCGACAGTTCCCCTGGGCCCTGACACCTGTCATCCCTGTTTCTTTGTTCTCCTGCGATACTGACTGTTCAGTTTCCCCCACTTGGAGGCCACCGTGGTGTTTGCCACCCTTCCATATACTGCCATTGCATTTTTTGCATTTTTTTCTTTTTTCTTTATGTTTTGTTGTTGCTGCAGTTATACCTAACGTATTGCTCTATCTACAGCTCTCTGTGCACTCGCCCCTGGGCTTCTGGACTGCCGTACGCCTGATTTCGAACCCGCCTTCGGGCCCTCGCCTGCTCTGATCTACAGCATCTAACAGTGAGTGTCACTCTTCATTACACATCAGCCTAACATTGCAGAGATGCCGCTCTCGATTTTATCGCTGAATGTGAATGGCCTGAACCACCCTGCCAAGCGCCACTCACTGTGGAGGACCGCCATGACCCTCCGCAGTGACGTGCTGTGCATTCAAGAAACCCATTTACTACCGCAGGCCTTACCCCTCTGTTCAAATCGACAGTTCCCTCACATATTCCACACCTCCCACTCCACCAAAACCCGGGGTTTCATGATCGCAGTTAAAGACACAGTAGACTTCCAACTGCTGAACTCTGTTGCAGACCCTGAAGGTCGTTTTCTGATCCTAATCTGCTCCCTAAACCGGGTTGTGTACACGTTGGTGAATGTCTATGCCCCTAACGCACGTCAGTTGCGGTTCCTACGCAGGGTCCTTGCCATGACCAAACCCGTTCAGAAAGGCCATCTGATATTGTGCAGGGATTTTAACCTGGTACCGGACACTCGATTGGATTCCACTTCGGCAGCGCAAAGACGGGGTTCGCCCCTATTGAACTTTATCTCAGCTCAGGATCTCTACGATGTATGGAGGTGCCTACATGGTTCTGAAAGGGACTTTACATTTTTCTCCCCCAGGCATCACTCATATTCCAGAATCGATCTGTTTTTGACAGATAAATGGATTTTGCAAAAGATATCCATGTCTACGATCCACACCGCAACATGGTCAGACCACGCCCCGATTTCGATTCAAATCGAGGACTCTACCTTGCAACGTAGCACGTTTCTCTGGCGAGCTAACGACTATTTACTTCAAAATGACAAATATACACCACAGATCTGCGATCAGATTGTGGATTTTTTTGAGCTAAACAAGGGCTCTGTGTCTGACCCTGCGGTGGTGTGGTGCGCTCACAAAGCGTACATGAGAGGAATATTACTAAAACTAGGTTCACGTCTCAAACGAGAGAGGACGCAGCGTGTAGACGAACTGACTACCCAAATAACGACACTAGAAACCAGTCATAAAACTAACCCCACAGACTCCCAGACAAAGCTTCTGATGTCCCTGAGACAGGAACTTAAAACTCTTCTTCTCCACTCTTTCGAATTCCTTCAGAGGAAATTTAAAGCGACCTCGTACTCCACTTCCAACAAAGCAGGGAAGAAATTGGCACAACGCCTACAAGGCAGACGCGCCAAAACTAAAATCCACCAACTTTACCACCCCCATACAAATCTCTCCCTGACGAACCCCCAGGACATAGCTGATGCCTTCAGTGCTTACTATGGTGACCTCTATAACCTGGAACGTGACCCTAACACCCCACAACCAACGCGCACTGAAATTGACAACTTCCTCCGACCTATTGACATCCCCTCCTTGACTATGCAGCAACTGGAAGTGCTTAACGCCCCGTTTACTGCACAAGAAATTCTCAGGTCAATTGACTCCCTGCCTCGTGGTAAGGCGCCTGGACCTGACGGTCTGACAGGAGAATATTACAAACAATTCTCCTCCTTTCTGGCCCCGCACCTTACTGAAGTGTTCAACAACGCTGCCTCCTCTTCTAATTTTCCGAATGAATATTTAAATGCACTGATCATAACCTTACCAAAGCCAGGGAAGGCCCCCAATGTTCCTCAAAATTTTCGCCCAATATCACTACTCAATCTCGACCTTAAAATCTATGCCAAAACCATAGCCTCACGACTATTAGAAATTATGCCCCTTCTTATCCACGCAGACCAAACAGGATTCACAAAGGGCAGGCAGGCATCCGATGCTACGAGGAGGATGCTTAACCTGATCCACCACGCGGAATCCACCGGAACGCCTTCTCTGCTCCTATCTTTGGACGCAGAGAAGGCGTTCGACAGGGTTCACTGGACATACCTTGAAGCTGTACTCCGAAAATTTGGATTTGACGGCTTCATTCTACATGCCATCTTGGCCCTATACACCAATCCCAAGGCCCAAGTTTACACGGAAGGCATGCTTTCCTGCCCATTCTCTATTACCAATGGCACGCGCCAGGGGTGCCCCTTATCCCCACTCATTTTTAACATGCTAATTGAACCCCTGCCAGAACATGTCCGCTCCAGTCCCGCCATCTCTGGTCTTACGATCCCACAAAATTAGCCTATTCGCGGACGATGTCATTCTAATCATAACAAATCCGACCTCTTCCCTGGCTGAGGTACAAAAGTTGCTGCACTGGTTCAGCTCGGTATCATACTACAAAGTCAACACGACTAAATCATTCATACTAGACATCAACATTGACGCAACAACCAGGAACCTCCTGGAACTTCAACACCCGTTCACATGGGCTCACACTGACATCTCCTACCTGGGCATTCAACTACCGAGAACACTGACGAAACTTTACGTGTGCAATTTCATACAGTTGGCGCTAGAGGGGTTCTGGCGGACTCACCTTCCCCAGCAGCCAGAGCAGTGGTTCCCCTCACTAGGTATGCTGGAGGAGGTCATATCCGGGGCAGCAGCCTTGGCTTGAGGCCTTCTTCTTCCGCGGGGTTCGAGTTCCAGGTACGGTACCCACATTCAGGGTGTGCGTATCCCTGGACCTCGCCGCTGTGGCCTACCCAGCCAAAGTTGCGCATCATGCAGAGCTCCATCATCTGGACATAAAGAGGGGTCCCAGTGACTAGCTAGGGCCTGAACCTCTCCAAAGAGGATCCTAAGCTGAGAGCTGCACGGTGGGGGATCGGCTTCTGCGGGGTAGCGCTGCACACCTAGTAATACAGAGAATTACAACTTATACATGATTTTTAATAACTACAAGTCCCAAGTCCCGCCACACCTCTGAAGGGGAGCGGTGACTCGCAGTCCAAGGACCGCGGCTATGGGACGCTCTACTCACAGATATTTGGATGGACGTAAACCATCGGGCCTTCAGAAAAAAACCTAAGATACATCTACTGTGAAACACGGCTAGACGATGATATTTGATACAGCGTCTCGAGGTGTTTCAGTATACATTCAAAGCGCTGTACAAGTTACTCATTTGGAGTGTCTTTAGAAACTCACTTGAACACATTTATAAGCTTCCAGATACATTGCATAAGGCACTAGATCCTTGGGGGGCGCTAGGCCCCCTTTCCATTTATATAATTATGGCCCTGAGATTAAGAATCTCATGCTCTACCGACTGAGCTTATACAACATTAAAAACATAAGTAAAGTATTACTGCAAAGATTAGGATCACTATTTCTATATGAGCACGATATCCTTAAACTAGGAGAAAAATACCACCAACTCCAGACCCATCCGCCCAAATCTTCAAATCTCTCTCTGTGGCATGTGTCTGGAGATTTAATAACCATCTAGCAGTGCCACTGTACCCATAGTACTAGTACTGGCATTTGGGTATGTGCTGGCTGCTCTAATAGCTGATTTTGCAATGTACAATGTACTCTAAAAACAGAAAAACTACAAAAAGAACCCTTGTGTATATCAGGAAAAAACAGTGGAAGTCATAAATGACCTGGGACAAATGTCCCGCTGAGCAATGTATATATAGTCATGCTGTGACACTACCTTACCCTGTTCTCCTGCTCAATCCCAAAAAGGCATTATCAGTCCTAGCCTTTGGAATAACTCTGTATCTGCCCAAACTTTGAGCAGACAGGTGTTGACAATTTAGGTAATATTTATAGTTGGTCCGCCCAGGGTAAATGATGTTCCCATCCCCTACCACCATCGCTCAGGAGGTACACCTGGGACCTGAAACACTTCTGGAAAAGGAACTCCTCAGGGCAAAGCTTTCCACCACGTTCTTTTTGGTGAGGACACCTGCCATAATTCTACAATTGCCCCCTGCATTACAAACATAACGAGGAGGCCAAATCTGGGTGCTACAACCACAGTACTATTCAGATGCCTTCACTCGGGCACCCGGATATATTTCTGATACTTCCGGAAGGGAGGTTCAGCCCCTGGTGACACCTTTGGTAGCAGGTAAAACAAGAAGTGATATATTATAAAACCAACTGTGGTGAATTTTACCCTCTTAGACTATGTTCATTCACCAGGGCAGCCATAACTGCTTGTGACTAAAGACACATTCCGTGTGTCAGGCTTCAGAGTTGTGGAGGGGCCAGCCTAGTGGGGGTTGTGGCAGCATCAGGGGTGACGTGGAGGGGCCAGAGTAGCTGACAGACATAAGAGATATTCTGAAGATGCCCCCTGCGGACCACTTGTTCTTCTCGTCCTGGGGTCCTTTAAAAGTCGTTATTTTTCCCAGCTATACTGGGCCAGAACTAGGTGGAATCTGTGAGTTTGCACAGAACCATCAAGTGTCCGGGGCTGTTATGCAGCATCCTTAGCCGCCTGGCATGGCTACTGAAAGCTGGGCCCGGTCTGTTCCCACCGCTGCCACCACCTTGGGGCCCGGTCTGCTCTTCCGTAGAGGCTAGGGGCTAGAGGCTAGGGCCTGCGCTTCCACATGTGAGCCTCAAAAGCTAGGATGGCTACCTCAGCAAGAACCTAAAGCTGAAAACAGCCAATCAATCTAACTTATTGCTTGATTGATTTACCTGCCGAAGTAAAACAACTTCTGGCCCTTTTGGTGAGACCAAAAGAACCCCTCTCTCTCTCTGTATACAAACATATCCACTGACCTCAAGTAAAGGATCCAATGACTCTGAATACAGAGTGTCCTTCTGGGTGTAAACTCCACCCGTCCTTACAACCGGCCTCCAACGAGTAACTACATACTGTAGCAGGGCTGATCTATGTGTAGGTGTGTCTCTCAGGTGGGCTTGCAAATGTGGTCTGGAGCATAATTGCATAGACCCCAAAGGTACATAACCCGGAGGATATTATCCACCAGGTTAGTCATCAGCCGTGAAGGATACATTTCCAGAAGATTCCCACAAGGGAATATGTCCTCGTCCACCAGGACGCTAAAACATATTTGCTGAACCCATCACTATGAAGTGAAATGGTATATGGCAGTGGTATGGCACATCAGATAAGACTGGTGCTCCAAGTACTATTAAACTATTAATTTCCCTCAAGTCCTGCAGCTACAGGGTTTATAGAGGTGTTCTGTTCTGGGATATTCAGTTATCCCTTTTATTTTTTTATTTTTTTCATTTTTTTTATTATGCCACAGAACAGGGCTATGTACAGCATCACTACATTTACTCAGCTAATACACAGATTTAAACTCAATAAGCATTTAAAATGTTATGCTCCTCAACGGCTGTGCTTACAAAAACCTTCGTGATTTTTGGCCAAATGCCAAATGACAATATTTTGCACAGAGATACCCTGATATGTGGCTGTTAATGTGCAAAAATCAGTTTTTCAAAATAAACCCCTAGTCAAGAAAAAATACCTTGCTGGACAGATATACAATCAGTTCCTTCTGCCTCATTTCCTTGTCCCCTATCTCATTTATGTGTCCTGTTTCTGTCAGGAATGGTAGGGGGGGGGGGCAAGGGAAAAAGAGGGGGGGGGGGCGCTCTATATCCCTGGCCTCCTGTGATAGCTTGTCTACCTCCTTTTTATGTTGGGTGATAATTTCACAATAATCCGGGATCTCAACGGATGTATTATGAACCCAAGTGCAACACTCATAGCCCCTAGTGACATTACCTAGGCCCGTGAGTGCAGCACTTATGCTTTTAACGGCCAGGAATTCTAATTGCTCCTGATTGCTCTAGTTTCTATATTTAATTTGGAAATATCATCAGGATTTTCCTTCAGTACATCATCAATAATACTCATGTAATCATTGCGCCTCTTCATTCAACCTATTTCCCAATTTGTACTAGAAGGGAACCAGACCCAGGCCATATTATTAATACATTTTGAGAGGATACCTGGGGTACAAACTAGTTTTAAGAAGGTGTCCTCTCTTACTATCACCTAATATCCCTCTCTACTGGGACCATGGCCGCTGACTAACACCATCACTGGGATTCTAAATAAGGATAATATAGATAATATCCTTGCAACAGATGTATGTATAATCAAAAAAATTCTCCTTAGCTCATAAGAGAGACCGGAGAATGTCATACCTCACAACAATTGGCCTACTATAGAGGTGGGTTGGCGCCTAGGAATAAAGGGTCTGGGGTACAGAAGAAGGAGCTATACCGCGATGCTACTGGAAGTGCAGCATGTTGGCAAGTCGTAGACTTCTTGTGGAACTACCTAACTTAAAGCACAAACCTTTAAATCCATCAATGGCCTGGGTTGTCTACTCAAAGCATTGCTGTTTAACCACTTAACATGTATGTTGGTCTGAGATTGTTCATAAAAGTTTGGATCATCAGACTGTGCCTTCTAACACACCCTCCCCTGTCTTTTGTCTACAGGCGACTGAAATGTCAGTAACGTGGAGTTAAGTTCAGGGGTGTGATAGAAAGAGGTGCTGTGGGAGAAGTTTAAGATAACTTGTGTCTGTCATTGAGAAGTTAAGGGCAGTGTGTTGACAGGCTTGGACCCCTCTTGTGGAGTTCCCTAACCTAAAACACCAATCTGGTGCATGACTCCTACCTGTGATCTGGAAAATAAGAGTATTATCAGAGTATTTCCTAGTAACACTTGTAAGGTGTACGTGGGGTGTACCTTTTAAGAGAGGAGTGAAATTCAAAGGTACGGCTATCAGGGGAATTCTACTGGACCCAGGGTGCAGCTTTCTTGTGACATCAGTAAGACAAACAAGTGGGGTACCATTTTAGAGGAGTAGCCTTAAAAAAGGAATTTTAGTGGTACCCCTGGATTTTACTACCTATCCAACATTTGTAATATGATTTCCTACCATAAGCATATTTAAACTTAAACTTTAAAAATAACATTTTGTCGGTAAAACCTTCACCGATTTTCTGTCTTCATTCTAGCATGGCTTTCAGCATGGCTAGAGTTAGTTCTTTACCCACAGATGTCTTTCATGACACCTAAATCTTCTGGGTGATATATACAGTTAGTTATAATCCATGTTGGGGGAACACTGGAAGCATGGTCACCCCCAAGAGTGTCCAAGGTTTCTCAGGACCTGGAGCAGAAAACAAAGTCTTTTTGCTGTATTCGCTTTTCGAGGATTTATAACACCTGCTTCACCTCCTGTCTAAAACTCTATTAACATTTGCTTCACCTCTTATGTCCGCAACTGAAGCTTTTAGCTGTGTCTTGCCTTGCTTCGCACAATCCACTTTGACCTTTTTTTTTCGACTGGCATGGATTCCACCACTAGGATGGCTGTCCGGATCACCGGGACTTCTAGTGGTAGGAGGTCCAAAGGGATGTGTTGGTTTCTGTGAACAGAAAGAAGAGATGTGCGAGCAACATTTCCTTCAACTTGGACTCAATTATCTTTGACATTTTTCCCTCCCTTATCCGATCAAGATTTTCTAAGATAAGGGGTGTCCTGGCCCTTCCCATAAGAATCTCAAATGGAAACTACCCTGTGGCTTTACCAGGACATTTTGATCTCGGAAAGAACTACTAGCAATCATTTTATTACATTTATGGAATATTTGCAATGGACACCCTTACCCAGGAATGATTTCCTGCGTGAGTATATCTCTTGTGGATTCGAATGTTTCCACTCATCCACGATGATTAAAATGTATTCTTGCTCTGTCCCTTTCTTTGACATGTGGGTAAAAATGATTCCAAAGAAAGGAGATTTTAGAAGCAAAAACCAAAAGAATTCTGTATGGGAGAATACTGGCTAAAAAGTATCCACCTGGTGGATAATATCAGCTAAACAATGGGCCTGATTTACCAAGCCTTTACTCCATGACTCATGGAGTAAAAGCAGGAGTAGCAGCCGTTTGGCCATTTACTAAAGAAATACGCTGCTAGTGCAGTGTATTTCCCTAGTTACTAATGTGCTCCGTGCGCCCAGGAGAGGGTGCATTGTGCACCAGTACAGACCTGGCGCACGGCACATTAAACTATAAATTGCGGGGGTTCGGGCGGGAGTTTATTAAGGGGGGAGGTGGGGGGATGCAGGGGAAGTGAAGTGACATGTGTTTTGAAGTGTTTGGCGGGCCGAATTGAAAGGGAAAGTGTTTTTTGAAAACAGATCCCCGTACGCTTGCACAGTGCGCCTGAACCTCGGGAGGTTCATTTGCATACTGGGCATGCGCAGAGAGAAAAGTCAGGGATTCCCGTGCGCCCTGTCAGTACGCCGTGAAAATCTTGGTAAATACCAAGCGGCGTACCCGTGAATGCGCTGCGTGACGCGGCGCACGGGAATCTCCGAGCTGTTTTCAGCCCTGAAGGGGAACTCGGCGCCAAATTTCAAACTTGAAATCGGCGCGGGTCCCCCTTCAGGGCTACATTAGGCTCTTAGGCTTGGTCCGGAACGTGAGGGGTTAAACCCGCGCCGATTCGGCGCGGGGGTCCCCCCCAGATCCAAACCAAGCCCTCATCCCAAGCATGCAGTCTGGCCCGGACAGGAATGGGGGAGGGGACGAGCGAGCGCCCCCCCCCCCCTCCTGAGCCGTACCAGACCGCATGCCCTCAACATGGGGGAGTGTGTGCTGTGGGGGAGGGGGGCACTGCCCCCCCACCCCAAAGCACTCTTGCCCCCATGTCGATAGGGACAAGAGCCTCTTCCCGACAACCCTTGCCATTGGTTGTCGGGGTATGCGGGCGGGGCTAATCGGAATCTGTGAGCTCCCTTTAATAAGGGGGCCCCCAGATGCCGGCCCCCCACCCTATGTGAATGAGTATGGGGTACATCGTACCTCTACCCATTCACATGGGGGAAATGTAAAGTAAAAAAAAAACACCACACAGAATAAAATATTTTATTAATCTGCTCCGGAGCCCCCCCTTTCTTCTTTAGCTCTCTTAGAAGGGGGGGTTTCTTCTCTCCCGATCTTCCGCCGGGACCCTGGGCTTCGGTGATTTCTGCCGGGGGAGGGCGCCATCCCTCGGTCCTCTCCGGAGCCTTCCGCCGGATGCCCCCACCCCATTTAAGCTCTTTTTCATTAGGGAGGGGCATCCGGACTTCGGGGTCTTCTGCCGGGGGATGGCGCCTATCCCCCGGTCTTTCCGGTGCCTTCCGCCAGGGTTCCGGTCTTCCTGGTCTTCTGCCGGGGGTGCGCCAACTCCCCGGTCTTTTCTCTTCTGTCTTCTCTGCTCCCTCTTCTGCCTGGCTCCCCCGCGGAGCCAGGGCTTTCTTCCGTCTTCTTTATTCTCCCTTCCTTCTTCTGCCTGTCTCCTCCGCGGAGCACAGGGCTTGTCTCCGCTGTCTTCTCCCTTCTCTTCCATTGGATGTTGACACGACGAGGTCCGGCGCTGGAATGCCGTCTGAGCAGTGGGCATGGACTTATATAGGGCAATGCCACCATGTGACCTCAACCCATGTGACATCACATTCCCATCATGCCCAGGGAATGTGATGTCACATGGGTTGAGGTCACATGGTGGCATTACCCTATATAAGTCCATGCCCGCCGCTGACACGGCATGTCAGCGCGGAACCTCGTCGTGTCAACATCGAATGGAAGAGAAGGAAGAAGACAGCGGAGACAAGCCCTGGGCTCCCGGAGGAGACAGGCAGAAGAAGGAAGAGAGAAGAAAGAAGACGGAAGAAAGCCCTGGCTCCGCGGGGGAGCCAGGCAGAAGAGGGAGCAGAGAAGACAGAAGAGAAAAGACCGGGGAGTTGGCGCACCCCCGGCAGAAGACCAGGAAGACCGGAACCCTGGCGGAAGGCACCGGAAAGACCGGGGGATAGGCGCCATCCCCCGGCAGAAGACCCCGAAGTCCGGATGCCCCTCCCTAATGAAAAAGAGCTTAAATGGGGTGGGGGCATCCGGCGGAAGGCTCCGGAGAGGACCGAGGGATGGCGCCCTCCCCCGGCAGAAATCACCGAAGCCCAGGGTCCCGGTGGAAGATCGGGAGAGAAGAAACCCCCCCTTCTAAGAGAGCTAAAGAAGAAAGGGGGGGCTCCGGAGCAGATTAATAAAATATTTTATTCTGTGTGGTGTTTTTTTTTTACTTTACATTTCCCCCATGTGAATGGGTAGAGGTACGATGTACCCCATACTCATTCACATAGGGTGGGGGGCCGGAATCTGGGGACCCCTTTATTAAAGGGGTCTCTCAGATTCTGATAAGCTCTCCGCCCGCATACCCCGACAACCAACGGCCAGGGTTGTCGGGAAGAGGCTCTTGTCCCTATCGACATGGGGGCAGTGCCCCCCTCCCCCACAGCACACACTCCCCCATGTTGAGGGCATGTGGTCTGGTATGGCTCAGGAGGGAGGGGGGCGCTCGCTCGTCCCCACCCCCATTCCTGTCTGACCAGACTGCGTGCCTGGGATAAGGGCTTGGTTTGGATCTTGGGGGGGGGCCCACGCTATTTTTTTGGGCCCCGGTTTAACCCCTTATGTTCCAGACCAAGCCTAAGAGCCTGGTATGCACCTGGAGGGAACCCACCGTATTTTTTTTGGGGGGGTCTGGAGTTCCCCTTCATGAACAGCGATCTGTCATTTACACATGTCAGTCCCATCCCCCCCCCCCTACAGTTAGAACACACCCAGGGAACATATTTAACCCCTCCCTCGCACCTAGTGTTAACCCCTTCCCTGCCAGTGGCATTTTTTGAGTAAGCAATGCATTTTTTACAGCACTGATCGCTAGAAAAATGCCAATGGTTCCAAAAAAGTGTTCGATGTGTCCGCCATAATGTCGCAGTACCGATAAAAATCGCTGATCGCCCCAATAACTAGTTAAAACAACAAAAAAAATAAATTTGTAGACGCTATACCTTTTGCAAAAACCAAACACTAAACGCTATTTGCGAATTTTTGGAACCAAAAAGATGTAGAATACGTATCGGCCTAAACTGAGGGGTTTTTTAGTTTTTTGAATATATATTTTTGGGGATATTTATTATAGCAAAAAGTAAAAATATTTTTTACATATGTGGGCGGGACTTACGCAAGTCCCGCCCACATATATAAACATCGTTCAAACCACACATGTGAGGTATTGACGCGTGCGTTAGAGCGAGAGCAATACTTTTACCACTAGACTTTCTTTGTAACTATAAACTGGTAACATGGAAAAAAATATAAAAGGTCGCCTATGGGGATATTCACGGAATTCATTTTGGCCCCATTGCAGGAGTGTTTCCAATAGTAAAGCGTGACATGTAAGGTATCTATTTACTCAGTGTAACATCATCTTTCACATTATCCCCAAAAATTGGGCTCACTTTTGTGTTTTGTTAAATTTTAACCACTTGAGCCCGGACCATATTTCTGGTCAATGACCGGGCAAGTTTTTGTGATTCGGCGCGGCGTCGCTTTAACTGACAATTGCGCAGTCGTGCGACGTGGCTCCCAAACAAAATTGGCAACCTTTTTTTTCACACAAATAGATTATTAAATGTGCGTGTTTACTTCTGTCTTTAACACCTCCCCTTCAGGCTGGAAAGCATCAGATCAGGGGAAACAAAAAAAAAAAGCTCTCATTCCATTGCAGCTTGGTTCCTACATGTGTGATGAACTGAGCATGCTCAAACACTTAGAAAAAAAATATCCTTTCTTTTTAAAAGGTGAAAAACACTCATTGGATGCTCATAGAGCGTGGTTTGGATTAATTGCAGGTGTGCCCAATTACAAGCTCACCCAAACTAGAGACTGCAATTTGTTCATGTGATTTCAATTGATTCATTACTAGCACTGTTATAAAAAGCTTGGATCGATCATTCCTCAGCTGCCCTCAGAAGGGGCAGGCTGGCAGAAATGCTGTTGCTAAACACAAATGTGGTTTGTTGCATGGGTTTTGTTTTATTTTGCCAATGGTTTTGGTTTATTTTTAAATAATGTTCACTTTGATGTATTTGTCTATGTGGCCTTATTTTATGAAAAATGTGTAAAGCTATGGTTAATTAGAATTTTGAAATGTATTTTTGTTTGTCTTTTTTTGCTTTCCTTGTTTTGTTGACCAATAAAAATTACTTTAAAATTGTTAAGTTTGTCTTTTGTTACTTTTTCATGCTACATATGTTGACAGCTGCAGCTGAACTAGGTTTGGGCCTAACAAATTATGTGTGATTTTTGTCTAAGCTTCTTTCCTGGTGTGTAATCATGAAATGTTTGCCATGTTTATTCTCCCTGACTTTAAAGACAAAAACTGGTAAGTATTTTATTTATTCTGCAGTGGTCCTCAGCCCTCAAGTACCCCCGACAGGACATGTTTTGGGGATTTCTCTTATCAAGAATTGCTGTCCAGACTATTTTAAAGCACATGTGCAAGATGAAGGAAAACCTGCAAACATGGCCTGTGGGGGGGGGGGGTTTGCTATTGGTGGACAGGCTTGACGTGCTGATTTACAGCACTGTGCTTAAATCTAGCGCAAGGCAATCCTATTCAAATTGTGGGTGTTTGAGGGAAGCCAAGTGAGTGTTAGAACCCCTGCTTTGTGTTTTTTTATTTTTGTGTTGAGCTTTGTGTCCCTTTTCTTAAAATTGGCTTCACTTCCTGTCACACAGCTGAACAGGAAGTGAGGTTAAAACCCTACCAGTGTCATTTCTTGGGGACACCGGTCAATCTAACTAGTGTCCCCATTAAGCAAATTGCACTCCAGCACTGCTGTGTACACCCCAAATCATGGGTCTTCAAACTACGGCCCTCCAGTTGTTCAGGAACTACAATTCCCATCATGCCTAGTCATGTCTGTGAATGTCAGTGCATTACAAGGCCTCATGGGATGTGTATTTCTACAACAGCTGGAGGGCCGTAGTTTGAGGATCCCTGCCCCAAATGATTATTTAGTTTGGGGTTTAGTAAAGGCAAAGCCACTCTGCAGTACAAGCATAGTTGCTGAAAATCAGAGAGGAAGCACTGATGGTTTTAACATCCAATCCTGTAGAAGCAAAGTTGTTTTGTTTTCTTTCTTCCTTGCTTTGCACTTGTAGGAGTGGATTTGCCTTTAGTAAATGGACCCCAAAGTCCAAGATCCCTAATAATTTGGGGTGTACACAGCAAAATGCTAGAGTGCAATTTACATAATGGGAAACTATTTAGATTGATCTGTGTCCACAAGAAAATATATTAGTAAGGTTTTACCCTCACTTCCTGTTTGGCTATGTGACAGGAAGTGAATGAATTAGAAAGGGTGAAGACACCTCACAAATGTTGTCACTATCAGGGGTGCAGACATCCCCAAAAAAATGAGCAGATAATACTTATTTGCAAATTAATAATTTTTTAGTTAACATTGGGTGGGGTGCTCTAACACACACATTCCTACATATTAGCAACGCTCTATCCTGGCCTATTGGCATGGTTATATTTTCTTAGGGCTCTCAATAAAACTCTATGAAATTTGTGCTTAAACTAGAACCAGGGGCGGACTGACAACTCATGGGGCCCCCGGGCAATAGAAGATTATGGGGCCCCTCTGGCTTACAGATGACCACCACGCCAGGAGGTAGTGCAGAGGCGGGCAGCTAAAATCTTGGGATATTCACATTAAAAGCATGTCATTTTCGGACATATCAGGGACAGATCTAAAAAAAACACAGATTTTTACATACTGTCCCTGGTTTTACTGAGCCTGGCAACCCGGATGGGGCCCCCTAGTGGCATGGGGCCCTCGGGCAGTGCCCGAGTGACTCAATGGTCAGTCCGCCCCTGACAAGAACTATAATCAACAAGTTTTATTTTCTTTCATTTTGGATAGAGTGAGGGAGGGTTATAGGCCCTGTCAGTTTATTTTGTATTATCTGTGTCCAATTGGGGAGATTTGCCTTCACTTCCTGCCCCATAGCCAAACAGGAAGTGAGAGAAAAACTATGCAAATTAACCACTTCCCGCCCAGCCTATGGCCGATTTACGTCCGGGAAGTGGTTACACAATCCTGACAGGACGTCCTGCAGGATTTCATGCCGCACGCGCCTGTGGGGGCACGCAGCGCGGCGATCGGTGATGCGGGGTGTCAGTCTGACACCCTGCATCTCCGATCTCGGTAAAGAGTCTCTCACGGAGACGGAGACTCTTTACCACGTGATCAGCCGTGTCCAATCACGGCTGATCACGATGTAAACAGGAAGAGCCATCGATGGCTCTTCCTCACTCGCGTCTTACAGACGCGAGTATAGGAGAGCCGATCGGCGGCTCTCCTGACAGGGGGCGTTCGCGCTGATTGTTTATCAGCGCAGCCCCCCCTCGGATCACCACACTGGACCACCAGGGATGCCCACCCTGGACCACCAGGGTGTGCAAAAACAAAAAAAATATAGAACAAAAAAACAAAAAGCATTAAAAAATAAGAAAAAAGATGCCAATCAGTGCCCACAAATGGGCACTGACTGGGAAAATCAGTGCCACCCCACAGTGCCCATCCATGCACAGTGCCCACCTATCAGTGCCCACCTGTGCCACCCATAAGTATCCATCAGTGCCACCCATAAGTGCCGCCCATAAGTATCCATCAGTGCCACCCATAAGTGCCGCCCATCTGTGCCGCCCATGAGTGCCCATCAGTGCCGCCTATGAGTGCCCATCAGTGCCGCATAGCAGCGCCGCCAATCAATGCCACCTCATCTGTGCCGTCAGTACTACCTCATCGATGTCCATCAGTGCCATCTCATCGGGGCCCATCAGTGCCGCCATATCAGTGCCCGTAATTGAAAGAGAAAAACTTATTTACAAAAAAATTAACCTAAAAAAAGAAAAAGTTTTTTTTGTTTCAAAATTTGCAGTCTTTTTTTAGTTGTTGCGCAAAAAAAAAACGCAGAGGTGATCAAATAACAACAAAAGAAAGCTCTATTTGTGGGGAAAAAAGGACGCCAATTTTGTTTGGGTACAGTGTTGTATGACCGCGCAATTGCCATTCAAAGTGCGACAGTGTTGAAAGCTGAAAATTGGCTTGGGCGGGAAGGTGCGTAAGTGCCTGGTATGGAAGTGGTTAAGGGAATCCAGTGCCCCCCCCAGAACTAGTGTGTGGGTCCCCTGAAAATTACTGGGCGGGGTTATACAAAAACAGGGTGTGACCTTGACAGGAAGGGGTGGGTCATTTTTCTATTAGGAGGTGCAGATATGTAGTCAGGCCTAGGGCAGAACCAAACCTTAATATACTACTGCATATTAGGGCTTATTTAGACCGGAACCGATTTACAGCGTGTTTTTATATTGTGGGAGGAAACCCACACAGGCACAGGGAGAACATGCAAACTCCATGCAGATGCTGTCACGGGCGGGATTCGAACCAACGACTCTTTTGCTGCTAGGTCAAAGTGCTATACACTACACCACTGTGGTGAACGAACATGATTGCAGCTGAAAGCATGAGATCTTTTTTTTTTTTTTCAATACCATGCTTTCCAGCCTTATTGACCCCGCCTCTCTCCATAAAGAGGACCTGTCACACACTAGTCCTATTACAAGGGATGTTTACATTCCTTGTAATAGGAAGAAAACTGATAATTTTTTTTTTATTTTTTTATTTCAGTGTAAAACATTATAAAACTAAATAAAAATAAATAAGAAAACCCCAAAAAAAATTTTTAAAGCGCCCCGTCGCGACGAGCTCGCGCACAGAAGCAAACGCATACGCGAGTAGCGCCCGCATATGAAAACAGTATTCAAACCACACAAGTGAGGTATCGCCGCGATCGTTAGAGTGAGAGCAATAATTCTAGCCCTAGACCTACTCTGCAACTCAAAAAATGCAACCTGTAGAATTTTTTAAACGTCGCCTATCGAGTTTTTTAAAGGGTAAAAGTTTGACGCCATGCCACGAGCGGGCGCAATTTTTAAGCGTGACATGTTGGGTATCATTTTACTCGGCGTAACATTATCTTTCACAATATAGAAAAAAATTGGGCAAAATGTATTGTTGTCTTATTTTTTAATTCAAAAAAGTGATTTTTATCCAAAAAAAGTGCGCTTGTAAGACCGCTGCGCAAATACGGTGTGACAAAAAGTATTGCAATGACTGCCATTTTATTCCCTAGGATGTCTGCTAAAAAAAAATATATAATGTTTGGGGGTTCTGATTAATTTTCTAGCCAAAAAATTGTGATTTTCACATGAAGGAGAGAAGTGCCAGAATTAACCCGGTGGGCAAGTGGTTAAAGTACTCATGGCTATAAAGAATAGAGTCATTGCTCATTAAAAAAAAAAAAAAAAAGGGGGTCCCTCCAAATAAATTACCAGGCCCTTCAGGTCTGGAATGGATATTAAGGGGAACCCCGCCGTAAAAACCCCCAAAAAAAAAGACGTGCGGTTCCCGGCAAATATCCATTCCAGACCCTTCAGGTCTGGTGTGGATTTTAAGGGGAACTCCACCCCAAATTGAAAAAAAAAATGGCGTGGAGTCCCCCTAAAAATCCACACCAGACCCTTATCCGAGCACGTTGACCTGGCCGGCCGCAGAAAAGAGGGGGGGACAGAGTGCGGCCCCCCCCCCTCTCCTGAACCGCACCAGGCCACATGCCCTCAACATGGGGAGGATGTCCCCATGTTGATGGGGACAAGGGTCTCATCCCCACAACCCTTGCCCGGTGGTTGTGGGGGTATGCGGGCGGGAGGTTTATCAGAATCTGGAAGACCCCTTTAACAAAGGGGACCCCCAGATCCTGACCCCCCCCCTGTGTGAAATGGTAATGGGGTACATTGTACCTCTACCATTTCACCCCAAAAAAAATGTCAAAGTGATAAAAATGACAGTAGCCGGTTTTTGACAAATCTTTTAATAAAATCTTCTTTTCTTCTTTCCTTCGGGGTTCTTCCGCTGCTTCTTCTCGTCCACATCTTGCCCGACATCTTCTTCTATCTTCTCCGTCCGTCCTTCCGCCTTCTGGTACCGCATCTTGCCCGTTGTCTTCTCCGTCCGCCTCCTCGTCCGCATCTTGGGTCTTCTGCGGTCTTCTTCTCGGTCCGCCACCTTCTCGTCCCCTGCGTTTGAATTGTAATTGGCCGCCGTTTTCCCGCTCCTGGGACCCGCCCCCCTCTGACGCCACAAGTAAACTCCTTAGAAGGTCATGTGCGTCAGAGGGGGGCGGGGTCGCAGAGCGTCACACAGCGGGGGAATTCAATTTCAATCGCGCCGCCCGGAGAAGAAGTTCCCGCCGTGTCACACTCATGTGACCCCGCCCCCCTCTGACGCACATGACCTTCTAAGGAGTTTACTTGTGGCGTCAGAGGGGGGCGGGTCCCAGGAGCGGGAAAACGGCGGCCAATTACAATTCAAACGCAGGGGACGAGAAGGTGGCGGACCGAGAAGAAGACCGCAGAAGACCCAAGATGCGGACGAGGAGGCGGACGGAGAAGACAACGGGCAAGATGCGGTACCAGAAGGCGGAAGGACGGACGGAGAAGATAGAAGAAGATGTCGGGCAAGATGTGGACGAGAAGAAGCAGCGGAAGAACCCCGAAGGAAAGAAGAAAAGAAGACTTTATTAAAAGATTTGTCAAAAACCGGCTACTGTCATTTTTATCACTTTGACATTTTTTTTGGGGTGAAATGGTAGAGGTACAATGTACCCCATTACCATTTCACACAGGGGGGGGGTCAGGATCTGGGGGTCCCCTTTGTTAAAGGGGTCTTCCAGATTCTGATAAACCTCCCGCCCGCATACCCCCACAACCACCGGGCAAGGGTTGTGGGGATGAGACCCTTGTCCCCATCAACATGGGGACATCCTCCCCATGTTGAGGGCATGTGGCCTGGTGCGGTTCAGGAGAGGGGGGGGGCCGCACTCTGTCCCCCCCTCTTTTCTGCGGCCGGCCAGGTCAACGTGCTCGGATAAGGGTCTGGTGTGGATTTTTAGGGTGACTCCACGCCATTTTTTTTTTCAATTTGGGGTGGAGTTCCCCTTAAAATCCACACCAGACCTGAAGGGTCTGGAATGGATATTTGCCGGGAACCGCACGTCTTTTTTTTTTTTTGTTTTTTACGGCGGGGTTCCCCTTAATATCCATTCCAGACCTGAAGGGCCTGGTAATTTAATTTGGGGGAACCCCTACACATTTTTTTGTTTGTTTTATGAATGAATCCCTTTAGAATTGTCAGAGCCGACAATTCATTATAGCCGCGTGTGAATTTTTAAATGACTTTTTTCCTTCAGAATGTCACTTTGTGCAGGGGGAGTTCTAAGTGCGGGAAAAATGCGCTATTTCACATGCTGACATTACACCCCCCCTAGGTACGAAATTTAAAGGAATATTTCACTTTTATTGTTTCACTTTAAGAATTATTAATTTCACTGCTCCCGAAAAAACGGCCGTTTTAAAAAATAAAAAAAGCATTGATACATGTTCCCTGGGGCAGGACTGAGGTCCCCAAACACTTTTTAGGACAAAACTTGCAGATTAGCCTTTAAAATGAACACTTTTGATTTCTCCCATAGACTTCTATAGGGAGTTCGGCGCGGCTTTACATATTAGTTTCAATGCGCCGGCTGCTACGCTGGTTCATGCGCCTGATTAAGCCTCCACCCGGAGTACTAATTAATGCATGAACCAGCGCAGCGCACATAGCTTAGTAAATCAGGCCCAATGTGTTCATCCGGGCAATAGAGTGAAGAAACAAATGCTCAGCAAGAAATGGAACATTACTTTGAAAAGTGTGCCATCTCAAAAATGGAATGCAAGGTTTACAAAAAACGAGTGCTCCCGTCTGAGCCTGCGCGGGTTTTGAACCGACGCTTTTCCGTACTAACCATCGGTTTTGGACCGAAGGAAAACAGACCGATAGCCTATACACACGAACACATCCATGATGACTGCTGCTGGTATGTGAGTGAAATTCATTCATAGACGAATGAAAGGTGTAGTACGGGATACAGGGGAGGTGTTCATATTTCACCCTGTGTGGTATGTTTGGATTATTCCCGATATATGTGATGTACTGTGACACATATAAATATATATTTAACGAGCAGGTTTGCGATATAGCCAACCTCTATGACCTACCCCATGGTAGGTGCACTGGCTGCGGGGATGCATGGACCAGCTGCGGGGACTATCTTCCCCTCTTTCAAAAAAAACTATTAAGTTTATGTATAAAAAGCAGGTTGTGGGGAGATATGTGAAAAAGGAAAAAGGTACAGCGGGGAGATATATTCTGCGTGATATATCTGCGTGTTTGTCTGCGTGCTTGCTCCGGGGCTGTTATATGGGTTGTGGCTGGCACCTGAGGGCTAGGGGAACTGGAGGAATTTTGCCAGAAACTTGGCATCCTTTTAGGTTGGGTCCGAAGACAGAATTTCTTCTGCTTCAACCCTGAACTCATGTTAAAACCAGTGCTTTGCTATGTTCAACCCATCTTCTTCCACAAAAAAACAAAAAGGCAAACAACTCTATATACATATATACAATGTATCATAGTACCTTATGTGCCATAAACAATACAAATAATAAATGCACAAATTCCCTTTGATATTCTGGCACACTCAACCCAATTTCTTAATTCATTCCAAACTCCTCCTTCACAAGTACGGAAGGAGGGGTGAGGAGGTGATTCACTGCGGAACCTCACTCATAAACAATACTTTTTCAAATGCTTTGTTTCTGTCAGCCAACGGACCCCAGACACTGATTGACTACTTAACCGCTGTCAACAAAAATAGAATGGCAATTAACCGTTTGCCACCGCGGCCGCTTTTCTGTAAACAGAGGGTTTCACCCGTCTTTTTGGTCTGGGGGTCCATTGACCCTTAACATCAGCATTTGCAATTTTACATATTTTACTCACAGTGTGATTTACTCATAGAACACCTTTGTTCGTAGAGGTACAAGACTCTCATGTACCCTCACATAATTACAAACAATCACTTTATATACAATATCACCTTTACACAAATACAAAAATTATATTTGTCACATGACAGAAAAGAACAGTGACAGAGGTCTGATTTTTTCTCTCAGTTCTTCCCAACTGCTTTAGGCCTAACAAAAGAAATAGCATTTCCTTTGAACCGTAAACAGCTCCCCTCTGTCATCCGCAAACTATATACAACCAGGGCGTTTTAGTGTTATTTACAATATCTTAGTAACAGAGCTACGAGGTCAAAACTGTCTTTGTTTAATGTTTTCCCAGAAAAAACTGTAAACTCCCAGAGTTATGCGTTTTCCAAAAACGCTTTGTGTTTCCAAAACACTTTACTATCTGACCTCTGTCTAAATTACACAGATGGTCGCAAAGACTCGTCTTTTTGCTGGGTTTGACCTGTAGATCACCCTTTACTAGACAGCTTTACCTTAAAAATGCAGAAGGGGGTGTAACTTGTAAGTCTGATTCCCCTTCTGCCCCCCTTACTGGTCCCTTGTCAGTGTCCATAGCTACTCCAGGAATATCCCTTTCTGCTACCGGGGGCTGGGTAGTTAGAGTCCCCATAGGGACGGTCTGTGCACTATCTTGCTTTGCAGCTGATAACTGCGCAGCGGGCTTCTGTGACAATTTTTTTGTCACGGGCTGAGCTTGGTATACTGCTGCAGCCGAAAATCCCTTATCTGACACTGTTAGCGTGGGGTAAAAACATTGCACATCCTCTTGTGGGGGTGGTCTTCCCATTATTTGTGAAATGTCACAGGGGTCCAGGTGATACAGTGACCGGGGGCAAACTAAAAGATTGTTTCCCCCCCCTTTCTACCTGACCCCGGAGTCCTTCAACAGTTAACCCTTCCTTGAAAACAATTGGCACATGTAGGTTTAACCTCAGCACCTGGACTCTGGGTTTACCATTGCGAAATAACTGACCCTTTCCCATCCTTGACCGATAGCCACCTGGCATGCTTGCTAATAAGTATGTGTGGCTGCCACAATAACAAAACAATACACCCACAACACATTCAGAACATCTGCGAGACATTAATAATGTTCTTATACTCTAGAATATGTCTGATTTACTGTATCAAACCAATAGTCTACTTACATTATCCTGGGCACTTAACAGGCACTAAACAATATTCTTATTACTTCTATACAGGAGTATACTTATACAAGACCTCAAAAATGTAGGGGTGCAGACTGGCGCTGACTGACTTTAGACAGTCCCAGCGTGTTTGTTCGGGCGGCTCCTGTTTGCGGGAGTTTTAATTGTATAAACCGTCAAAACAGAGAATGAACTCCCACAAATGGCCCAAAGTTTGCCCCAGGAACTCTTGTGGTACAGGGAAATGGCAATTAAGTTTATACCATAACTGGCTTTCGCAATACCGTTTTGGGCAGGCTGCTGTAGCAGATAAATGGTGATGTAAGTTATATGGTGTTTCACTAATAAATATAACAATGTGGAAGTACTGATTAAGACCTGTATGTTTCAGTAATATTCCACACCTACAATATTCACAAAGTATATTATGAAACGACATCTACGTTTTGTATCACAAACAAATTATCTTATTACTCTATGCGATAGAAAGATAAGCAAAGTAACCTGAGTTATCGGAACAACGTGCCAATCTATTTTGTGTATACACCTTAAAATTTATAGTCACCCTGGACTTTGATGCGTTAACGCTCTATGTGTTTCCAAAACACTTCATGCGTTTTCCAAAAACGCTTTGTGTTTCCAAAACACTTTCTTAGTCCCCTAGGACTATGCAAAGACTTTCTAAAAGTCTTATTTGTGTGTGTTTCCAAAACACACCGTACTCCCTTTCCCACACAGATTTAAAACTTCACATAATCGCGAGCAATATGTCAAGGTAAGGTAAAAATAAATACACATACCTTGAATATTGCCGCCATCATGCTGCCGACTACGCCAAACTGTAAGGGTTAAGTACTCTCACGATCGGACCCCGTTGTTCCTTATCTCAAGGCGCAGCGCTGTGAAATCACTTCTGAACCCATGAATTGCACACTGAGACGAGTTCAGGAAAATGATCTAATGGTATATCTTTATTCATGGCTTTTATAATATTCTACAAGCAATAAGATAACACAAGAAATTAACCTGTTCATACATCAGGTGGAAGTACTAATATGGTCTTAGCATCTTATGGTACAACAACAAGTTATCAGCAGACATGTTCTCATAACAATACATTGAAATGCGTCTTTAACACAGAACTCTGTCTATAAACTCCAAAACATAAGATAAGCGTTAAAGGTCGAATAACAAGCTATGTTCTATAAACAAATGGTTACTTAGAACAGGCTAAAACAGAGGAATAGAAGTAAGGTCTTTGGAGAGATGAATCTAAGATGGATACTTATTCCTAAGATGGAGTCACAGTGGCTCACATCCTTTCACTTGCTGCACAACGTCCTTCAGACCTCCAAATCTCTAGCAAAACATGAACTCTCCTGGTCGGGGAGACTCGCAGCCTTTAAAATGATTTGCCTACCCCAAATCCTGTACATCTTTCGGACCCTTCCGGTATCTCATTTTTCAGGTCCCTCCAGACGGTGTATAACAAATACCTCTGGAATGGAAAAAAACCCAGATGCGCACACTCCATATTGACTAAGCACAAGTTAGCAGGGGGTACAGGTTCCATAGACTTTAGAGACTACCATACGGCGGCCGTTTTAGCCCAACTCCCCAGCTGGTTCCAACCGCTAAAACAATCACCCTGGGGGACCATGGAGAGCTTCTCTCTCCCTAGGCAAAATCTAGGGAGTTGGCTACTTAGTACCCCTCTTGGCGCCACAGTTCCACCCTCCCTGCCTCCGACTATAAAAGCATCAGTACAAGCGTGGGACAGACTGATCTCCCTACTTGACCCAACGCCCAACGCTTCGCGCTTCGCTATTCCACTAGAATCTCTCCAGTTCCTATCACCCGACCTCTCACTGACACGCTGGTCCCTCAAAGGAATCCTATATATACACGATCTGCTACTTGACGGTAAACCTAAGACTTTCTCTCAACTCAAAACGGAATTCGCTCTCCCAGACGCTGAACACTTTACTTTCCTACAGGTGCACCATTGCTTAAACGCACTGCCCCTTCCCCTTTACAATGTCCCTCCTAAAACGTGGGACTACCTAACAGACCCTGCCTCTAAGACCAAGGGCATTTCCCACTTCTACAACACTCTCCACGACAAAGGCACCTTTTCCAAATTGACCCCGCATCTTAAATGGGAAGCTGATCTCGACTGCAAATTTACTGAGGCTCAATGGCGGTGCGCCCTTAAGACGGTCTTCAAGGCTACTAAATCCTCAGCCCTCTGGGAACTCACCCAGAAAATCTCTCTGCGGTGGTACCTCACCCCAGTGAAATTGGCATCTTTCAGCACTACCTACTCTGACATTTGCTGGAGATGTAACACAATTAGAGGGGACATGCTACATATTTTTTGGACCTGCCCCAACATCCAAGACTACTGGACCAACGTTTTCCAGCTCATTTCCGAAGTTACTAAAGTCAAACCAACCCCCACACCGGCCCTTGCAATTCTCAACCTGACCATTGAAGACATCCCCTTTCCCATGAGACACGTGACCACACACATACTCCTGGCAGCCAGGCTCAACATAGCAAGACATTGGAAGGACGTCCAGAATCCCATCACAGCTCAGGTCAAAGACTTGGTTGCGCTTCAATTCAGCTACGAGACTATGACAGCAGTTAGTACTGGGCAGGCATCCAAAGCTCGGGCACTCTGGCAGCCCTGGCTCGACTGGACGGGAGCTACAACTACCATGAGATGTTAGGCTCCTTTGACCCGTTTGGTATACTTCTTGACCGAGCAATACAAGTTCATACTGACACATAAGGTTTTACTTTCTTTTTTCTGTCTAACTAACGGTTTCAAAACCCCCCCATTAGGGGAAGACTACGTGACGTAGTGGACTCTGTTATTAATCACCTCTCCACTGGTGCGACACTAATGATCCTATAAGGGGTGTCGCTCCAGGGGAGTGGACTGAACGTATGTTTTAAGTCCACTGTGTCCTTATCTCATGTGTTGTTTCATGATTTATGTTGATGAACACGATTCGTTTAATTGATACATGTTTCCCGACGTCGTTGCACGACGTACAAGTTTTAACTGTACCTTGTAATACCACGTGAAACCTTAATAAAAAAACATTGAACAAAAAAAAAAAAAAACAGTGACCCCTACAGCCACCCCCCAGGTCAGTTGGGTCACCCACACCCCCCCTCGGTGGGTCGGTCGGTTACATGACCATCACTTAGCCCATCTATGGCACAGACAGCGCTTCCCTCTGGGCGATAGGCGGCGGCTTCCCCTGCGTCTCCTCCTCGGCATCATGGCGGCCATGCATCTCCTTTCTCCTCCTTCTAGGCAATTAGGATCGCTTCTTCTTTCCGCCAATCGGGAAACGGGTCTCAGGACCGCTTCCTGATTGGCTGGCAGGAGAATCAGTGTGACAATAGCGAATATTTATTCGCTATTGTCACACATCGGGTGGGCTTGGGGGAACAATGCTCTGCCCTCCATGCCCACCCTTTTTTGAAGCCTATAAGAGTCTCTGGCTTAAAAAAGAAAACCCCATTGGAATCCATGCATCATGCGCTCTGCATGTAGATTAGGGGGCCGAGCGCATGGCGCCCCTCATTATGATCTGCCTTTGATTTAAACACTAGTAACTGTAAGGCCCCTTTCACACGTGCTTTCCAATCAAGTCTGCCTGTCGGTTTTTCAGGCGGACCTGATAAGATGCTCCATTCCGTCCTGTGGGGCAGCGGATGTCAGGGGTGACATGTCTGCTGACACTCGCTGTTATCCGATCTGATCCTGTCCACCAAATCCAGACTGGTGGTCCTTTTTTCCATCCGTCTGTGGGATCGGATGAAAACAGACAGGTGGTCTGTTTTCATCCGATCTCCCTGTAGAGGAGAGTGGGACTCTAAGGCCGCGTACACACAGTCGGTCCATCCTTCGGACCGTTCTCATCGGTTAACCGATGAAGCTGACTGATGGTCTGATGTGCCTACACACTATCAGTTAAAAAAACGATCGAGTCCAACGCGGTGACGTAAAACACAACGACGTGCTGAAAAAAACTAAGTTCAATGCTTCCAAGCATGTGTAGACTTGATTCTGAGCATGCGCGGGTTTTTAACCAATGCTTTTGCATACTAACCGTTGGTTTTGACCTATCGGTTAGGCGTCCATCGGTTCAATTTTAAAGCAATTTCTCTTTTTTGACCGATGGGGCCCACACACCATCGGTTTGGACCGACGAAACGGTCCTTCAGTCCGCTTTCATCGGTTTTGACTGACCGTGTGCAGGGCTGGACTGGGACAAAAATTTGGCCCTGGACTTCATCCAGACTGGCCCACTTTGACAGGTCTCTCCCATGGCGGCTGGACAATTCCCGCACCCCCCCGGCCACCCAAGCCCCCTCTCCCCCTTCACTAGCCACTAGCTGTTCTACTTTATTAGAGTATAATGGCTGGTACTGGTACTCTTATAGGCAGTACCAGTGGGGAAGCTAGATATTATTTCAAACGGGGCAAAGAATCAGTTTGGTGCCCCCCCCTTATGGGACAAGATTAGGCAGAAGTGAGAAACTCCCAGGCCATAGCTGTTGAGTCAGCTGTCTGTCCCCTTCCCCATGCTCCTCTGTCATCCCCCTGCTCCTCTGGTCCTTCCTCTGCTTCTTTGTTTCCCCCAGGTGAGCGCTGCAGGAAGGGAGAGACAGAGGAGCGGAGGGGGGGGGGCGGCGGTCCGCTGTCACTGAAGCCGGCCCACTGAACCATCGGCCCACCGGGAAACTCCCTGTAGTCCCAATGGCCAGTCCATCCCTGACCTTGTGTACGCGGCCTAACAGGTCTGTCTCTGCACAGTGAGTGGAGATGGATCTGTCATCCGCCTCCTCAATGGGGATCAGCGGAGTGATCCCCCGCTGAGCAAAGCGGAGTCCACCGAGCGGATCGCCCTTGTAAAAGGACCCTAACAGTTACCATTCAAGCCATACCTTAACCACTTAAGGACCACCTCCTGCATGGCTGGGCACATGTACGTACAGGTACGTCCTATACTAGTACCTAGCCGTGGGTCCAAAGCTCCGGGACCAGCGGACCCGATCATCGCTGGACACCTGCGATCGGTCCCCGGAGCTGAAGAACGGGGAGAGCCGTGTGTAAACACGGCTTCCCCGTTCTTCACTGTGGCGGCTGCATCGATCGTGTCATCCCTTTTATAGGGGGACACAATCGATGACGTCACACCTACAGCCACACCCCCCTACAGTTGTAAATACACTTCAGGGAACGCATAACCCAATCAGCGCCCCTTGTGGTTAACTCCCAAACTGCAACTGTAATTTTCACAATAAACAATGCATTTTAAATGCATTTTTTGCTGTGAAAATGACAATGGTCCCAAAAATGTGTCAAACTTGTCCGAAGTGTCCGCCATAATGTCGCAGTCACGAAAAAAATCACTGATCGCCGCCATTAGTAGTAAAAAAATTTTTTTTTTATAAAAATGCAATAAAACTATCCCCTATTTTGTAAACGCTATAAATTTAGCGCAAACCAACCGATAAACGCTTATTGTGACCTTTTTTTTTTTTTTTACCAAAAATAGTTAGAAGAATACGTATCTGCCTAAACTGAGTAAAAAAAAAAATGTATATATATTTTTGGGGGATATTTATTATAGCAAAAAGTAAAAAATATTGAATTTTTTTCAAAATTATCGCTCTATTTTTGTTTATAGCGCAAAAAATAAAAACCGCAGAGGTGATCAAATACTACCAAAAGAAAGCTCTATTTGTGGGGAAAAAAGGACGCCAAATTTGTTTGGGAGCCACGTCGCACGACCGCGCAATTGTCAGTTAAAGCGATGCAGTGCCAAATCGCAAAAAGGGGCAAGGTCATTTAGCTGCATTTTGGTCCGGGTCTTAAGTGGTTAAATGCAGCAGGTAACCTGGTGGGTTTAGTTCCACTTTATAGACTTGGGAATTTAGTCTAGTAGAAAATATTTTGCATCTGCATGGAAAAAACAAAACAATCCTTTCCCATACCGGGAGTCGAACCCGGGCCGCCTGGGTGAAAACCAGGAATCCTAACCGCTAGACCATATGGGAGAAGTTAAAGTGTAGCCAGTGGAAATCAGCTCTTAAAGGGGTTGTAAAGGTAAAAAATGTTTTCCTTAAATAGCTTCCTTTACCTTAGTGCAGTGTTCCTTTACTTACCTCATCCTTCGATTTTGCTTTTAAATGTCCTTATTTCTTCTGAGAAATCCTCACTTCCTGTTCTTCTGTCTGTAACTACACACCATAATGCAAGCCTTTCTCCCTGGTGTGGAGAAGGCCTCTTGAGGGGGGAGGGGGCAAGCGGAAGGGTCATGACACTCTCTACTTTGCAGAGAGAGAAAGGAGCTGTGTGTTAGTGGGCGTCCTGACACTCCTGCTCACCCCCTCCCCCCTCAAGAGGCTTTCTCCACACCAGGGAGAAAGCCTCACATTACTGTGTGTAGTTAGACAGAAGAACAGGAAGTGAGGATTTCTCAGAAGAAATAAGGACATTTAAAAGCAAAATCGAAGGGTGAGGTAAGTGAAGGAGGACTGCACTAAGGTAAAGGAAGCTATTTAGGGAAAAAATTACATTTACAACCCCTTTAAAATCAATATTACCTATTTTTAATCCTAATGCTTTTAGCAATAGTAAGGTATATTATATTTACTTTTTTTTAACCTCATCAACTCCGTAAGGTTTACCCCCCTTCATAACCAGGCCATTTTTTACGGTACGGCACTGCGTTACTTTAACTGAAAATTGTACAGTCGTGTGATGTTGTACCCAAATAAAATTGATGTTCTTTTTTTTTCTCACAAATAGAGCTTTCTTTTGGTGGTATTTGATCACCTCTGTGGTTTGTATTTTGTGTGCTATAATCAAAAACAATTACAATTTTGGATTTTTTTTTATATTTTTTACTTTGTTTATATATAAAAAAAAATGTTTGATAAATTTAGGAAAAATTTTATTCTGCTAAATATTTTTTGTAAAAACAATATTGATTGGTTTGCGCAAAAGTTACAGCATCTACAAACTATGGGATATATTGATGGAAATTTATTTTTTTACTAGTTTTTGCGGGACTGCAACATTGCGGTGGACAAATCTGGCATTAAGTGACACTTTTTGGGGACCGGTGACACCAATACAGTGTTCAGTTCTAAAAAAAAATGCACTGTCACTGTACTAATGACACTCAAAGGTTTAAATGTGTTCCCTTGGCATGCTTGCTACCTGTGGGGGTGTGTGCTTTGACTGGGGGAAGACTGCTTAGCAGAAACACAAGATCTTCATCTTCCCCTCTGACAGAACGGTGATCAGCCTTGTTTACTTAAGCAGACCTCCATTCTGTCTGCCTCTGGAACGATAAGCAGGTCCAGCCAGACCTGATGATTGGCTCCTGCTGTGGGAGCGGGCACTTTACTGAGGGCAAATTATGTCAGACTTATTAAATGAAATTTTTTGTGAATTGCACATGTATTGCACCAGGGTGGTGCTGTGGACATGGGGGTGAAAGTGTCCAGTATAGAAGGGGTTAATTTTGAACCTGGGTAGCTATACAAGTACCCTGTTTCCCCAAAAATAAGACCTACCCTGAAAATAAGACCTAGCATTATTTTCCAGGAGGGCTGCAATATAAGACCTACCCCGAAAATAAGCCCTAGTTAAAAATGCTTGTAAAATCCTAAAATCCACTCTATTACAGTATTATATAATGTACAATGTGTGTGTTTCTGTAATATAATTACGGGGAAGAGAGCTCTGGCGGATCACAGAAGCGCAGAGCGGCGCTATAACAAAGGTATTTGGCACAATTATATTACAGGAACACGCACATTGTACATTATATAATACTGTACTAAAGTGGATTGTAGGATTTTACAAACATTTTAACTCAGTTCACACTGGGGATTCCTGACAGGCAGGGAGGGAAAGGGGGAGAGAAGACAGCACAATACATAGTAAGACCTACCCCGAAAATAAGCCCTACTGTGTCTTTTGTTGGCATAATTAATATAAGACCCAGGCTTATTTTCGGGGAAACACGGTATGTAAACATAGAAATCACAGAAAAACACATGTACAGATCACAATGGCCACTTGCCCGGCTAGCTCAGTCGGTAGAGCATGAGACTCTTAATCTCAGGGTCATGGGTTCGAGCCCCACGTTGGGCGAAAGCTTTTTTCCTTTGGTGAAAGCATTGCAGGTATTCCATAATATCCCACTTCTCTTGCAAAAGGACCTTGAGACTGTTCAATTGTGTATATTTTGACTGTAATCTGACTATACAAATCTATGTTTAGATCTGTTAAAGCGGAGTTCCACCCATATAAAAGTCAGCAGCTACTTTTTTTTTTGTAAACTTTTAATAATCACACCCTCGGCTGCCCCACGGTCCAGCGATGCGGGCGAACAAAGCCCCGCTCCTCTCCTCTCCGTGGCACCAGAATTCTGACTGGGCGGCCAGCTGGAGCTTCACAGCCGGGCACGCACTGTGCATGCTCGGGCCATCCTGCAATTGACCGGGCCATCTTCTGGGACCTGTGACATATCCCAGAAGATTGCACGGAGGGAGGGAGAGAGGAGAACTTCCTTCCGGCGCCCCGGACCCCCGGGAGGAAGTGAGAGCTGGATACCTCTAAAAGACGGTACCCGCTCCCCCCAAAAAAATGACATGCAAGATGGCATGTCAGGGGGTTACCTTCACTTAAAGCAGAAGTTCCATTTTGGGTGGAACTCTGTTTTAAGTACTATAAATGGCTCTTAAAAAGGTCAGTTTGGCTTTGCATAATATACTGAATGATACTAAATAAGGCCCCTTTCACACATGCTCATTTCATCAGTTCAGTCACGTCAAAACAGATGAAGTATTAATCAGTTTTTTTTATCAGTGCTCATTAGTCTTTAATCATTTTTCTTACATCCGTTACTAATGCAAAAACGGATGAAAAACTGAACATTTGTCATCCAAGCCATTTACATTAGTTTTTCAGTAGAGATGCATTGATGTCCATTTTTCATCTGCCAACGAATAAATGGACAAGCATGTGTGAAAGGGGCATTAAGATCTGATTCAAAATGCCTTTCAGATAAGCTGTACTATGCAATAAAACAAAAAAAACGATTTGACTAGTAACTGTTTTCATATATAACTGCCAGGCAACACAAAGGAAAACTGCAATAAACACTAGAAGAGGTACTCCTATATTCATACATATTAGCAGTGAGCAATTTATAAAATTTGTAAAAGCTACTTTGGAAAATAAATCCATGTGCCATGGTCAATGCTGTATCCTAGCCTAGGCCAACAAAGCCCAGTCCTACAGACAAATTTCTCACCGCTCCAGGTGAGCCCCGTAAGCAATCAAGGGCTGTTGAACTACCAAGGTGCTGGCAATGCTGATAATAGCAAATGGAGAAACGAAAACTGGACAGCCGCACTCCAAAATAACTTAAAAAAGTTGTCTTTATTTTTCAACTGCACAAACACAGTCACTGCAACCAACAGAAAACAGGATGGCCTGTTTTCTGTTGGTTGCAGTGACTGTGTTTGTACAGTTGAAAAATAAAGACAACTTTTTTAAGTTATTTTGGAGTGCGGCTGTCCAGTTTTCATTTCTCCATTTGCTAAAGCCCAGTCCTAGGGCAGAACTTTGCAGGGGGGGCAGCATGGAAAGAGTCCCCGCCGGCTTGCGCTACACTGTTTCAAATTTTGAAGGTTCTATCATCCTGGACCACAAATCTTCCTCACTGTGCTATGTTTTCTGCTGGCATGGTTATATCTTCTTAATCCTCTCCATACAATTATCAGAAATTTGTGCTTAAATTAGAACTATAGGCAACACCTTTTTCATTTTGGATAGAGTAAGGGAGGGTTATAGCGCCTGTTTATTTTTTACCATCCCTGTCCCATTGCAGAAATTTCCCTTCACTTGCTGCCCCAGACAGGAAGTGAGAGGAAATCTATGTAAATTAAGGGAATCCAATGCCCCCCCCAGGCCCTAAGAACTTGTGTCCCCACTCGAAAATGTCAGGGTGTGTCTTAAACAGAAAGGGGTGTGGCCTTGACAGGAAGCGGCGGGTCATATTTAAATTAGGGGGTGCAGGAGTTTAGTCAGGACTAGGGCAGTGCAAAACCTGAATACACTGCTGGCCATGATTAATGTTGAAGGACAGTTTGAGGATTTTTTAGATGGAAGCAAACACTGCACCATGCCAGTCTGCTTGATGGACTTATGTGTTGAATCAACAAGGTTAGAGAGGTCTATGTACCTCCTATAAAACCAATACCATAACCCCATTAGACCTGGCACTCCTCCAAGCAACCCATATATAGATTGGCTTAAGTGGGCACAAATTTGGTTCCCATTGAAGCTCCACATATATGGAAGAAGCAGAGTCCCCAGCAAACACAAATTGTGTGTTTAATTAATGGATACTCACCAATATACAGTTTGAGATCTATGGAGTACTGACTCCAAACCAAAGTCATGAGGTACTGAAGATAATAAAGTTGGGATTTCACACATTTGCAATGGATGATCTAATTTTAGTATGATGCGATTAGTGAGGAGTCTGTACACCAAGATTTTATAACAGAAACAAGGAAAAACATGTTTTATTGTGTGAAAATTTTGTTTTTTTGTTTACTTAGCAAAAAATAAAAACCCAGTGGTGATTAAATACCACCAAAAGAAAGCTTTATATGTGTGAAAAAGTGTGAGAGTGGAAGGGGTAAAAGTGCCATGTATTGAATTGGTTAATTTGTGGATAGTATGGGTAAGACTTAGAACTTCTCTTTGGTTTTTACTGCTATTTGGGACTCCAGTAGAGAGACTTACCTTCATTTCCTGTCATGCTGACTTGATGGTGTTTATTTACTAAAGTCAAATATACTGTGTACTGCAAGTGCAGTTCATTTGCCTTTAGTAAATAAACCCCATAGATGGCACAGGTAGTGACAGTGTGGACTTGTTATTGCTTAAAGCGGAGCTTCAGGCACCTTCAGAAACATTTTTTAAGTCCGCAGCTACAAATACTATAGCTGCTGACTTTTAATATTAGCACACTTAACTGTCTACAAATCCAGCCAGTGTCCTCACCCGAGCCAATTTTTGAATGGGCTCTCGGGTGCTGCCGCCGCAATCTTGGCTAAGGGAAACCTGCACTAAAGCCTTGCAGGTTCCCAGACAGTTTTTTACTGCACAAATGCACAAAGCACGCTGCACTTTGTGAATGGCCCGCCTGTGGGGAAAGGTGGAGGGGCCCAATCTTCTAGCTGAGTTATCCGCAGTGAACTCAGCAAGGAGTGGGTACCTGTCAAAACCAGGTACCCACTCCCCCCCAAAAGTTGTCAAATGTGGCAGCAGAGGGGAAGAGGCAGATAATCTGAGCTTCCCCTTTTGCGTGGAGCACCACTTTAAACAAAGGTAGCCCAGAAGTAATATGTGTCTATTCATTCTGTGCATTACAGGAAATTCTCTTACTGCACCACCAACACTAAGTTTTGATTTCAAAGTATCTGTATTAGGGATGAGCCGAACACCTTCATTTGGTTCGCACCAGAACCTGCGAACGGACTGAAAGTTTGCACGAACTTTAGAACTCCATTAAAGTCTATGGAACTCAAACGTTCAAAAACAAGAGTGCAAATTTTAAAGGCTAATATGCAAGTTATTGTCCTAAAAAGGGTCTGGGGACTCGGGTCCTGCCCCAGGGGGCATGTATCAATGCAAAGAACAGTTTTAAAAACTGCAGTTTTTTCGGGAGCAGTGATTTTAATGATGCTTAAAGTGAAAAACAAAAGTGAAATATTCCTTTAAATATCGTACCTGCGAAGTGGAACGTGTTTTCCGTATTTAGAACTGTCCCTGCACAAAATCACATTTATATAGGGAAAAAAAGTAATTTAAAACTGCTTGCGGCTGTAATGTCTGGTCCTGTGCAAAGGACACTGCAGGTCCCTGCCTGTATTTGTATGAGAACACCAGCAATTGTATTCAGGTAAGCTTTAGGTGCACACTGTGCAAAGGACACAGTACACTAAGTGAAAATACTGCAGCTAGCACAATCACCTGCCTGCCTGTCAGTATATTATGAAGAGAATAACAGGAACAGATCTAGCTAAACTGAATACAGTGTATAAATATATATACAACACCTGGGATGCATATATATCCTCTACACACTGTAACTGCAGCTAACTGACTCACCTGCCTGCCTGCTCTATCTAACTCAAAATAAATTGCACTGTCTCTCTCTCTCTCTCTCTCTCTCTCTCTCTCTGTCTGTCTGTCTTTAACCACCGCCGCAACACACTACACAAGGCCGCCACACAGGCGTCCTTATATAGTGTGGGGCGTGTACTAAACCGAAAAAATGAAATAATTCAGCGCTGGAAAAATAACAATACAATTAAATAATGCAAGCCAGCACTGCAGGATCAATCCAAAAATGTCCCAAAGTGAAATCAAATAAATATAAAGTGCGGCGCAAGTGAAAAATAATTAACTATACAATAATTATATTAAATGCAAAGAAAGTCCATATAGTGCACAAGTGAAAGAGTTTCCAAAACGTGCTTCAAAGTAAACAATGGTGACTGCAGTGAGAATAACTTCTTGAGATCAGTGAGATCAGTGACCCACAGGGAAAGAAGATCCTCCACCAGAGACTAAGGATGGCCTCTCACCTCAGCTATTCGACCTGTGGCTAGGTCAAATAGCATGTAATAATCCTCCAAGGTACAGATGGATTCAGCAACCAATCAACCAGCTATGAGTTTCTCCAGACACAACAAGCAAAGGGGCTCAGCAATCCATGGACCGGTAAGTATTAAATGACAAAAGAGAAGGGATAGTGCTCTCTGTATGCAACAAGTTTATTAAAACAGAACAGATAAAACCACTCACATTTGCTGACACTCTCAGCCGAGTGTGTAGCGAACAGCGTGTCTCAGAGCTCAGGGCATCCGGATAGACAGCCGGCGTGTAGGTCAAGATGTGAGGCAGACGAACGCGGGTGACGTCGACGTGACTCCTCCCCCTCGTACGCGTTACGTCCCAAGTAGGCGGGACTTCTTCAGCGTGGGGCGGGGATCAACGTAGACGTCCCGCACACATATAAATACCAGGCCGTTGCCAAGGCTACACAAAATATTAAACTTCTAAATCCTGCGCCATCTAGTGACTAAAAACAAGAAGGCAAGCAAAGAATGAGGATCTCAATCTATAACAACAGGAAACCGCAAGATATAATACCAATTAAAATACATATAAATGACGTCAGCCACATTCGTCTCCTCACAAGACCCATTTAACAGTATATTAAATAAACACAGCAGTATACATAACTTTAACATGCAATAACCCATACATTAATTTGCACTTAGTATCTGCTACATAATGTAAATTACACTGCCATGCAATAAAATAGAACATTAAAATGTAGATTAATACAATCACCAATATCATAGTTAAATTGTATGAATCCTAATATTAAAATATCTAATATTAAAAATATTAGAATAAAAATACTAAAAAATATAGTAAAAATTTTATAAATTAAAATTCCCCAATAAGTACATATTAACGATTCGAAATAAAACAATTGAGATCAAACTCAACGTTGAGTCCCGCCGGATGAGAAACCTTTGTCTCATAGATCCAAAAGGATTCTCGGCGGCTCAATTGTCGAATAAAATGCCCCCCTCTCCAATGTCTGGAAACTTTTTCTATGCCCCAAAATTTAAGGCCCTTAGGGTCTCTCTGATGGCAGTCTCTAAAGTGTTTGGACACACTGTGGGTCTTAATACCACGCCTGATGTTGCTGATATGCTCGCCCACCCTCACATGTAACTCTCGTGAGGTGCGTCCAATATACTGTAACCCGCAATCGCATTCTAACATATATACCACCCCTACGGTGGAACAGGTAATTAGCTGCTTGATTGGGTATTCTATCCGAGTCACATTAGAGACGAAAACTTTGCGTTTTTTAATGTTGCGTTTCGCATGCTTACAAGTCGCACATTTGCCACAGGCATAGAATCCTGACAAAAAATTAAAGAGTTTGGGTCGAGGAATAACAGGTGGATCAGTAACTCCAGGGGCCAATCGATCTCTCAAAGAAGGCTCCTAATGTATATAAGTGGCAATCTGTGATTTCTCTCACAGCTCCTACACAACCCCTGCCAATGGATACGTTAGAGCCATTACCCACCCCAGGGGTGCAGGAGGCACAAGCCTTTTGGACTACTAACCCCGTTAGGGATAAGACACCCACAGGACAGGGTACACCAGTTGGTAGGGGAACTGGTCAACCTAGAGGAAGGGGTAAAAATAAAACCAGTAGGGGTAAGAGTGGACACCCAGGAGGGAGATCTACTCATGTTCCTGTTTTACAGGAAACCCCACCGTGGAAAATTATGTCCAATAGAGGGAGAGGCTCTAATAGGGGTGGAGGTGCTCTGTCTGGAGCTCCACCCCCGTTACCCACGTATAATTATTACGCACCGTTACAGAATTACTGGGATGGACCACCCCCCCCCTACTAACCAACAACATTTTTTAGGGCAGGGGAGGACCCCTTGGAGGGGCCCTCCATCCTTCCCACCTGCTTGGACCGGAGAATGGAGGGAATCCCCCCCGTTTCCGTACCCTCCCCCCCCGGTTCTGGCCCCTCAAGGGCAATCCAGGTCCAAAAGAAAAAACCAAGAGGAGTCAGAGGGGGGAGACGAATCCAAAAGGCCAAGGCCGTGATTGGTACTGGAATCTTCAACCTCAGTGGGGTTCCTCTCACAGGGGATGAGATAAGAGTGCTGGACAAAGGCCTTAAATTTGCTCCCATACGCAATTTAAACAAGTTTGAGACTTATGTAAATGTACAGAAGTATGTAAGAAATTTAAATTTAAAGAAATATTTCTTATCCAACCCTGTTGAGAGAATTGTCCCGGTTGTTGCTTCCAAACATTCGAATCTTAGAAATAAGTCGGTTTTTAATCCCCAATACAATGATACTAAACATCTGGATGTCTTTCGGAACATGGTTTGCAAAGACTTGGAGAGTTTACAATTCAATAAAGTAAAGGATTCTCAATGTATCCAGCGGGGTATTGCCTCATTGGAAAAACGCAATGAGATTGTAATACGACCGGCGGATAAGGGGGGCGGTTTGGTGGTCCTCAGTAAAGCCTATTATTACGAGGAGATGAGAAGGCTGCTGGGAGATCAAAATACGTACCTCTTGTTACGTGGTGACCCTATGGTAAAATATAAAAATGACCTCCATCTCTTGATAGAGGGAGGTAAAGAAACAGGCATTCTTAACAAAAAGGAGGCAGCTTATCTTGACCCCTTCTACTGTCGGACCCCGATAATATATTTTTTGCCCAAATTGCATAAAAATGCTGAGCGGCCTCCGGGCCGTCCGATTGTAAATGGAATTGATTCCGTTACATCACGGTTGGGGCAGTATTTAGATGTGTTTTTGCAACCTTTGGTTTGCAAGGTGCCTGCTTACTTACGAGATACTAAGCAGATAATTCAAATTTTGAGTTCTATCTCTTGCACACCTAATACTATATTGGTGACCGCAGATGTGGGGTCATTGTATACCATTATAGGGCATGAAGCCGCTTTGGCATCGGTCGCATGGGCATTAGAGTCCACTGATTTGGACTCTCAACATGTGCGTTTTCTTTTAGATTGTTTGCAATTTTGTTTGTTGAAGAATTACTTTTGGTTCGATAAAGAATTTTTCCTCCAACGCTGTGGAGTAGCTATGGGGGCTCGTTTCGCTCCCAGTGTGGCCAATTTGTTTATGGCCCACTGGGAGCAAGATGTGATTTTTCATGACATGCCTCCCCAACTTCTTTGCTACCGTAGATACATAGACGATCTGGTGCTGATTTGGGAAGGAGATATGCCCTCCCTGGAGTTGTTCATGACTAGGCTTAATTCCAATGATAAGGGTATAGTTTTGACCTGGACTGTCTCCAAGGATCAAGTGACTTTTCTTGACTTGGAGATATTTAAGTCTGGTTCTAAATTGGTCACTAAAAATCACTTTAAAGCAGTGGACCGGAATGGTTATATTCCTCTTAATAGCTGCCACCATCGATTGTGGCTATGTAATATACCACGTGGCCAATTTGTTAGGCTCCGGAGAAACTGCACCATGGAGATAGATTATTTGGCACAGTCCAACCAACTGGCTACTAGGTTTGTAGCTAAAGGTTACTCTATGCCCTTGATCAAGCAAGAAATTGAAAAAGTCAGGAATATTGATAGGAGTTTGATTGTACAAGATAAACCTCCCAATGGGGATACAGAAACAGCGAATTTCAAAATGCTGCTGGATTATAATATTCAACACAAAAATTTTGAAAAAATAGTAGCCAAACATTGGCCAATCCTTAAGGGAGATGCGGTCCTTGGTCCGGTCCTTCCTGAACGCCCTCAATTCATTTATAAAAAGGCTCCTTCTTTGAGAGCTCGATTGGCCCCTGGAGTTACTGATCCACCTGTTATTCCTCGACCCAAACTCTTTAATTTTTTGTCAGGATTCTATGCCTGTGGCAAATGTGCGACTTGTAAGCATGCGAAACGCAACATTAAAAAACGCAAAGTTTTCGTCTCTAATGTGACTCGGATAGAATACCCAATCAAGCAGCTAATTACCTGTTCCACCGTAGGGGTGGTATATATGTTAGAATGCGATTGCGGGTTACAGTATATTGGACGCACCTCACGAGAGTTACATGTGAGGGTGGGCGAGCATATCAGCAACATCAGGCGTGGTATTAAGACCCACAGTGTGTCCAAACACTTTAGAGACTGCCATCAGAGAGACCCTAAGGGCCTTAAATTTTGGGGCATAGAAAAAGTTTCCAGACATTGGAGAGGGGGGCATTTTATTCGACAATTGAGCCGCCGAGAATCCTTTTGGATCTATGAGACAAAGGTTTCTCATCCGGCGGGACTCAACGTTGAGTTTGATCTCAATTGTTTTATTTCGAATCGTTAATATGTACTTATTGGGGAATTTTAATTTATAAAATTTTTACTATATTTTTTAGTATTTTTATTCTAATATTTTTAATATTAGATATTTTAATATTAGGATTCATACAATTTAACTATGATATTGGTGATTGTATTAATCTACATTTTAATGTTCTATTTTATTGCATGGCAGTGTAATTTACATTATGTAGCAGATACTAAGTGCAAATTAATGTATGGGTTATTGCATGTTAAAGTTATGTATACTGCTGTGTTTATTTAATATACTGTTAAATGGGTCTTGTGAGGAGACGAATGTGGCTGACGTCATTTATATGTATTTTAATTGGTATTATATCTTGCGGTTTCCTGTTGTTATAGATTGAGATCCTCATTCTTTGCTTGCCTTCTTGTTTTTAGTCACTAGATGGCGCAGGATTTAGAAGTTTAATATTTTGTGTAGCCTTGGCAACGGCCTGGTATTTATATGTGTGCGGGACGTCTACGTTGATCCCCGCCCCACGCTGAAGAAGTCCCGCCTACTTGGGACATAACGCGTACGAGGGGGAGGAGTCACGTCGACGTCACCCGCGTTCGTCTGCCTCACATCTTGACCTACACGCCGGCTGTCTATCCGGATGCCCTGAGCTCTGAGACACGCTGTTCGCTACACACTCGGCTGAGAGTGTCAGCAAATGTGAGTGGTTTTATCTGTTCTGTTTTAATAAACTTGTTGCATACAGAGAGCACTATCCCTTCTCTTTTGTCATTTAATACTTACCGGTCCATGGATTGCTGAGCCCCTTTGCTTGTTGTGTCTGGAGAAACTCATAGCTGGTTGATTGGTTGCTGAATCCATCTGTACCGTGGAGGATTATTACATGCTATTTGACCTAGCCACAGGTCGAATAGCTGAGGTGAGAGGCCATCCTTAGTCTCTGGTGGAGGATCTTCTTTCCCTGTGGGTCACTGATCTCACTGATCTCAAGAAGTTATTCTCACTGCAGTCACCATTGTTTACTTTGAAGCACGTTTTGGAAACTCTTTCACTTGTGCACTATATGGACTTTCTTTGCATTTAATATAATTATTGTATAGTTAATTATTTTTCACTTGCGCCGCACTTTATATTTATTTGCGTGTACTAAACCCCCTGAGACATCATTTACCAAAGCCACCCTGGCTTTGGCCAATTATGGCTCTCTGTTTTTTTCGTGTTGTCATTGGCCAAAGCATGCGGGTCATAGTGCATGCTTGGAAAATCATCAGCCAGCAATGCACTGTGATGCCGCAGTGAATTATGGGCCGTGACACACCACTCGAATTTGGCACGAACGACCCATAATGTTTCGAAATTTGGCGAACGGTCGAACAGCCGATGTTCGAGTCGAACATGGTTTGACTCGAACTCGAAGCTCATCCCTAATCTGTATAGTGAAAAACCACTATGTTCATATTATGTTGTCATAGTTACATAGTTAGTCAGGTTAAAAAAAAGACACAAATCCATCTAGTTCAACCAATAAAAAAAAACGTACATACCCATATATACAATCCTATACCCACTGTTGATCCGGAGGGAGGTGACAAACCCCAGTAAAGCATGATCCAATTTGCTACAGCAGGGGAAAAAATTCCTTCCTGATCCCCAGAGATGCAATCGGATTTTATCTGGATCAACTTTACCTATAAATGTTAGTATCCAGTTATTTACAATAACAGGAAGATTTTGGGACTTTAGATGAGGCAGATGATCAATGGTCGGATACAAAGTTAATTTATTTTGTTCAAATTGTAAACATATCACATTACAGAAATGTAAAATAATGTTAGAATAGGTTAAAAAATTCATATATATATATATATATATATATATATATATATATATATATATATATATATATATATACAAAACATCACATTAGTGCTAGGCATATGCATGCATGCATGAACATAAGAGCAGTCGTCCCAATGATCCATCCTTGTACAGGTAACAGGAGTACCGGGGAGTAAATTAGTATCCTGTCCAACATTTGTAGCGTATAATACTTATATCATTAGCGTATCAAACTGAGATGATTAATGATTGGAGTATATATTGGCATCCCATGTAACTCAATGCGTTTCGTGGTTAAGACCACTCATCAGGAGCAGATGCCTTTTATACAGTATGCCTAAAAAGAACATAATGGTAGTTCATATATATGGCAAAAAATGCCAACAAAAAAGTAATTTTTGGACAGGAGAGAGATGGTGACCCATCCCTGTCACTTACATGACATCAAGAGGGAGAGATATGCGGTATGATGGAATGGGGACTGCTGAATAAGTCTGTCAAGGGAACTGAGGTGGCAAAATCCACACATGGAGCGGACATGCACACAATGCACCCTAAAGCAAAAAAGTCTCCATAAGTAATGGGTGTTGAAAGGTATAAGTGGTAAGGAGTGATGAGTACACCACTGTACCCAGGTGGTAGGAAGAAATGACCACAAGAGTGTAAGAGGTGGAAAGTGAACAAGGCTGAGAAAAAGACACTAACACCAAGAATAGTGAATGCTACAACTAAGTGATTGATAGCCAGAAAAAACAAAGCAATGTGTGGTGACATAGCAACACCAAGATGATTACCTTGGACTAGTAACAAAATGGGATCCATGTGTGAGGTGCAGAGCCTAGTTCAGCAATGAAAATGAAAGGGGCAGTGAAGGGGTAATGTGTGTGCGCGCACGGTGTGTGTGCACATGGATGGCAACCAGCTGCATGCTAGCATGATGAGGGTAGGCGTCCATCAGCTGGGCGGTATCCCACCGCTCACAGATTGCCCTGGAAAAATTCCCATTTGATCAGCTGGGTGGAAAGACACACCCGCACCGTAACGCCCAGTATTGACATCACAGGTGTGGAGGAGTGCGTGGTGCCGATGCACAGTGCATGGACCGTCCGATCCTCCAGTCCTGCCTGCCATAGCAGGAGGGAGAGAGGGGGGTGTTAGTGCGCATCGCAGCTCCCGAACAGCAGACACAATAGCGGCCCCATGAGAACAAGGCATATCATGGGGTGGGAGATACTGTTCATGCAAGGAAAATAGTACTATGATATATATAATGGAGCAAGTATAGACAAACCACTTTTTGGCCCACTGTAAGCACCAGACTCATCAAGAGTGCCGGAATTGCGGTGGCAACAAGGGTCTATGTGCTGCGGCAATTGGAGTCAACAGATCATGTGCCTCCATCCCTATTTGGCATAAAAAACAGAGGATTTGGGACTTTATATGAAGCCCATTTGAAGACGGGCCTCCATCCATATTTAAATACAATAACAGGAAGATTTTGGGACTTTAGATAAGGCAGATGATCAATGGTCGGATACAAAGTTAATTTATTTTGTTCAAATTGTAAACATATCACATTACAGAAATGTAAAAGAATGTTAGAATAGGTTAAAAAATTCATATACAGTATATACAAAATATACAAAACATCACATCAGTGCTAGGCATATGCATGCATGAACATAGGAGCAGTCTGTCCCAATGATCCATCCTTGTACAGGTAACAGGAGTATCGGGGAGTAACTTAGCATCTTGTCCAACATTTGTAGCGTATAATACTTATGTCATTAGCGTATCATACTGAGATGATTAATGTTTGGAGTATATATTGGCATCCCATATTTCGTGGTTAGGACCACTCATCAGGAGCAGATGCCTTTGCATGTCTAAAAAGAACATACCGTATATACTCTCGTATAAGCCGAGTTTTTCAGCACAAATGCCCCCCTCGGCTTATACTCAAATCACCTTTTTGCGCCTGACTTTGGAGACCTTGGGAAACTTGGCACACATGTAGCCCCACTCTTCCTCTACAAGTGTGCAAAGTTTTTTGTCCGGGGGACCTACGGCTGGGCAGCACCGATTTTTTTTTTTTCAAAGCCGGGCACCCCTTCTATAGACTCCCATGTTAAACGGTCATTTCTTAGGTGACTTTGGGGACCCGGTACCAGTCGGTAGGTTCCATGGACCCGAAACTTGGCACGCATGTTGCCCCTTTTCTCCTCTAAGTGTGCAAAGTCTGTTCGGGGGACCTACAGCTGGGGAGCACTGATTTTTTTTAACCCGGGCACCAGTTTAGACTCTCATGTTAAACGTCAGTCTAGTCATGGACACAGTGAGGCATGGACACAGTGAGGCATGGACACAGTGAGGCATGGGCACAGTGAGGCATGCACATGGACACAGTGAGGCAAAGTGAGGCACAGTGAGGCATGCAGATGGACACCCTAGGCTTATAGAATTAGAACTTTCTTTTGGTGGTATTTGATCACCTCTGAGGTTTTTATTTCTTGCATTATAAACAAAAACAGAGCGACAATTTTGAAAAAAGAAAACAATATTTTTACTTTCTGCTATAAAACATTCAATAAAAAAAGTAAAAAAAAAAATTTCTTCAATAGTGTAGGTCAATATGTATTCTGCAACATATTTTTGGTAAAAAAAAGTGTATATTGATTGGTTTGCGCAAAAGTTTTTTTTATTGATTTTTACTAGTAATGGTGATGATCAGCAACTTGACAGTGGGATATGCCAATGCCATAATGTGCTGCAGACAGTGCCATCCATGCCAATTCCATAATGCATGTGCTGCCTGCAGATACAATAGTGCCACCCATGCTGCCAATGCCATAATGTGCTGCAGACAGTGTCATCCATGTCAATTCCATAATGCAGGTGCTGCCCGCAGAGACAAGAGTGCCACCCATGCTGCCAATGCCAATGCCATAATGTGCCATAATTGTGTAGATCCTGCAGACAGTGTGTAATCATCAGATAGTAGATCTTGAATCACCCCCAACACCTCACCTGTGTTAGCCCCATGATCCACTTCCTCTCAGATCCTGCTGCTGCCTGAGTGCCTGGAGTCACAATTTCAAATGCCAGCTGAGTTGCTTCCTCTGCCACTGCCGCTGTTTGCCTAACTGCTTCCTCTCCAGTCTCAGGCCGAGTGGGGAACAGAGCAGAGTGCCATGAGCAGAGGGAGAAAATCTCTCCACCAGCAGTAGGGATGAGCTTCATGTTCGAGTCGAACCCATGTTCGACTCGAACATCGTATGTTCGATCTTTCGTTGAATAACGAACGTTATAGGCCGTTCGTGCCAAATTTGAGTGGCGTGTCACAGAACATAATTCACTGCGGCATCGCAGTGCATTGCTGGCTGATGATTGGCCAAGCATGCACTATGACCCGCATGCTTGGCCAATCACAGCTTGCAAAAAACGGAGAGCCATAATTGGCCAAAGCCAGGGTGGCTTTGGCCAATTATGGCTCAGGGGGTTTAGTACACGCCCCACACTATATAAGGCTGCCTGCAGGTCGGCCTTGTGTAGTGTGTTGCGGAGGTTAAGAGAGAGAAGAGAGAGTGTCATTTTTTGTAGGTAGATGGAGCAGGCAGGCTAGTCAGTTAAAGTTACAGGGTGTAGAGGATGTATATGCATCCCAGGTGTTGTGTATATATATTTATACACTGTATAGTATAGCTAGATCCTCTTGTCCTAATTTACTGGCAGGCAGGTGATTGTGCTAGCTGCAGTATTCTCACGTGGTGCACCTAAAGCTACGTGGTGTGTACTGCCCGTGTCCTCTGCAGTTTGCACCTAAAGCTACGTGGTGTGTACTGCCTGTGTCCGCTGCAGTGTGCACCTAAAGCTACGTGATATGTACTGCCTGTGTCCTCTGCAGTGTGCACCTAAAGCTACGTGGTCCTCTGCAGTGTGCAGGCCATTAGTATGTCTGGAAGGACAACAAGGAGAGGCAGAGAGTCACAAGCTGATAAAAGAGGGCAAGCAGGCTCTGCGTCTAGAGGCAACAGTGCTGGTCATGGACACGGTGCATCCTCATCAGCACGTGGCCGTGGGACATGCTCATCCTTATTTCGGCAGCAGGCCGTGTTGAGCCGCAACATGCCGAAGACTTGGTAGAGTGGATGACCAAGCCGTCCTCATCCTCTCTCACCCAGGCTCAGGCT